>NC_047096.1:12817000-13130000 GCF_902459505.1 Geotrypetes seraphini | reverse complement strand
AACCCAACGGAGGTTTTCAGTCACACGCCTTTTCTGTGATGATTTGGTAACCAGGTAATCTATATGGCAAAAATAACAACCAAACCAGCAAATCAAGTCAGGCATGAAAAACACTTAAGAGAAAGAGAATGAGATAATAATAAAACCAAATACAGACAGAGGTGACAGAAAGAAAAGTCTAAACAGTAAGACGGTGAGAAAGGCACATACACGGAAAGAGATAGGCACACTCTGAAAAGAAAGATTACTTATGACAACAGGATGGAAAAGAAAACATAGATAGAATGAACAGAGAAATAATAATAATAATAATAACAGCTTATATACCGCAATACCGTGAAGTTCTATGCAGTTTACAAAGATTAAGCAAAGGTACAAACTGATTGACTTTAAGAGGGGAGGAAGAAAGAGGGTTAATAGGACAGGAAATCCATTTTTGAGGAGAGAGTGATCAATAGAACAAGTTAATCGCTATGAGGAGAGACAGGGGAGAAATATCTATAGGAAAGAACATAAGAAAATAAAAAAGGAAAAAATAGACTGAGGTTCAACAAAAAAATTATTCAGACTAGATAAATACATGTGGATGACCAAAAAAAAAACCCCACCCCAGAGGAGGGAGAAAAAATGGACAGAGAAGCAAAGGTCTATGGTGCTTCAGTAGGCAGGGAAGAGGAGACAAGATGAATCTCTAGGATGGTCTTGCATCTACCAGTGTGCTGGTTAGGCCAATTTTTACTGTACTCACTATTCTGGTGTGCACAAAAGCACCCCACAGGAAGTGGCGACTTTGAACATTCTTCTAATCCAGTTTGACCAGTGTTGGAGCTCCTGTGAAAGCAGAGTTAACATCCCCTGGCACTAGAGGGAGCCCTAGCCATTGTGTGGGAGTGCATTGTCTCATGACTTCTACACTCTGGGAACTTCAGTCCCCAAGGTTTTAATTAAAATACAACATGCTCTCAAATAAACATATCATAACCATAAAACTCAAACTCTTCCCATGGCCTATTTCGTGAAACGATGTACTCTGTGGTTTCACTATGTCATTTGTTATCTGCTTGGAGGGTTCAAAGCTTCCAGCACACCTCTTGCTGAGACGTTCGCCAGTCGCCATGACAGTGAAAAGCAGAATAAGTCTTTATTTACTACTACTAATCATTTCTTTGAGATTTCAGAGGAATTATTTCAATATTTTGCCTGTGTCAAAATTGAGAGATGGGGGAAAAGGAGACCCTGGAAAAACAAAAGCCTTCAACATTCCGAAAAGAACCACTGAAAATAAGCACATACATGTAAAGTCTCGATTTCTGAGAACAAACCACAGCTCTGCTACAAAATGAGCTGCCAAAGGAGTCTGGACATGGCTGTGAGGTCTCTAAATGACAACGAGCTATAGCCACACATCCCAACAAGAACTTCCTACTATTGACACGTCCCTGGCAGTTTACAAGCCAGAGAAACACTGCCACATGCATGTGACATTACTGCATTACACCTGTGCATGCTCAGAAGCCCTCCAGACTAGGGTTACCAGATGTCTGGATTTTCCCAGAAGGCTTTTCAAAACCCAGCAACTTGATCACTCATGACCTAGAACCACTGGACCATCAGGTGCAGGGCTAGTAAGTCCTGGGTGATGGTGCTAGTGGGGTAGAAAATGACACGGGGACAGATTTGTCCCCGTCCCCGCAGAAACTCAATTTCCCTGTCCTGTTCCTGCAAGTTTTGTCACTGTCCCTGCCCCATTCCTGTAAGCTCTGCCTTAATCACACAAGCCTCAAACACTTATGTAATGTAATGTAATACTTGTGCAGATGAGGGCGGAGCTTAGGCATTGGTGGGATGAGGCATTATGACATCACAATCTGAGCTCTAGAATGTTGCTACTTATGATTTGAAAGTGTTTGAGGCTTGTACAGATGAGGACGGAGCTTGCAGGAATGGGGCAGGGACAGGAAAAGAACTCGTGGGGAAGGGACGGAATATGAGTTCCCGTGGGGATGGGGAAAAATTTGTCCCTGTGTCATTCTCTACTGAGAAGCACTGATCTAGGGTAGCTAGCCTTAAAAGACTCCATCTCCAAATTTCCACAGCTGCTTTGTATTCTTATGGATAGTTTTCTGATACATATATGCTTATATCATAGCTGATACCATACCATTCACAATACGTTTCATATACATTCTGATTATATCATAGCTGACACAGAAAAGCAAAAGGAACTGGTGACATTCACAGCTTCTGTGATCAGATGATCAATGATCAGAATTAGAGGCTTGACCGAAACCAGTAGTTTTGGTTCCGGCCAAAACTGAATCCACGGCTGAAATCCGCCACTTGGTTTCGACTAGAACCAGCATCGCTCCTGCTTATGACAATTCCAAAAGAGGCCGGCCGCAACCTGGCATGGCAGTCTCATGAGGCTGTCACAGAAAGTCATGACTGCCATTTTTACAACACAGCCAGTGGGGGGCAGGACTCTTGGGCTGGAAATTCCTCCTGAAGGCCTTGACAGCACTGATCTGAATTTGATTGGCTGAGCAGCATCTGTCTGTTGCCTGCTCAACCACTAAAATTCAAAGCCTTGCCCTCAGGGCCTTTAAGGGGTGGGACGAATCCCCTGAAGGCCCCCGACTGCATGACACTGAGGACCGGTTATAGAGTGAGGAGACACACATGGATTACTGAAAAAACTGGAAACCATTCTAAGGCATTTTGAGAAGCCCAAGCACAGCAGCCTTTGATGCAAAGACAAACAGATCTCACTCACCGTACATCTTCCCCTCATCGGACAGGATGATTTTGCGCCTTCCACAGGGGGGGTAGATCGCCAGGGCCTCCTGGAAGCTCTGTTCGATATCTGGACTCCACACCCCTTCGGCATCATTGTCCATACCCTTCTCCAATCCATCCTGCCCGTCTTCCCGCCCCTCTCCGGGGCTGCCATTGGCATTCCAGCTGTTGGACGCTATTGTGGTGGCTATTTTGGGCTCTGACCCTGAGCCCTGAATGGCAACTCCAGAATCTGCAAGAAACACACGGAAGGAAAGGATTAATATATATATTTTCTCTCTAGTACTCGATGGCTGGAATTGTACTTTCAGCCTGCTAATCTAAAAACTTGTGAAAATATTAATGAAACTTCGTCACTTGATAATTAAACGCCATTGTTGGCACTATTTAAAAATCCTGGCCACTGTACTCGGATACTGGCACTGAATATCCAGATATAAGGTGCCTAGGGGCAGTTATCTACGAACCTATTTTCCCTCTAAGCCAGGGGTGTCAAAATCCCTCCTCGAGGGCCGAAATCCAGTCAGGTTTTCAGGATTTCCCCAATGAATATGCATGAGATCTATTTGCATGCACTGCTTTCATTGTATGCTAATAGATCTCATGCATATTCATTGGGGAAATCCTGAAAACCCGACTGGATTGCGGCCCTTGAGGAGGGACTTTGACATCCCTGCTCTAAGCAGAGCGAGTGAGCGATTGTTCTTACATTTTAAATGGTTGTTACATAGTTACTCACAAAAATACTGACCTGACCCTACTTCCAAACAAAATTAAACTATAAAAAAATGAATTAACTAAACTAAATCAATTACCGAGTGAGTGAGTGTTTGATTTTTTTTTTTAAATGTGTGTTATGTAAAGAAATGCATTGCTGATACTGGGATCAAAAATTATTGGTTTCAAAAACAAGTTGCTAATATGAAAAAAAAAAAAATTGCATGCACTCGGCCACTCCTTAGAGGGAGGGTTCATAGTCAGTAGCGCGTGACGACAAAGGCGCGCCGACGACCCAGCGCAGACAACTGAGCGCAAGGCGGAAGCGCACCGAAGAAAAACAGTATTTTAAAGGGCTCCGACGAGGGGTGTGGGGGTGGAACCCCCCCACTTTACTTAACAGAAATCGCGCCGGCGTTGTGGGGGGTTGTAACCCCCCTCATTTACTGGAAACTTAACTTTTTCCCTCTTTTTTAGGGAAAAAGTATAATGTGGGGGGTTACAACCCCCCAAACCCCCCACAACGCCGGAGCGATCTCTGTTAAGTAAAGTGCGGGGGTTTCCCCCCCTACACCCCCCGTTGGAGCCCTTTAAAATACAGTTTTTCTTCGGCGCTCAGTTGTCTGCGCTGGGTTGTCGTCACGCACTTTTGACCTGTCACCTAGAGGGAGCATTGCTAGGTACCAGTGACATTCAACCAGGAAGCTCTGGAATGAGAGGGCATAGGATGAAGTTAAAAGATGATAGGCTCAGGAGTAATCTAAGGAAATGCTTTTTTACAGAAAGGGTGGTAGATGCGTGGAACAGTCTCCCGGAAGAGGTGGTGGAGACAGAGACTGTGTCTGAATTCAAGAGGGCTTGGGATAGGCACGTGGGATCTCTTAGAGCAGGGGATGTCAAACTCAGGCCCGCGGGCCAAATCTGGCCCACCGTGTAATTATATTTGGCCCACGAGAAAATGTCTACTAGAGCTGGCCCGTTGGGTATGTCAATGTAGGTCAGCTCTTCACGATGTATGTCAGTTGTTTTTAGACGTTTCACTTTTATTTATTTACTATTTTTAATTGGGTTTTAATTCATCATGGGACCATCGATATATTTAGGGTGTTTTCTTCGTGCCACTTGTTATTTATGAATGCGGTTGTGACAATGGCGCTTGTCATGCGACCCCCCCCTTTTTAAATTGCCGGCGTTTTTCGAGTCGGTTTCACTTTCTGTTTGCTCTGCTCAGAGCGCTACAGATCGTCTCTACTAGGTAAGAGCCACCATGGCTTTATTTCAGTCTTCCTTTTTATTTTTAACTAACTAAACTAACTAAACCTTAAGTTTATATACCGCATCTTCTCCACAGATGTAGAGCTCGGCACGGTTTACAAGAACTTAAATATAGGAAGAGCAGAATAAAGGGTTGGGGTTACGTAAAGGGGGGAAGAGAAAGGATTTGGGTTGCGTAAAGGGGGGAAGAGAAAGGGTTGGGGTTGCGTAAAGGGGGGGAAGAGAAAGGGTTGGGGTTGTGTAAAGGGGGGGAAGAGAAAAGGATGGGGTTGCGTAAAGGGGGGGAAGAGAAAGGGTTGGGGTTGCGTAAAGGGGGGAAGAGAAAGGGTTGGGGTTGTGTAAAGGGGGGGAAGAGAAAGGGTTGAGGTTGCGTAAAGGGGGGAAGAGAAAGGGTTGGGGTTGCGTAAAGGGGGGAAGAGAAAGGGTTGCGTAAAGGGGGGAAGAGAAAGGGTTGGGGTTGCGTAAAGGGGGGAAGAGAAAGGGTTGGGGTTGCGTAAAGGGGGGGGAAGAGAAAATTACATTTTTGTGAAAAGCCAAGTTTTCAGGTGCTTACGGAACAATTGGAGGGAGTTCAGGCTCCGCAGTGGGACAGTAAGATTGTTCCAAAGCCCTGTGATTTTGAAAAGGAGGGAACGTGCACATAGTTATTTTAAGTTATCTTAGGTTCCCATAAAATATTAGCTGATGGTTTTTATGTTTTCTATAGCCTATTGCCACACTGCGACGGTTGACCACGTTTATGTTTACACTCTTTTACTTTCTTTTGCCGAATCTTGTCCTTAAACATGGTTACGACCACGGCACTTGTTTTATTGCCTCGTGGATTATAAGTTAGCCCAGGTTCATGTAGAGCTTTTACCGAACCTGGACTAACTTCTAATTCACGAGGCAATAACACATGACTTTCCTGGACTCCTGAGGAAGACAGTATTGTTGAAACACGGATTGTATTGGGCCCAAAGTTCCTAGTGGATTGGGTCCTTCATACTTTTATGTGGATTGTTAAGTTTAAATTTTAATAAAGCCTATTGTATTCTTGCAATTTATTAGTTGATATTTGAAGAGAAGAAATTGTTTAATTATGTAGATTTTATGACATGATTTGTTTTTATTTTGTGTGTGTTTTAATTGATGTAAACTGTTTAGTTTTTTTTTAAATGGTATACAAACATTTTAAATAAATCATTTTCAGTGGCATCATCTGGTAATGTACTTTTGAAAATCCCAGGAGAGTATGTGCAGTGGTTAAAGCTACAGCCTCAGCACCCAGAGGTTGTGGGTTCAAACCCACGTCGCTCCTTGTGACCCTGGGCAAGTCACTTAATCCCCCCATTGCCCCAGGTACGTTAGATAGATTGTGAGCCCCCCCCAGGACAGACAGGGAAAAATGCTTGAGTACCTGAAAAAATTCATGTAAATCCTTCTGAACTCTCCTGGGAGAACAGTATAGAAAAATGAATAAGTAAAAAGATCACCTGGTCAGAGGGAGCCACCCCTAGCTAGTTATCTCCCACTGAATATCAGCCCTACGAAATTTTTATAAACTAATTAAAAAAATATCTATAGACCTGCAGAAGCCCCTTCTCACCCACCACTGACTGGCTCCCATCAATTTTCCTTCGAAGCTGCCCGCCGGGTCCCAGGACATTATGGGCTTCAATTGCTCTCTTCATTTACACGGCGTAGCCTCATATGACAACGCTAGAAATGTCTATTATTCTTCCATTGTAACCTCCATTCTTTATATCTTTTGTAATCCGCCTTGAACCGCAAGGTAATGGCGGAATAGAAATCTCTAATGTAATGTAATATAAGACAGGGGGAGCAACACTGACCGAAATTTAACTGGAAGTATAAGCACAACTTCCTGGCAAAATAGTGCTTCCACCGACTATCTCAGCAGTGAGAAAGAAGTGAGAGCTGGATGGGGCAGCCAGTGCCAGATTTAGACCTGGTGAGGTCCTAAGCTATATAAAGCTCGACGGCCTCTTGTTAATAAAGTGACACCATATCATATATCCTAGAAACAATACGTAAATGGAATTTTAAAAAATAATTTTAGTGTACACTGATACAGATTGATATTTATGTAGATATAAAATGCTGACAAAATTAGCAATCTGGATCACTTTTATTAATTTAGGCACAAAATCAGAAAACTCTCAAATGTTCTCGTCACTGGAAGCTTGAAAACAGAAAATTTATGCTTAAAATATTACCTAAATTCATTACGCATGAAGCCATTTTAAAAGGACAGATGAGAGCAATTTCACCTCTCGAACATTTAAGTATGATAAAAAGCCACCTAAAATTTTTAGACACCCCCCCCCCCCCCCCAAAAAAAAAAAAAAAAAAAATCTGGACTTTTGTGAGGCCCCTGCAGATTGTAAGGTCCTAAGCTGTAGTTTATTTAGCTTACAGATAAATCCGGCACTGGGGCAGCCACTGGTATATCTCCAGAATACAGGACACACCCCCTTAGTACCAAACCAAACATCACAATGTTTAAAAAAACCAACCTTCTCTCCATAGCAGTTAGATCTGCACCAGGAAAAGCAACATGGGGTCACAGTAAGCTGCTTGCCCAATGTCTGCAGCTGCTTCTCCCCCCTCCCCCCCCACCCCATATATCCCAACAATGTCAGCAGAGCAGCTGAGAAGACAAGAGAGCACGCGCTCGCTGGGTCCCACCCTTCCAGCTCGCCATTACACTGCTCATGTAAACCGAGGAGGGGGGAAACAGAGAGAGGCACCGACGGAGGAGAATCAGAGAGAAAGTAAAGTGCCACAAGAGTGCCACAACTTGATTGTGTTACGAGTTTGATGTTCAAACAATTTTTATTGATGACCATCAATAAGTGCAAAGGATAACATCTGGACCTGGAAAGGCCCAGTTGTCCCTTAATTCCTAACCCCCTTCCCTTAAACCTACCTATAACAATTAACACACAATAACCACAAAGCTCTATTTTGGTAAAACCGAGTCACAGCTCTGTTTATTGAACAAATTAAACAGTTAATTAAAACAAAATCAAGCTACCAGAAGGATACCCAAGCAGCTTTTTGCCCGTGACCCCGTCTCAGCCCCAGCAAGGGTATGGGGGTGGCAGGGACCTCCCTGCCTCCTTCGAACGGGTCCCCAGCCCGCCTGGGGACCCCTATTCGAACAGCTGCCTACCATCCACACATCTCACGATGAGCCAAAATTGGTAGCTCGATACCCACCCCTGCGAGCTCAGGGCTCCCACCTCCAGGAACCAACTCCATAACCAAGAGGGAGGGTGGGGAAGCAGCCACGAGGACCCGAAAAACCTTGGTCCCGAAGCAGCTGTTGCAGCCTAAAGTCCTACCCCTTCTTCACCCGCTGCAACCTATCCCCACTGTCCCACGAAGCAGGAGAAAAACTGGCCAATCGCACTGCACCTTCCCTGAAACTCCCGCCCCCTAAACCCTCCGGAAGCCAATCCCGACGGGCCAACACGCAGGCCTTCCAGCCCCGTGTTATCTGTGCCCGTCGAGACGAGCTCTCGCGCTGACTTATAAACAACAGAACAGAATACAGAGCTACAGTCTCAACTCGTCAAAAGGACCCCCAATCCAAAAACCAGTCATCATATACATTTAAAAATACAAGAATGCTAAACCACCACCCCCTTCCCCCCAAAAAATAGTAGAGTTTATTATTATAATTTTTTTATTATTATAATTATTATTATTCAGAACTACTGGTAGGGCGGTATACAAGAAAATAAATTATTATTATTTTGATTGTTTATTATGGTTTATTATTAAGATTTTGATTGTTATAGAATTTTATCATTAGAATTGTTACTTTTGAGATGTTGATTGTTATACCCCCTCTTTTACTAAGGTGCGCTAACCAATCAGCGCGGGCTAATCGAATTAGCACGTGCTAAACGCTAATGCGTCCATAGACTAACATGCGCGCATTAGCGTTTAGTGCGCTAAATCAATTAGTGCGCGCTAATCGGTTAACGCACCTTAGTAAAAGAGGGCCATAGTATTTTATGAAAAAACATATATTAATTAACTTTTGTTCTTAGTCTTTCCTCTCCTATTTTTTTAAGTTCCAATCTTTTTATTGAATGAGAACATAAACAAAATTACATTCAAGAATCATCAGAGTTCACAAAAGCCACATAACATAACTCTGTAAAATATAACATACTTAAATGAATATTTGTTGTCATATATTTTCTTAAAGAATGTGAACTATATATTGTAAACCACTTGGATCCCTTTTAGGCTGTTATACCGTATATAAAGTTTTTAATAAACCAAAACTTGTCGAAAATATCACGCTGTTTGATGGTAGTGCCTTCTTAAATTCGTCTCTGTTCCTTTCCGTTTCCTTTCACACCTTCCCTCGAGATTCTTCTCTGTCATGTCTTCACCTGCCTACAGGTGCCTCTCCATTTCTTCCTTTTCACCCCCTTGAAATCTGCTACTACTTATCATTTCTAGAAGGTTCTAGGCATACACAGCACCGTACATCCTCTCTGTCTCTCCTCCATCGGTGCCTCTCTGTGTCTCCCTCCTCAGATTTTATGAGCAGCGTAATGACAAGCACATTATGGACGAATTTCAGTGCAACGGTTCTTTCCCTGTGTATGTCCAGATTATCTAAACTTGATAACTCTTACTGAAGCAGGACACAGAATTGTTTTGTTAAAAATAGGGATTGCCCTGTGTAAAGCAGGACACCTGATCACCTTAGGGACATCAACCCAAGAAGTCAGATGTAAGGGGAGGCAGTGGCTCTCCTGCCTCACTGCTGAGGACTGAGCTGTTAGCCATAGGACGGCCGGCACAGAAATAGAAAAAGCAAGGCAAGGGTTAAGAAAAACAAGAACGGTCATGCGGAGTCAGACCCAAGTCCTGAAGCCTGTCTTCAGCAGTGGCCAGTCCGGCACATCCCAAAAAGCGCATCTAAGTCCCACAGTGAACAGCAGCTCTCCCAAGTCTATGTGGGTAATACATTTTTTTAATGGACTTTTCCTCCAGAAACCTGCTCAATTCCCTTTTTAAATAGGCTTTCCACACAAACCTCGTCTCTTCGGGGCCGCGTCTGGAGGGCTTTGGTGCGTGCGTGTGGCATCACCACATCACATTTGCGCACGTTCAGATGCCCTCCAGACGTAGCCCCAATCTCGACGCTTTTCAAAAGGGTTTTGAAAAGCAACCCGGATGCCTGGACAGTCCTCTAAAAAGAGGGCATGTCTGGGTAAATCCGGATTCCCGGTAACCCTACTTTTAAATCCTGTTATGTAGATCCCTTTGACCACATCCTCTGGCAACATATTTTACAGTTTTACTGTAAACTTAACTTTTTCCCTAAAAAGGGAAAAAGTGAAGTTTTCAGTAAAATGTGGGGGGTTACAACCCCCCAAACCCCCCACAACGCGGCGCAATGTCTATTAAGTAAAGTGGGGGGGTTCCCCCCCACGCCCCCCCGTCGGAGCCCTAAAAACAGTAATTTAGAGCGGCGCGCGCCTCCGCGCTGCGCTCAATTGTCTGGGCGCGCCTTTGTCCCGGCGCGCTTTTGACCTGACACCCCTTTTATGTATTTATTGAATTTTAATATGTTTAGTAATAGTTTTGTTAGTGTTGTCTGTTTCCCTCGACTCTGTCATTTTTAACTGTACATCGCTTAGAATTTAGAATAGGCGATTAATCAAATTTTATAACATGCTGGATGCCTTTGATTGGGGGGGGGGTAGTGAAGGGCGTCTGAGATCTCCTTGGTCTGGATGTGTTGTTCCGAGTTAGGTGAGTGTTCAGATAGGATGGTCCATTGCCATGTAGGGTTTGGAAGAGTATGCAGGAGAATTTGAAAAGTATTTGTGCTTGTACAGGTAGCCCGTGTGTCTGAGGGCTGAGTAGATCAGGGATGGCGCGGGGGGGGGGGGGTGTCCTCCTCTCCAATAACGCAGCTGCAGAGCAATGTGTAGAAATAAAACAAAGTTTGGTTCTTCTGACGCTCTCTCTCCCCGCGCCCATCTTGTCCCCTCCAACCCAAGTGGCCCCCAACACTCTCTTCTCCCATTACCTGCTTTCCCCCCAACCCAGTCCCACTCAAGTCTCAACTCCCCATCAGCTGCCATCATCCTGCCCCCCCACAGTTTCTCCAAACTCTCTCTCTCCTTGGTTTGCTCATGCCCCTTGACCTCTTCCAGAGCCTCGGCGCAGCTGTTCTGTTTTCTTCCAGCATCACGTAGCTCTTGGTAAGTTTGATTCATTTGATGTCCAAACTTCTTCGCCGTTTGCAAGAGCAGTGTGGGCGTTTGTGCACTGCACAACTCAGACTCACCGAGAGCCCACGGTCCTGAAGGAAAACAGAGCAGCAGTTCCGAGCAAGCAGCCACCGATCGCGTGCCCGTCGTGTGATGGTCCAAAACAAAAAGTGCTGGGATGGTGCCATCTAGAGCATCGTGCCTCCGGGAACAACAAGCGCTGGAAATGTAGGCCAAGGCTTTCCAGGCCTACATTTCCGGCACTTATCTTCGTCATGAATCGCGCCTACATAGGCACTTTAGGCCAGCGTTAGCCACACCCACAGTTAGGTAGCCTAAAGCGCCTACGGAGGTGTGACTGCGGTACTGATTTTTTAGACCCCAGTAGGCGCCTTGAAACTCAGCTAAAAATGTCATTTAAACTGTGTTTTTTTTTAAATTGAACTTGGGCGCTAAAAACTCAGCACCAGTTAGAGAATCCAGGCCTAAGTAAATCTCCCTGTAAAGGTGGCTAATAAATCCCAATACATTAAAAGGGTTCAAAGAAAGCACTGCACAGCTTCACCCGCTAGAAGCCCTCACAAGCATTACATAGACTGCGTGGTGCAGTGGTTAAAGCTACAGTCTCAGCACCCTGAGGTTGTGGGTTCAAGCCCCTGCTACTCCTTGTGACTTTGGGCAAGTCACTTAATCCCCCCTTTGCCCCAGATACAGTAGATATATTGTGAGCCTACCAGGACAGGCAGGGAAAAATGCTTGAGTACCTGAATAAATTCATGTAAAACTTTTCTGAGCTCCCCCTGGGAGAACAGAAGAGAAAATTAAATAAATAATGCGAAGAGTTTCAGCCTTTAGTAACCAGAGCTGGTATTGTGACATCATAGTGCCTCATTCCACCAATAAAAGCCAACCTCATCAGTGGTGTCACAATGGCTCGACTGTCCTGTACTTGGCTCACTTTTACTACATTTTGATTTCTAGAGTGTCACAGTGGTTAAAGCTACAGCCTCAGCACCCTGAGGTTGTGGGTTCAAACCCATACTGCTCCTTGTGACCCTGGGCAAGTCACTTAATCCCCCCATTGCCCCAGGTACATTACATAGATTGTGAGCCTGCCAAGACACAGGGAAAAATGCTTGAGTACCTGACTAAATAAATAAATAATGCGAAAAGTTTCAGCCTTTGGTAACCAGAGCTGGTATTGTGACATCATAGTGCCTCATTCCACCAATAAAAGCCAACCTCATCAGTGATGTCACAATGGCTTGATTATCCTATACTTGGCTCACTTTTACTACATTTTGATTTCTAGAGTGGCAAAGTAGTTAAAGCTACAGCTTCAGCACCCTGAAGTTGTGGGTTTAAACCCACGCTGCTCCTTGTGACCCTGGGCAAGTCACTTAATCCCCCCATTGCCCCAGGTACATTAGATAGTTTGTGAGCCTGCCAAAACACAGGGAAAAATGCTTGAGTATCGGAATAAATTCATGTAAACTGTTCTGAGCTCCCCGGGGAGAACGGTATAGAAAATTGAATGAATCAATAAATAATCACTACCTACCAAGGATGCACTTTCTACTCCACTTTGGACTCAGAATAAAGAGAAAGTAAAGCACACCAACAGATACATCTTGGGTAACCATCACAACACAGTTTGGTCAGGATATAAATCAGACCCGAGACAATGAAAATTGCTCTCTCATTACTTGTATAACTGGAACACAATCCCATGTTTAATGTTTAATTACACTTGATACAACACACAAATTCAAAAAAAGGTCAAGGCGGTGTGTATAATACAAACAAAATGAACGCCAATATTTGGAAAGACCCAAACACTCTAGACAATAATCACTCGGTGTAATATAAGGACAAAGTCTTAGGAAACAGATGCAGCTCCAGTCCTAAGAACCGCTCGCCAGAACGTTAAAAAAAAAAAAAAAATGCCTCCCAAATAGACAGTGAAAGTGGATACCAGGGCATACAGGCCCACAAAAAAAAAAAAAAAAAAAAATACACATTTTCTTCTTGTGGACAACAGATGCTAATATGAGCAAAGCCAGGTAAGGAGTCCTCTATAAGAACCTTAAACTCAATACGCCAATGCACTGCAATAGAAACTGCGCGGGACATTGACGTGCTGAGAATGGCACGCTGACAATCCCATGCAGGACTTCTGCGCATCAGCTAAAAACTGTTCCTGTTACCGCTGTGAGTGGGGGTCATGGGGGTTTGGGGGGGTGAAGTGTTTGCGCTCACGTTGGGGGGGGCTTGGGGGGGAGGGAACCAAATTGTAGTTCCAGCCGCTTTACCCTTTTGTATTAGTTGGTTTGTATGTCGATTTGTTTACCCTATTTTATATTTAGTTCTTAAATCGTAATGTGTTTTTTCTTTTTTGTGTATGTTTTAATGACTTTTATTAATATCGTATTTCGCACTATTAAACAGGGCAATTTAGATCGTCTCCAGTTAATACAGAATACAGCGGCCAAACTTATTTTTGGAAAGAGAAAGTACGACCATCTTTCCCCGTTGCTGAGAAAACTCCATTGGCTTCCGGTCCATCATAGGATCCAGTTCAAGTGTGCATGTACGGTTTTCAAACTCCTTTATGGAATATTTGACTCTTTGATTCCCCTTAGTGGGAATTCCTTTAGATCCTGCTATTCAAGAATTACAACAATTCACAAATTAGCATTTCCTTCTCTGAAAGGTATTAAAAGCACTGGGAAGCTTTTACTTTTAAATTGGTGAGAATTTCGAATGGACTTCCAGATTCTCTAAGACTGGAAGATCAATTATTTCAATTTCAAAAGAGTTTAAAAACCTGGTTGTTTTCACAATAGTTAATTTGATTTTAGCTGTCCTATAGTAATTTTAAGCAATTCAACATACTGTACTTTTTTCTAACTTTTTCCATCCATCTAATCTAACCAATTTCTGTTTTTGTCCCACAGTTTTTACTTGTTATATTTCATTTTTTAACGAACTGTAAACCAAGGGCTCCTTTTACAAAGGTGCGCTAGTGGTTTAACGCGCGTAATAGCACACGCTAAAACACCGGACGCGCTAGTCGCTACTGCCTCCTCTTGAGCAGGCGGTAGTTTTTGGCCAGCGCGGGGGTTAGCGTGTGATGAAAAGTCGCCCGCGTTAACCCCGCTAGCGTGGCTTTGTAAAAGGAGCCCCAAGTCGAGCTCCTTAGGGAGCAGATTTGGTATATAAAATGAAAATTAGATTAGTTTCGATTTTAATAAAAACTTGAAACCGAGCCTTGTTGTAAACCGCTTTGAACTTATGGTACAGCGGTATATAAGAAATAAAATTGTTATTATTATTACTAAGTAAACTCATGGCAGCATTTTGTAGGGTTTGTAAATGATGCAAATTAGTGTGCCCTCTCTCTATATATAAATCACATTGCAGTAATCTAATCTAGAAACTCTCTTACCAAATCTAAAACTAAACTTAAAACTTTTCTGTTTCCAGACGCATACCAAAATTCCAGTTAAGATTCCTCATAAGAACATAAGCTGTGCCTCTGCTGGGTCAGACCTGAGGTCCCTCATGCCCAGCAGTCAGCTCACGCGGCGGCCCATCAGGTCCAGGACCTGTATAATAGCCCTCTATCTATACCCTTCTATCACCCCTTTCCTTCAGAAAACTGTCCAATCCCTTCTTGAACTCCAATACCGTACTCTGTCCTATCATACCCTCTGGAAGCACATTCCAGGTGTCCACCACCCTTTGAGTGAAGAAGAACTTGCTAGCATTGGTTCTGAATCTGTCCCCTTTTAATTTTTCCAAATGCCCTCTCATTCTTGTGGTTGTCGAAAGTTTGAAGAATCTGTCCCTCTCCACTTTCTCTATGCCCCTCGTGATCTTGTAAGTCTCTATCATATCCCCTCTAAGTCTCCGCTTCTCCAGCGAAAAAAGCCCCCGTCTCTCTAATCTTTCAGCGTATGAAAGGTTTTCCATACCTTTTATTAAACGTGTCGCTCTCTTCTGAACCCTCTCGAGTATCGCCATATCCTTCTTTAGGTATGGCGACCAATATTGGACGCAGTACTCCAGTTGCGGGCGCACCATCGCCCGATACAACGTCAGGATAACTTTTTTTCGTTCTGCTTGTAATACCTTTCTTGATTATTCCTAGCATTCTATTCGCTTTCCAAGAAATAATGAGAACCACTTTTAAGAAGCAAGCCTCCTTTCCCTCTTGTATTTCCTTCCCCTCTTCCCTCCCTTTTTATTTTTTGATGTAATTTAAAAATCTCCCTCTACCCCCAGTTCCTCATGTATCCAACTTGTCCATGTCCTTGTCCCGTCTTCAGTTTGCCCTATATTAGTTCAGTCATCGATACTGAGCATCCTTGATTATTGTAATATAATCCTCCTGGGTGCCTATAAGAAAATCTTCAAAAAACTAAGGGCTCCTTTTACGAAGCCGCGTTAGCGGCTTTATCGCACGCACATTTTTAGCGTGCGCTAAACCCTGCGCTAGCCGAAAAACTACCGCCTGCTCAAGAGGAGGCTAGCGCGGCCGGCGAATTAGCCCACGTTAAACTGTTAACGCGGCTTCGTAAAACACTGACGTCCGACTGATTTTCGGTCTGAAAAAATGGGAGCATGTTACTCCTTATTACCAAAAATGACACTGGCTAGAGTTTTATTCAAATTTGCATGTACAGTATTTGTTTCAAATCAATCTTCGGTAGGTCAAAATCGTATCATTTGAAGAGATTTCTCGAGAGAACTCGTTCCTTCCAGGCAGCCAAAATGAACATCTGGTTTGGCAAAATCATGCCGGGAGTCTCATCCTATTATTTTTTTTTAGAAAACTATTAAAGACACAATTATTTGACAAATTTGTAACCTCAGCTTCCTAATCGCTTTTGTATAACATAAATATAACATGTATTGTGTACATTCTAAAAATTGATGTATCTTTTTGAACTGTATATTCGCTGGATGTTCAGCCTTATCTGCTGTGAACCGCCTAGAACCATTTGTGGTCTGGCGATATATAAAAATACATTATTATTATTATTATTTCACTTTTATATTTTATAAATTTTTGTATTGTAAACCTGCCAGAGACTTGTCGATGGCCGGTATATCAAATTATAAATAAACTTGGAAACTTGTAATGAACACTCATCAAAATAGTCATACCCGGCACAGAGTAGCAAAACCTTTACACATTGCCTGTTTCAACTGTTTCTCAAAAAATAACTGAGAATCCACCCTCACCCCCAAAGGACAAGAAATCCATCACCTGGACCGGCGCGTAAAGCGATGGGACTAAAGTCGGACGCTCATCCAGTAAGCTTTAGTTTTTCCTTTATTCAAAGCCAACCTATTAATTGATCACCACCGGTCAATCCCAGACAAATAATGCAGATCAAGGGCCTCTCTCAATGTAGGAAAGAAATACCGTCTATATAAAAATTACAACTAATACCAAATTCCTCAATAGCCAACACTAAGGGAGAAATTCATCAAGGGGTGTTAACCAATTTACTGAATGCAAAACGCCAAGATGCCCATTATATTCCTATGGCCGTCTTGGCGTTTAGCGCGGGCTAAATCGGTTAGTGCCCCTTGATGAATGACCCCCTAAAGGGTTTTAAAAAGATTAAAGCGGAAAGGAGGAAAGGGCAGAACCCTGTGGCCACATTCCAATGCATATGCCCAAAGCTAATGAGGCCGGTAATATTGCTGGTAAAATCCAACGAGTCACTGTAGAGGCCATAAACCTAACAATTCAAAAAAGATGAGTCATTCTCAAAGAAACGCACATGAAAATTAGATTCGTGGGGGGGGGGGGTTGCCAAATTTAAATGATATCAGTCGCTGGTGTTAGCGATTGGCAGGTGCGCAGAATAGGCCACGGAAAGAGGCATGGGTGGATAGGAGGGGGCGGAGAATTACCAGCAACAGTACGTTTCTGTGTCAACCAAGTTTCAACTTTTCAAGTTTATTCAAATTTTGTTATCCCGCTTTCTCAAATATCAAAGCGGCTTACGTTCAAAATACATTTGGTAGGGTGAAAACATGCAAGATAAAATAACAGATTAACATCAAAATTTTAAAAAACTGAACTTTAGGACATACGTCTAACAAATTAACAAAACAACAAATTAGCATCAAAATTTTTTTTTAAACTGAGCTTTAGGACAGACATTTAGACTGGCTCAAAAGAGAAGTGGAAGAACTACAATTTTTGAAACGAAAAAATAATAACGGAAAGAACAGCAGGTTAGGCGGACGCTGGATATTTCCTGAGCAGTACGACTGGTAAGAAGAAAATTCTACTGTTTGATTAAAAGAAAACATCCTTAAGAGGATGGTTGCACTGCAAAAGCATCTTCAAAAAGCGTGGAGGGGCAGAATCGAAAGGGACGTCTAAGTCCGTTTACGTCCATCTCGCAAGTCATCCAAAGTTAAAAAGAGCCTAAGACACATTTTCGAAAGATACGTCCAATTTTTTTTTACTTTTGAAAATCGTCTAATTATACGTCCTGCCGATCTGATCGTCCGAGCCACTAAATCGTCCATCTTTATACCACATTTCCATCCAAGTCCAAAACGCCTAGAACAAACCTTGCTGGACATGGGAGGGGTCTGCAAAGTTTCAAGTTTCAAGTTTATTAGCATTTTTTGAATCGCCTATCGAAATATCTAGGCGATGTACACTCTAAAAGCCACAGATAGTGGTTTCACATATATTTTTGACAGGTTTGACAGGTTAGACATAATACAGACGACTTAAAACAATTTTTAGAGAACGACCATTACAATACATTTGGGGTTAAGGAATGATATAAGTAGGCAGGGAAGAAGGGGAAAGTTACATCATTTTTATATATTGAAATTTACATAAAGGGAAAACACAGTGGGAACAAGGGGAATTAGAAAGTACAATATTTGTATTAAGAAGTTTAAAAATTATGCGTGTTATAATATGTGTTCAAATGCATCTTGAAATAAGAAAGTTTTTAAAAATCTTTTAAATGTATGTAAATCTTTTTCTATTCTTATGTAGTTCAGTAATGAGTTCCATAAGGTGGGTGCCATAACGGAGACATGCCACCTAAATAGTGAGGTACCTTACATGGCACTGCTGTGAACTTTACAAAAAGGGTGCCATGGCTTCTCCTCACTACAGCTCCCTTACAGGTGACGGTGAGCCCCCAAACCACCTCCAGAATCCCCTAGACCCACTTATCTACCACCCCAATAGCCCTTACGGCTGCAGGAGCCACTTATATGCCAGTAAAAATGGGTTTTGGGGGTGTATAGGGTAGTGCACATGTTTAAGTATCAATGCAGTGGCTACAGGGGCTTATGGGCATGGGTCCTCCTCTCTATGGGTCCCTAACCCACCCCCCAAGATGACTTAAGCTGCCTCTTGGCTGGACGACTAGGCTTTCCTATGTCAGGCGGCCAGGTGATGATAGTCTGGAGGCTGAAATTTTAAAGTTGTGATTAATATTTTTATGGGGGGGGGTTCGATGATCACTGGGGTAGTGTGTGGGGGTCTGTATTATGTGTTTGCAGTGCTTATCTGGTGAGTTTAGGTGGGTTTTTGTGACTTAGACCATGTTTTACATGGTCTAAGTCACAACGTCCAAGTTCTGTCGATCCTGGGCTGTATAACTTTCGGTTATACATGCTGAACGACTAAGTCTAAGCCAGTCCAGGTCCCGCCCAACTCCCACCCTCGACACGCCTCCCGAAACGCCCCATTTAGCTTTGGACGTTGAGCGGCCCTATGAAGGCCTGTGTCGTTTAGAAATACGTCCAAAACCTGTTTTTATTTTCGGCGCTTGGACGTTTTTGAGAAATGTTCGTCCAAATGCTGACTTAGGCTGGTTTTTGGACGTTTTTCTCTTTCGATTATGAGCCCCAGGGTGTTTAAGCTGGATTTAAATTTGTCTAATGAATTAATCTCTCGTATATAAGCTGGCGCTGAATTCCACAGCGTGGGAGCGGTAACGTAGAAAATACTATTTCTCATAGTATTAATAAACCTTAGGGCTCCTTTTACTAAGCTGCTATAGCGGTTTTAGCATGTGCAGAATTGCCGCACGTGCTAGACGCTGCTAGCATTGAGCTGGCGTTAGTTCTAGCCGCGTAAAACGGCTTTAGCGTGCGCTAAAATTCTGCACGCGCTAAAAACGCTATCGCAGCTTAGTAAAAGGAGCCCTAAGTGATGGAATTACGAGTAAGTTCTGGTAAGATGAACAGAGCGTACGTTGGGAGGAGTGGGGTCAGGGCAGGATTAACCAATAGGCCATGTAGGCACATGCCTAGGGCCCGAAATGGTCAGGGGGGCCCGATGAATGAGGGCATCAACATTGTTGTTTCCAAACGGCAATGGGCCCCTCCAGCATCGATCGGCAATGCGGGCCCCCCCCCAATCGGCAATGCGGCCCCCCCCCCCATCGACGGAAAGTAAGACAAGCAAGCAACGCGGGTAAGAAAGGCAACGGGAACTGTAATTGTGCAAGCGGTGCTGCTTGCCCAAAGCTTCCCTCTGACGCAGCTTCCTGTTTCCGCCTGGACGCATGGTGGGGTGGGGCGGGGCAGGGGGGCCCAGTGTACTTGTGTGCCTAGGGGCCCTCGACGAATTAATCCTGCCCTGAGTGGGGTATAAGGAGTCCAATGATGAATTCTGGCTGCCCAGTTTGTCTAGTTTTGAATGTCAACAACATTGTTTTATAAGTGACACGGTGCGAGATTGGGAGCCAGTGAGATTTAACCAATCAAGGTGTTACGTGATCCAATTTTTTTTTGCATTAAAAATAATTTTGATGGCTGTGTTCTGGACTATCCGTAGACGTCGGCCAACACTATTGGATGGAGGGGGAGGTGCAACTGTTGGCTTTCAACACGCGCATATAATCCACGCCTTTAATCCACATGCTCGAGACGCATGCTTAAACTAAACTAAAACATAATTATTTTCAAGAAATCTGTTCTATGGCAACAGAATATGGGTGTACCTAGATGTGACAAAAATTACTCAAGAAAGAAGGAAACAGTTTGTTTCTTTAAGACAAGACATAATATCTCTGGGTGCTTCTTTCTAGAGAATGACACGGTGACAAAATTCATCACCGTTCCCGTCCCCGCGGATAACCGCGGTAAACAATCTTCATGTCATTCTTTAAGGAGAGAAGGAAGAATCAGAGTATGAATGGCCACAACCACTGACCCGCAAGCTTTGCTTTAAAGAAGGACTGAGGTTGAAACAGACACTACAGAATGACAGTCTCTGGTATCCAGAGCAGATATTGTGATGTCATAATGCCTCATTCCACCAGTGCCTAAGAGCCAATCACATCAGTGATGTCACAATGGCTTCATTATCCTTGGCTCACATAAGAATCAGATTATGAATGGCCACAACCACTGACCCGCAAGCTTTGCTTTGAAGAATGCTGGTGTAGAAGGACTGAGGTTGAAACAGACACTACAGAATGACAGTCTCTGGTATCCAGAGCAGATATTGTGATGTCATAATGCCTCATTCCACCAGTGCCTAAGAGCCAATCACATCAGTGATGTCACAATGGCTTCATTATCCTTGGCTCCCATACGAATCAGAGTATGAATGGCCACAACCACTGACCCGCAAGCTTTGCTTTGAAGAATGCTGGTGTAGAAGGACCGAGGTTGAAATAGACACTAGAAAATGACATGGGATTATTTCCCGCGGTTATCCACGGGGACGGTAACGATGATGAATTTTGTCACCATGTCATTCTCTACTTCTTTCCTTCTGGCTTCCCCCTGTAAATGTATTATAAAGTACATCCGAATTAAGTATGTGTTTTTTTTCACCAGATCAGTTAAAACCTTTCTTGGAGCTGAAAAAGATAGCTCGATGAAGTATACACAGGTGCAACAGCTAATGGCAGCAAATTTTTGAATTAGCGTCATGTCTTACTTATTATGTTATGCAAAATTGATTTATTCTCTCATATTATACAGGCTGTACTCCCCTTTAATTGTGGTCTAAGGAAGAAGGTATAATTATGCTGCATGTAAATTTTTTGGATTTATTTTAACATTATTCTACTGTATTTCTGTAACAAGAAGTTAATTTTCTTGTAAAATTTGCTGAAAATATAAATAAAGAATTTTTTAAAAAAACTTAATCTTATATACCGGGTCTTCAATCAAAGGAAGCTCGATAAGGTTAACAATAAATTTTTAAAAAATCAAATAAACTGAAATACAAGAGTTAGTTTTCAAAATGTTTAGCAAATAAAAAAGTTTTTGGAAGCTTACGGAAGAGTTGGAAGGAACTGGGACACCTCAAAATTAGGGGAAGTTCATTCCATAATTGGGGAAATTTAAACGCCAGAGAGCTGCTAAAATTCTTAACTCCTTGAATTCCTTTCCTAGAAGGAAGAGAAAGTTTAAATCGATGAATGCCTCTCGCATATGAAAATCTATAAACATTCCATAGCAGAGGAACAAAAGGAGCAAAGATACCATGTAAAATCTTAAAAACAATACGTAAACACTTAAACTGAATTCTAAAATAAACCGGGAGCCAATGAAGAGAGAAAAGCATAGGTGTCACATGGTCGAATTTGCTCTTTCCTTAGATCAGCTTTGCAGCGGTATTCTGAATCAATTGTAGTCTTTGAAGGCAGTTCTTAGTGATGCCAAAATAAATGGCGTTACAATAATCTAACTGGGATAATATAATAGATTGGACCAAAACAGAAAAATGACGTTGATGGAAAAGAGATCTGACCTTCCTCAACATTCGTAAGCTGAAAAAAACATTTCTTTTAACCAGAGAGTTTATTTGATCCTTAAAAGTATGAGAAGAATCAAAAAGTATTCCCAAAATCTTAGAGGAGAATTCTGGCTGAAAATGGCACGTGCAGGGATTCCTGGAGAGATCTCTCGGTCTGGCGAGACTCCTATGGGCTGCCCTGCAGAGGTTGGTTCAAAGCGGCAACATGCAAGGACTCCGGGAGATATTTCTCTACCGGGCCAAGTGCAGGCGGGGGGATTAGCTGAGCCAGGGCATCCTGGAGGCTCCTTGCCACTGTAGCATGTGGATCCCCCGCTGCTGTATTCTGATGAGGATGGCTGCTGGAGGAAGATTCTCGGGCCTCACTTCTCTTTATGCCCTGCGGAGGCTGGCTGTAAGCAGCGACATGCATGAACTCCTGGAGAGATCTCTCGGTCTGGTGAGACTCCTATCGGCTTCCTGCAGTGGCCGACGGCTAGCGACAGCATGCAAGACCTCCGGGAGAGATTTCTCGACCGGGCAAGTTGCAGTCGGGGGGGTTGACTGAGCCAGGATGTCCCGGAGGCTCCTCACCGGATTCGTCTGTGGATCCCCCGCTGCTACGTTCCGATGAGGATGGCTGCTGGAGGAAGATTCTCAGGCCTCACTTCTCTTCATGAAGTCTCTCAGTGCCCTCTTCCTTAGCTTGCGTGCACGTGGGGACATGTGCGCACAATGCAAGCCACACGGAAACCTCGAGCGCCGGATCCAATCAGTGGGCGCACAATTCATGAGGATCCAGTGTGTTCATCCTCCTCCTGCATCCCAGTTGTTTCTTTAGATGATTCAGGCATCTTCAAGTTGATGAGTAGAAAGTTGTAATGGAGAGCTGTAGAAAAATCCGACCGATGGGAACGGGCGGAAACTAAAGACTGGGGATTAGGGGGAAGCAGGGGAAAATGGGTAGGGCTCGGGCATGCCCAGTGGGGCCCGGGCACTGCACGTGCTCAGAGAAAAAAAAAAAAAAAATCTCTCTGAGCTATTGGAGAGCTTATCCGCAAATTGGGAGGTGTTGGGACAACACCCATATGTGGCTGACTCATCCTGCTTGTCCTAGGAGAACCAAAAGTACAGTGGAAGGAAGATGATCCAATTTTGGGTCTAACCACAGAAGTTTAGTTTTAGCTGCATTTAGCTTCATCTGGGCAGACATAGCCCAAGTTTGAAGTTTTTGAGATTTTTTTTCTTCCATCATTATATTACTATAATTTACGTGAATAGTGCGTTGCTTAAAATTTTTTATCATTGGCCACAGCCAGATACATGGGCCCGAGACATTTCAAACAAAGCAATTATGTATGAATCTGATGGCGTACTTTTTACCTACAGACTTCATATCAATTTTCAATAAAAGAAAAAAAATCACTTTGAAAATTGCTTTCCCCTTCAAAAATTACACATGTAAATGTATTCTCCACGCCAGTCCAGGCCCTGAAAGTGCCCGATACATCTGTACACTTTTGGGCATATATGTTGAGTAATTTTCAACCCCCCCCCCAACCTTTTCTATATATAAAGCCCTACTTTATGTGTGGAATTCCCTCATAATATTTAATATCAAAGTACATGTATTTAACGATTTTGCACTTTGAAGTCCCTCCATCACTTTTCTCTTAACCTCAACCCCATATGTATAAACTTTAACGAGGAACAGTAGAATCTTGAACTGGAAGGGGCAAAACATGGAACAGAAGAGCAGATAAAGATCTCCAGCCTCAGCTTATCTGCCCGTTTTCCCTACCTGCAAATGGACTGCAGATCCGATTCGATTGCTTGGCACTTCCTTACCCTAAACACTCCATACGCTTGTCAAACACTTTCTTGAGCCCCATTGCCAATTTTTGCCCCACTCGCTGAACAAACAGCGAGGGACTGCTGTTTGAGACAGCGCATCTGTCACTAGATCAGCTTTGCGAGCAAGTGTGCATTTCTCCTTTCTTCTGTCTAAACGAGACGGGATACGGGTGAATGACTGCATGCCCAGGAATGGGACAGCTGCACACTGAATCACAGGGCTTGTATTCTTCGCCACCTGTTTGACAGGAAAAACAATCACTGGCACACCATTGGGGCTACTGCAGCTGGAGGCCTTCTGGAAACACCCTGAAGGTCAAAGTTGATTTAGGAACAACTGACACAGTTTCAGGCCTGGGAAGACCTGTCAAGCCATCCTCATCCCATGTCTCTGACAACAGGACCATCTCCTCATATAGGAAACAAAGCAGGTAGAATTATGTATTTCGACTTTGCTAAGGCCTTTTGCACTTGAAGGGGGCAATGGAAGTAGCTAGAAATTCCCCTTGCTTGTATCACCCCCGGGAGAAAGTGGTTGCTCTTCTTTATGGGCTCCCTATTTCCATACTTTAGCTAGACTGTAAGATTTTGCCCCCACCTGCCTCCCTATTGGGTACAACCTGTTGCCATTATTTCTATTTACACTCGGAGGTAGATTTTAGAAAGGACTTCCAACTCAGAACAGGGACATCCAACTCAGTATATATCAGCGGTCCCAATCTCAAACCCTTTGCAGGGCCAAGTTTTGGATTTGTAGGTATTTGGAGGGCCGCAGAAAAAAATAGTTAATGCCTTATTAAAGAAATGACAACTTTGCACGAGGTAAAACTCATCATAATTTATAAATCTTTCCTTAATTCTTCTGATAATTTCAGCTATACACGGCTGAAAGCAGTGCAACATGCAAAAAGATGTAGGACAGCGCTTGTGTGAGGTTCCAGCAGTGAGGCGGGCAATGTTCCAGAACAATGGTAACATACCGAAGACCTCAATATAGTACCTGGTGGGCCGAATGTGGCCCCCGGGCTGCGTGTTTGAGACCACTGGTGCATATGGACATCCATTCCTCGTGTACTTTGGAGCAAAACTGTTGACATAATTCTGTTTTACTCTTTGGGATTTTGCCAGGTACTTTTACCTGGAACGGTGACTGTTGGAAACAGGATACTGGGCCTGATGGACCTGAGGTCTGTCCCAGTATGGCGACTCTTTATGCTTGAACTCCTTAAGATTCATGTTCCAGCAATGCATAGCTTGCAAGACAAACTTTCATTGCTCTCTCCGATGGCTTTAGCAGTCCCTGCAGAACCTTGGAGGGCTGTCCAGAAGGAACCTGATCCATACCAGGACTGGCCTTAGCAATTGCAGGGCACTGTGTGAACCAGATAGATGCAGCGCCCCCCTCCCCCCCCCCAGCATATGTAAAATGCATACCATATAATGGGTATCAGGTCAAAAACGCGCCGGGACAAAGGCGCGCCCAGACAATTGAGCGTAGCGCGGGGGTGCGCACCGCACAAAATTACTGTTTTTAGGGCTCCGACGGGGGGTGTGGGGGGGGAACCCCCCCACTTTACTTAATAGAGATCGCGCCGCGTTGTGGGGGCGTTGTGGGGTGTGTGGGGGGTTGTAATCCCCCACATTTTACTGAAAACTTCACTTTTTCCCTGTTTTTAGGGAAAAAGTTAAGTTTACAGTAAAATGTGCACGGTTACAACCCCCCAAACCCCCCATAACGCCGGCGCGATCTCTATTAAGTAAACTGGGGGGGCTCCCCAACAAAACCTCCCCCCGTCGGATCCCCTAAAAACTGTAATTTTCTTCGGCGCGCGCCTCCGTCTTGCGCTCAGTTGTCGGCGCGCGCCTTTGTCTTTCGCGGGGTGGTCTATGAATCATATAATGTACTGGTCAAGTTGTCAAATCGCAAGAGGATTGAGAAAAATTGCAAGAGGACCTTAGCATCAAAATGGCAGATGACGTTTAATGTGAGCGGGTGCAATGCCGATGCTGGTGGGAAAGAGGAACCCAAACTATAGCTACGCGATGCTGGGTTCTGCGTTAGGAGTCACTGCCCAGGAAAGGATCTAAGTGTCATTGTTGAGGACACGTTGAAACCCTCAGCTCAATGTGCGGCGGCTGCTAAGAAAGCAAATAGAATGTTAGGAATTATCAGGAAAGGGATGTTCCTTCATTAAAAATCATTGGTACTCGCCGTGACCTGATCTTTTCAGTTACTGCCCCATCTATTTGGAACTCACTCCCTCTATATTTACGGCTTGAACAAGACTTGAAAAAATTTAAGAATAGTTTAAAATGTCTTCTTTTTAAAGAAGCCTTTAACTAAAAGTTTAATTTTCCGATTAATTCCGAATTTCTTCTTCCTTCATTAAATTCAGATTATATTCCCCTTCTCTTTAGATTTTCTAGTTCTCAAATTTATTTTTTTTTCTCTTCTCTTCATACCTTCCCTATGTACTAACCCAACCTTCTTATTTTTTTTTTTTTTTTATAAATTGTATTTTTTTTCTTTCTTCCCCCTTTCCTATTGTTTCATGTGGATTGTTTACCCCAGTTTGTTTTTATTTTTAATTTAAAGTAGTTAATTTTAATTACAATGTATTTGTGATTTTAGAAATTTAATTTTATTTCTTTGTAAAACGCTTTGTATTCTGAAAAGCGTTTAATCAAATAATATAATAAACTTGAAACTTGATAAACTTGAAACTTGAAAACAAAGTTTAAGTGTTATGATGTCCCTGTATTCTCTTTGGTATGGCCACACCTTGAATACTGTGTGCAATTCTGGTCACCACCGTATCTCAAAAAAAGACATAGCAGAATTAAAAAAAAGTACAGAGAAGGGCGACGGAAATGATAAAAGGTTTGGGACACCTTCCCTATGAGGAAAGGCTAAAGTGGCAAGGGCTCTTCAACTTGGAGAAGGGACAGCTCAGGGGTGATATGATAGGGGTCTATAAAATACTGAGTGGAGCGGAAAGGGTAGAGAAAATCCTTACGAAGGTACAGGGGTATTGTACCAAACAGGACGACCCACCTTACGTCTTCAATTGACTCTCTAAGAACATAAGAATTGCCGCCGCTGGGTCAGACCAGTGGTCCTTCGTGCCCAGCAGTCCGCTCACGCGGTGGCCCTTAGGTCAAAGATCAGCGCCCTAACTGAGACCAGCCCTACCTGCGTACGTTCCGGTTCATCAGGAACTTGTCTAACTTTGTCTTGAATCCCTGGAGGGTGTTTTCCCCTATAACAGCCTCCGGAAGAGCGTTCCAGATTTCTACCACTCTCTGGGTGAAGAAGAACTTCCTTACGTTTGTACGGAATCTATCCCCTTTTAACTTTAGAGAGTGCCCTCTCGTTCTCCCTACCTTGGAGAGGGTGAACAACCTGTCCTTATCTACCAAGTCTATTCCCTTCAGTACCTTGGAATGTTTCAATCATTTCCACGTTGTTGCTGTAAGACTATGAACATTCCTACCTATTTGATTTATCTCCCTCCTTATAAAACCCTGCTTAACCTCCCTCTATGCAATATATACAATTTTCAGTCCTTTCTCCATTGATGTACCTTGTTGACTCTCCTCAGCCATTTTTCCTGTAAACCACCTCAAACTGAAAGGCTTTCACGGTATATAAATAAAGATTTATATTATGTTAAGTTATTGTGCTCCAAAGTGATGAAGCAGTCACAGAGAAGACTGATTTCCTTGTTGTATCATATACTATATGACGTGATGATGGAGTTTGACATACCTGCTCTGCTGTAATGCTGCACAAATCACTCCTGTAGCATATGAAGGCTCCAGTTTCTGCTAACGATGTTTCATTGGTCAAAGTTGGAGCTTTCCAAGGGCCATAAAGGAAAAGGGGGAAACATTGCTTGAATCTCACATTAAAATTTTAATTTTCTCAAAAAGGGACTTAAGTTGTTTACACTGATTAAAAAGAGGCTCCGAGGACAAGCTGAGGCAGCGGTGACGGAACGACGAGATGATGGCCAAATCTTGGCAGTATCTTTTAATCAACAGTATCAGCTTAAGTCACTTTTTGTGAAAATTCAATTTAAAAATTAAATGTGAGATTTAAGCAATGTTTTGAAGTTAATTGAAGGAGTCCTGATAAAGATTTGTTGGTGATTTTATGCTGATGACTGAAAGTGGGAGCACTTAAGCAAGTTACAGTGTTGCTATGAATTCTGAAACTCTTTCCTCCTTCCAATACTCAGTGATCCCAGGCTAAATGATGCTGAATATTATTTTTAAAGGTTAGAATTTTTGAGATTTTTCATTGGAACAGTCCTCATTCCTCGTTATTTTTGGTTATGTTGATAAAACAGAACAAACGCAAAGGAATAGACCTGCCAAGATTCCTACTACATTGAGCAGAAGACATGCTTTGGAGGTCCATCTCCAATTCAAAATCAGGAAACTCCTGCATGTGGGAGACTTGGAAGCAACCAGTAGGTGCTTTCTCTGCCTGGGTGGGACCACCAGCAGCTTCAGATCACACAGCCACCAATTCCTCATGTGAGATTAACAGACGAGAAGGGCAGGTCACCAAATATGAAGATGCTAAGGGACGCAGCGCTGGCAAAGAAAGTATTTGAGAAGGGGTGGAGCAGGAATGGGCATGAGCAGAAGGGGACAGGGCAAAAATTTCCTGCTTAAAATTTGCTCTCCCTTGACAACTTTGAAGAAGGAGGTGGTCAAATACAGCATATGGATCGAACATGCATATGGTGCATCTTAATGCAATAAAGTCCTGAAGACATTAATACATCTCCCATGTGGTAGCTGCATTTTTTTTCATGTGGGGGCATTCCCGCTCTTTTCTATTGCAGGTCATGTGTTAGCTTTCAGATTATCGTGTGGTACCTGCTCCCGGTTAACAAAGAAGAATTCATTACCTCCTATTTAGGAGACAGTAAGCGACCCTGTGTTAACTCTGCACTAGGCAGTTACCACGCAGTAAATGCAATGCGTTCACTGCCAAACACCATCCTGGACTCTGCGTCTCTAATGCTGAGCTTGTGTACAGAAGGAGATCACGAACAGATCGGAGAAGGTTATTCATGCCGCTGTACTGGGCCATGGTACGCCCTCACCTGGACTACTGCGTCCAGCACTGGTCGCTGTACATGAAGAAGGACACGGTACTACTCGAAAGGGTCCAGAGAAGAGCGACTAAAGTGGTTCAGGGGATGGAGGAGTTGCTGTACAGTGAGAGTAGAGAAACTGGGCCTCTTCTCCCTTGAAAAGAGGAGACTGAGAGGGGACATGATCGAAACATTCAAGATACTGAAGGGAATAGACTTAGTAGATAAAGACAGGTTGTTCACCCTCTCCAAGGTAGAGAGAATGAGAGGGCACTCTCTAAAGTTAAAAGGGGATAGATTCCGTACGAACGTAAGGAAATTCTTCACCCAGAGAGTGGTAGAAAACTAGAATGTTCTTCCGGAGGCTGTTATAGGAGAAAACATCCTCCAGGGATTCAAGACAAAGTTAGACAAGTTCCTGCTAAACCGGAACATACTCAGGTAGGGCTAGTCTCCGTTAGGGCACTGGTCTTTGACCTAGGGGCTGCTGGGCACGATGGACCACTGGTCTGACCCAGGTGCGGCAATTGTTATGTTCTTATTCAGTAACATCAGTGGTCTACTGCAGGGCCATCAAATCCAGTCCTCAAGATCCACAACCCAACCTGGTTTTCAGGATTTCCACAATAAATATGTACGAGATCTATTCGTATTCACTATTTCCATTGCATGCAAACTGATCTCGTACATATTTATTGTGGAAATCCTGAAAACCAGGCTGGGTTGTGGACCTCTGGTCTATTGTATACATAGAAACATGTGGCAAATAAAGGCCAAATGGCCCATCCAGTCTGCCCATCTGCAGCCTCCATTATCTCCTCCTCTCCCTAAGGGATCCCACGTGCCTGTACCACGCTTTCTTGAATTCAAACACAGTCTCTGTCTCCATCACCTCTACCGGGAGACTATTCCACACATCTACCACTCTTTCTGAAAAAAGATTTCCTTAGATTACTCCTGAGCCTATCACCTCTTATCTTCGTCCTAAGCCCTCTCATTCCACAGCTTCCTTTCAAATGAAAAGAGACTCGACTCATGCGCGTTTACGCCATGCAGGTATTTAAACGTCTCTATCATATCTCCCCTCTCCCACCTTTCCTCTAAAATAATAATAATAACAACTTTATTTTTGCATACCGCAATACCATAACAGTTCTAAGCGGTTCGCAATAAGAGTGACAACTGATAAGCAGCGAAGTTGCAAACAGCAAGGGAGATACAACAACGTAATTATGAAGTTACAAATTTATCAAAAAGATAAGTCTTTACTGATCTTCTGAAGGATTGCTAGGAAAAATCTTTCAAAACATTTCCACTTAACCAATCATTCATTTTACCAGCTTGAAATGAAAGAGTCCGATCTAGGAATCCCTTGTAAAGACAGCCTTTCATTGTAGGGAAGGAAAACAAGTGAGATCTATGAGTGCATCTGATGGTATGAACCAACTCAAAATGACAAAGACCACTGACCATATTAGTACCTTCTTCTGGACCAACTTCAGCCTTTTTATACAGAGCCACATAGGGCTTGCTCAAGGGACTTGTTGCCCTAAGCCAGTGGTCTCAAACTTGCAGCCCAGGGGCCACATGCGGCCCACCAGGTCCTATTTTGAGGCCCTTGGTATGTTTATCAAAGTCACAAAAGTAAAATAAAACAGTTTCTTGATCATATGTCTCTTTAGCTATAAATGTCAATATTATTATTAAGACTTAGCTAAAAGGAAAGATTTATAAACTATAAAGAGTTTTAGCTCATGCAAAATTGTCATTTCTTTAATAAGACTTTAACTCTTTTTTTCTGAGGCCCTCCAAGTACCTACAAGTCCAAAATGTGACCCTGCAAAGGGTTTGAGTTTGAGACCACTGCCCTAAGCCAACTTTTGCTTTGTTGCCCCCCTCCCAGCCATGATCCAGTAGCTCCCCCTTTATCTCAAGTCACCCCATCCCACACTACTGGTGATAAAGGGTGCCAAAATCTCAAATCTCAAACTGGCATCTATCCTTTACAGCCTGCAGAGGAAAGGGAAGGGAGAGGAAGAGATGCTGAACTGGGATTTTCGCATCCTATATCACTGGCGCCCTGGACCAGTACCTCACCTGGTCCATAGGTTGAGCCAGCCTCGGAGCCATATGTCCGATTGCATGTGTAAACAGTAAGGACATATTCTACAATGACTGAGGAGCCAGCCTTTCTCACATAACAATCTAATCTAATTCTTAGTCTTATTTACCGAATCATCTCCTGAAAATAGGAGCTCGATTCAGTTTACATAATTAGATCACAAAGAAAGATCCATAAACAAATTGTTTGCCTTTACAATAGTGGTTTTGGGGTGGGGAGGGAAGGAGGTAGGGTTCTTCTATTCTGTTTTCTTGTGCATTGTACTGAAGAGTGTTGTACAACTTCTTGCTGTATTGGGATATTGAGGGGGTGAGGAGGAGAGAGGGTTTGATTTTAGGCATTGTTTATATTCTATATTTGCTGTACCTCTGAAGCATTTTATTTCATTCCAAAACTTTTTCAGTAAAAACTTAAAAAAAAAAAAAATCCATAAACATTCATTGGAGCTAAAGCCTAAAAAGCGATGAAACATAGAGGTTTTTAAGGTTTTGCGAAAGATCTGAAGAGATAAACACGATCTAATTTGATGAGGTAGTCCATTCCATATCGCAGTTAGTAAGTATGGCAAGGAGTGTGAAATTTTGCTAATGGGCTTGATTCTTCTCAATGATGGAAAAAAGCTTATACATACGAGTTGCTCTCATGCCCAAAGATCTCAAGGTGCTTAGAGATAAAGACATCAAATAATCTGATTCTTAGTCTTATATATCAAATCATCATCATCCATTAAGGCTTATTTTGATACGTCGGCATTCAGAACCCTGGTCCAGTCCCTCGTACTAAGTCAACTTGACTACTGTAACCTCGCCTACTTAGCCATTTCCCCAAAAAAATGCGACGTTTACAACTAATGCAAAATGCAGTGGTCAGACTAATCTTCGGACTAAAGAAATTCGATCATGTATCACCCTACTATCGGCAGTTACATTGGCTACCGATGGAAGCACGCATAAAGTTTAAATTCGCCTGCTTCTGCTTTAAAGCGCTAAACGGACTTGCCCCTAAATACATAATTGACCTTTTCTCCTTCTCTGCCAACAGACACAAGAGAAGCTCTCATTCCTACTTCGTTTCCCCCCCCAGTTAGAGGTTGTAAACTGAAAAAACACAATGAACACCTTCTTTCACATCAAGCAGCATTGTGGGGTAAAGACCTAGATCAACTGCTTTCGCCCACTACTTATGAGGAATTCAGAAAACGTCTAAAAACTCAACTGTTCCTAAAGTATCTAGACAACTGACCCCCTCATCTTCTTTCTCCTCCATAGTGTTTCCTCTGTCCTGTTAATCTCTTTCTCCTCAACAACGCATTTCCGGTCCTATTAACTCTCCTCTTCTTCCTTCTTAAATTCAATCAATTTGTACCTCGTTTAATCTATTGTAAACCGCATAGAACTTAACGGTATTGCGGTATATAAACTGTTATTATTATTATTATTATCTCCTAAGAACAGGAGATCAATTCGGTTTACATAATTAGATCACAAAGAAAGATCCATTAACGTTCATTACAGCTATAGCCTAAAACGTGATGAAACATAGTGGTTTTTAAAGGTTTGCGAAAGATCTTAATTTGTGAAATTTTACTAATGGACTTGATTCCTCTTAATGATGGAAAAGAGCTTATACATATGAGTTGCTCACGTGCCCGAAGATCTCACGGTGTTTAGAGATAAAGACATCAAAGGAACAACTATACAGGCTATGAGGCAGTATTAATATTGTAGGCGTTCATTCAACTTGGGGAACATAAACCTTGATTTAGAGGTGATTATAACTTTCAGCAAGCTTTTATTAGAGGATTTACAGTGGAAGATTGCAACTGGGGTCTGGCTCAGTGGAGCCATCTATAGAGTGGAAAGCTCCGGGTACTGCTTTAATGGATCCTGCTCAGACAGACTCCCCTAGACTAGACATAAACTGGTGGGCTTCGGAGTAAGGTTTCAGATTCACATCCTCTCTCTTTTCCTGCTTGGCTCCCGCAGTAGGGTTAGCGTTTTGCAATAATGTGTTTTGCAGCTTCGACAGCAGAGCAAAGGAGCCAAAATCTCTTCCTTCTGTGGGACGGGCACACCAGTAGACTCTGGGAGAATAACAAAGCTCTCTGGAGCAGATACATCTCCTTTTAAAGAAACTACAACTTGTTGGCTCAAGTCTCTCTCTCTCTCTCTCTCTTTTTTTTTTTTTTTTAAGTATCTTTTCTTCCCCCCTCTGAGCTCTGTGAGGTCACTAGTCTCCCTTTCTCCCCCTCCCCTCTCTTTTGGATGAGTGTGGCCAAATAAGGAGAACAGAGTTGGAACAGTGAGCTGGAGACAGGGGGAAGGGTGAAGGGGAGGCAGCCAACACTCGCAGCCCTGGAGCTCCTAAAGCACAGTGAGTGTGTACAGGCCTCTGCAGCAGCACTGTGAAGATTCCCAGCATGTGTACTAAACAAAGCGAGCACACGTGTAAGAGAACATGCAAACCATGCATACAAAAATAGTGAAAAGGATGACCTATAAGACTGGAAAGCCTATCTAGCTGTTCTATCTCATAAGAACACAAGAATAGCCTTATTGGGTCAAACCAACGTTCCTGCAAGCCCAGTAGCCCGTTCTCACGGTGTTCAATCTAGGTCCCTAATACCTGGCCAAAACCCAAAGAGTAGCAACATTCCATACAGAATCTCAAAGAATAGCAAGATTCCGGAATCCCAGAGAGTAACAAGATTCTAGAATCCCAAAGAGTAGCAACATTCCATACAGAATCTCAAAGAATAGCAAGATTCCGGAATCCCAGAGAGTAACAAGATTCTAGAATCCCAAAGAGTAGCAACATTCCATGCTACCGATCCAGGGCAAGCAGTGGCTTCCCCCAGGTCTTTCTCAATAACAGACTTTGGACTTTTCCTCCAGGAACTTGTCCAAACCTTTCTTAAATCCAGCTACGCTATCTGCCTTTACCACAACCTCTGGCAACGCATTCCAGAGCTTAACTATTCTCCAAGTGAAAAAAATATTTCCTCCTTTTGGTTTTAAAAGTATTTCCCTGTAACTTCATTCCCGGTGCATAGTCAGTGACGCCAGCTAAACTCAGTGCTAAGGCAGTTGTACAATATTCATTCTCTATTTTGGTTTTTTTTCATTAATGGCCATGAGCTTTCCAGTAGCATGCAGCCATATCGGCAGTGGCGTAGCAAGGGGCTGTGGTCCGGCCTGGGCGCCATCTTGGTGAGGGTGCAGCACCCGTCCTCCTTTCAGCCCCCCCCACGCATACGCACTGCTTCCCTTCCCCCATACCTCTGTAATGTTCCTGGCGTGAGCAACCCCCAACCTGCTGTCATGCCAGCATCGGCTTTACCTCTGATGCCAATTCCTGGGCCCGCGCCAGAGGAAGAGCCGATGTTGGCACAACAGCAAGTTAGGGATTGCTGCTTGCGCCAGGAACGTTACAGAGGTACAGGGTAAGGGAAGCGGCACGCATGTGGCAGGAGGGGGAAGGGAAGGAGCATGTGGAGGTGGGGGGGGGGAGAAGAGGTGGCCACCGCCTCGGGCGCCTCTCACCCTCGCTATGCCACTGCATATCAGCACTTATCGCCACCCATTTTGAAAGTGGCAAGGGCTTACGCGGTATCCCTGCGCTACCCTGCATTACCGAGCGCTAACACCAACTCTCTGCCCACGACACATCCCCTAAAAAAATCTGCTTTCTTAGTGCACATTTAGCGCCACACTCATTTCAGAGTTACCGCAGGACGCCCGAGCGCATCCCACAGTACTCCATTTTTAGTTAAACGGGCTAAAGGCAGGGCTGTAATTTATGCAATCCTATTTGTTCAATTAGCTTTACTAGTTAAGGGCTAAATGCCAGCACTGAACTGATTCCGCCCCGACTCAGCTCCTAGGCCAACCCCACAAATGCCAGTCTCAACTGTAGTAGTCAGAAGAGCTTTTCAATGACACTATCCCAGACAAGCATTTTACAGTAAAACCTTGGTTTACAGCATAATTTCTTCCAAAAACATGCTCGTAATCCAAAACACTCGTATATGAAAGCGAATTTCCCCACTCCACAACTCAAAAACTTTAATATGAAAAACTATTCGTACTCGTATTGCAAGACCTCGCTCATTTAGAACAGTCACTGTACTCCCAGAGCGTCAGAGAGAGAAGAACCATCGGCTCAGCTGTGATGATGTGACGAGTGTATACTGTATGTACTCGTATTGCAAAACTTTGCTCGTTTAGAACAGTCACTATACTCCGGCAGCGTCAGAGAGAGAAGAACCATCGGCTCAGTTGTGATGTGTGTATACTGTATGTACTCATATTGCAAGACTTTGCTTGTATATCAAGTTAAAATTTAATAAAATGTTTTGCTTGTCTTGCAATCCAAGGTTTTACTGTATTTTTATTACAACTAGTGATACTTTTTCACTTCTTCTCTATCATATATTGTACTCGCAGTTTCTTCTCCATTTTTTTATCTTCTCTCTCTCTCTACACACTCCTTATTTTTTTTTTCTAGTTACGTAACAACCATTGTACAATGTATTGATATTACTTATGAATGCGGTAAATCAAATGACAATAAAACTTGGAAACTCAACTGGGGAAGAGGCTCCCTACCCAGTTAACTAACTGTGAGTATCGCCTCCTACATATTTAAGACCTTCATTCTCATCACATATGGATTTTGGTGCATTTTAACAGCCCTGCTCTGGTACACCTTCAGGCAGTGGCATAGTAATGGGGGAGGGGAAGGGGAGGCAGTCCGAACCCGGGCGCCATGTTGGTGGGGACTCCGCCCCCCTCTTCACCAGGCGCGCGCGCCCCCCTCCCTTCCCCCATACCTCTAGTTGTTCACCGTCACGAGCAACAACTTCAATGCGTTCCTCGCGACCATGTCAGCTCTCCCGCTGATGTCACTTTCGGGCGCCGCACATAGGAAGTCACATTAGAGGGAGAGCTGCTGGGGAGCATGTCGAAGTTTTTACTTGTAGGGGGATAGGAGCGGGGGGCAGAGACGAGGATGGGGGAGGGGCGCCTCTCACCCTCGCTATGCCACTGCCTCCAGGTTATGTTATATTATGTGTTATGTGCTATATGTGATGTTCAATCTTGTATCCTGCCAAATCTTCATGGTTCAGAGTTCTGGGCAGGTTACAAGCAGCACAAGATCACATAGATTTCTGTATCAGGTTAAACAAGTTTCATAGAATTCTACAAATTACATAAAGTTACGAGTTGGCCAAGCAGTATAGGGTAATAGTTCAAAATAGCAGCTGATCATCTCCTTACACCAATATGGCCTTCAGAACAGGCTGGGAAGGTTAAGATGGGCTGGAGTGAGCTTTGATGGAGATTCCAGTAGATGGGGAACCTAAGCACCTCACTGGGTAGGGCTCTGGGTTGATAAACTACTGATTCCCTACATCTCAAATAGATTATTGAGATCTTCGCTAAAAGTAAATTTGACCATGTCTCCCCGCTCCTGGCCAAGCTCCACTGGCTTCCGATAATCGCCAGGGTCCACTATAAATGCGCCTGTTTAACTTTCAAAATCCTATATGGTATCCTCCCTCCCTTTATCCCTCTTTCTTGGAATTCCTCAAACCCTAATACCACCAGATCCTCCCACAAATTAAAACTATCCTTCCCCTCGCTAAAAGGCATTTCCCACACAGGAAAGCTAGGGACCTCCCTCCACTTCAAAATCACTGAGCTCTGGAACAACCTTACCTCCCCTCTTCGGAACTTGAGCTCTCTCCAAGTTTTCCGCAAACATCTGAAAACCTGGCTTTTCTCAAAAAATGTAAGTCTCCCTCCAATTTAGGAATCAAGGAACTCTTATATCTTGGCATCCCAAGTCCTCTAAATTTTCTTCACACTTCTACCTCTAACCCTCTGTTGTAGTTCCTTCCTATTTCTCCTACTGTAAACCGCGTTGAGCTCTATGAACGTGGAGATGATGCGGTATACAAACCTAAGGATTAGATTAGATTAGATTAGAATGAACAACATTTACTGATGATTCCCTCGCTTAAAATTATTAATACTCGGCGGCAATTCATTTTTTCTGTCACAGCCCCTCAAACATGGAACTCGCCCCCTATTTACTTAAGGGAAGAACGCAACTTGGATAGATTTAAGAGCAAATTAAAAAGCTTTCTTTTTAAGGACGCATTCGATAATTAGTAAGCTCGTCTAAAAGGTATTATTTCAACTGTATTTTATAACTTCTCGGAAAAACACTGATCTTTCCCTTCCTTTTGTTTTTTTCCTTTGAATGTCTTATTTACTATCAAATAACTTGTATTTCCTTTCCTTGTGTTTTAATATGTTTGTAATGTTAGTTTATAATGTTTTGCAAGACTTAGTTTTTGTCATTTATTTTGTTGTCCCCTAAATTTTGTAATTTTATTGATATGTACATCGCTTCGAATTCTGATTAAGCGATCAATCAAATCCTTATTAAACTTGAAACTAAATTAATTAATGGAGCATGTATGGTTGGGCAGACTGGATGGACCACTCGGGTCTTTATCTGCCGTCATTTACTCTCATAAAGGCTAAATACAGAGGCATTATTATTGGCATCCCTCTGTCGTCCGTCATCCTCTTATCAAATGGTTTTGCTATCTTTAAAGACCCCATTTTGTGTAAAATCAACACCTCTTAAAATGGACACTACTATCAAATTACTCGGTGTAATCCTAGACAAAAAAACTTTCTTATCTCCGGCACAAACTCAGAAGTCCAAAAATGCTTTTATAAATTAAAAATGACTCGTTCTATCTCAGGTCTTTTGGAACAAAAATCCCTCAGTATCCTCGTTCACTCTTTAGTAATGATTCTCATCTGGACTACTGCAACTCCCTTTTTATCAAGGATATCAACCAAAAAGACATCAGAAGACTTCAGATAATACAAAACACAGCAGTTAAACTCATCTGTAAGACCAAAAAATATGATGTCACTTCACTCCTAAAAAAAAAAATGCTCACTGGCTGCCCATATCTCACCGTTATCACTTTCAAAATCTTACTCCTTGTTTTCAAAACAAGAAAACTCTCCGGCATTTATCGACAGACTATTACTTCCTCATACCACTTCAATGCAGCAAAATATTTTTTCTATTCCATCAATTCATCATATAGTTTATGATACTACACGCAAAACCATTTTTCCTGTTGTTGCTACTGCCTTAAGCCATCTCAGACAAGAGACCCTTCCAAGCCATCTCAGACAAGAAACATCCTTACCAATATATAAGACGAATTGAAAGACCTTTCTGTTTAGGGATGCCTATATTATCTAAGAAGTTCTTATTCTCTCTCAGTACAGAACATTAGCTTTTTCTCCTCCTGCCTGTGTGGTCTTTTCATTTTTTATTTTTTTTAATATTGTATTTTCCCCCCTCCCCCCTTTTGTCTCCGATCACCGTTTCATTTTGTATGTGTATTGCAGTAATGATGTTTTTTTTTTTTAAACCCCTGTTTTATCAGATATGTTTTTTAAAATCATTGTAAACCGCCTAGACCAGTGGTCTCAAACTCAAACCCTTTGCAGGGCCACATTTTGGATTTGTAGGTACTTGGAGGGCCTCAGAAAAAAACCTGTTAATAGTTATTAAAGAAATGACAATTTTGCATGAGGTAAAACTCTTTATAGTTTATAAATCTTTCCTTTTGGCTAAGTCTTAGTAATAATATTGTAATTTATAGCTAAAGAGACGAATGATCAAGAAACTGTTTGTTTTACTTTTGTGATTATGATAAACATACCGAGGCCTCAAAATAGTACCTGGCGGGCCGCATGTGGCCCCTGGGCCACGAGTTTGAGACCACTGGCCTAGACATAATGATAGGCGGTATATGAAATAAATAATAAACTTGAAAACTTTAACTCTATGAAAAATAACTCTAGTTGCTGCGTTCTGAATCGACTGCAATTTCTGCGTTTGCTTTTGAGTAATTCCAATACATATGGAATTGCATTACGTGAAAGAATTAATAACCGCACTAGCACGACAAAAGAAGAATTAGGAGTAAAATACGAACAAACTAACTGAAGTTGTTTCAACTTAGAAAAAAAGCTTTCTGAAATAAATGTTTACTCGAAACATTCATTGTTAACATCTATGAATAGAATCCCTAATTAGAGTAATTATAATTAAATGTGGAAATAAATCATTTTACAAAATAGTAACAATAAAGTAAATTCCAGGATCAGTGGCTTAGCGAAAGTAAGAGGCGTCCCTTCCCCCGCACTCTTCTCAGCTCCCCCATCCGCTCCTTCCCCGCCTCCTCCCGCTGTGCACGCGTGCCCTCTTCCCTTCCCCTGTACCTCCAACGTTTGTGGCATGAGCAGCAACCCTCAACCTGCTGCTCGCACCAGTGTCGGCTCTTCCTCTGAGGTCACTTCCTAGGCACGGGTCCAGGAAGTGACATCAGAAGAAGAGCCGACACTGGTGTGAGCAACAAGTTGGGGGTTGCTCACGCCACGAATGTTAAAGAGGTACGAGGGAAGGGGGCGTGCACACGTGGGGTAGGAAGGGAGCTGAGAGGAGGATGGTTGTCGGTGACCCCACCAACACGGCACCTGAGGCAGACCACCTACCCGCCCCCTTACGATGCCACTGGTTGCTGGCGCCCCAACCAAGATGGTGCTCGGGGTGGACCGCTCTCCCTGCTCCCTCCTTACTACACCATTGTACAGGGTACAGTCAGGGACAGTAAGAACAACAATTCAGAGGAGTGAGGGTTCCTCAGCCGATAGGTTTTCATACCCTTAATGCAACATAATTCACAAGATGCCTGAGGAATTAGTATCTTGGCCTCATTTAAGTGTTTTCTTCTGCACTTAGGCCCCGATTCTATAAATGGCGCCTAGCTTCTAGGTGCCGTCGAGCGCAACTGTCAATCATCCGCTAGGCGCCATTTATAGAATGGCGCCTACGCGGTCTTAGATGCTGTAAGCGCTGAAACCTTAGGTGCGCTCTCATGTAGGCCAGTGTTTTCTTGGCCTAAATCAGGGATCTCAAAGTCCCTCCTTGAGGGCCGCAATCCAGTCGGGTTTTCAGGATTTCCCCAATGAATATGCATTGAAAGCAGCGCATGCGCATAGATCTCATGCATATTCACTGGGGAAATCCTGAAAACCCGACTGGATTCCGGCCCTCGAGGAGGGACTTTGAGACCCCTGGCCTAAATGAACGCACCTAAGTTAAGTGTCTATTGGCACTTAAGTCATACCACACTCAAAATTTGCCCTGAATCCACCCCTAACTACGCCTACTTACTGATGGGCGCCTTGGAGCAGACATTGATCGAGCTAGGAGCCTCAGAGTAGATGCATACCAAGTTAGGCATGTACCAGCTAATTAATTTTTTTTAAATGATGTTTAAATTGTGTTTTAATAGTGCTTTCAATTAGTGGTGCAAATTAAGCCAATTAAGAAAATTAAGTTAGTTGCCTGGATCGGTTGGCGTGTCGCTCTAGGCACCTAACTTCAGATGCCATTTACAGAATCTGGGCCTTAGAGCATTGGTTGGATGAAGCAAGTTAAAAAAAGAGCTCACCTACACAACGAAACAAAAACGCACATGGACTCATCCGCATAATCAGACACAAAGGCACACACACATACCTTACACAGCCTCTGTCACTCTAGCGAGACACGCTTCGCCGTTTCTTTTCACATCCAGTCCCTGAACAGATACGCATGGATTTGAAAATGAAGGACGGGGAAATGTGCTTTTTTTGGACCACACTCTATAAACAACGCCTAACTTAAGTGGTAAAGCCACTTTAAAACAATCTAGAAACAAAAATGTAAGCACCTACAAAACTGGCGCATAGATCGGATTTAGGGGGGGGCACCTTAGAACGCCTATGGTCGAAGTAGGTAAAGCTAATGCCAGATACGACTTTGGGTGCCTCTTTAGACGCGATTCATGTTAGAGGCGCTAGAAACATAGGCCTCAAAAAGCCTGGCCTACATTTCCGTCACCTATGTTTGAGGTAGTCGCGATTCTACAAATGAAGCCGTTGCGTGATTGACGTGATCAGCGGCCGTTTGTAGAATCTGGCCCTTTTTGTCGCAATTCAAGATTCAAGATATTGAAGGGAATTGATTTAGTAGAGGAAGAGAGATTGTTCACCCTCTCCGAGGTGAAGAGAACGGGAGGGCACTCGCTAAAGTTAGAAGGGAAAAGATTTCGTACAAGCGTAAGGAAGTTCTTCTCGCAGAGAGTGGTAGAAATCTGGAATGCTCTTCCGGAGGCTGTTATAGGGGAAAGCACCCTTCAGGGATTCAAGACAAGATTGGATAAGTTCCTAGTGGAACAGAACATACGCAAGGAAGGCTAGACTCAAATAGGGCACTGGTCTTTGACCTAAGGGCCGCCGCGTGAGCGGACTGCTGAGCACAATGGACCACTGGTCTGGCCAGTAGCAGCAATTCTTATGTTCTTAATATGAGTGTGAACTTTTCAACTGCTGATATTCAAAGAATTTATGCTCCTATCTTTGGAAATTACGCTCGTAAATTGGTCTCACTGAAAATTTACTGGGGCCGAATGTATAAATTTATACTCAAAGGGCCAACATTCAAAGCAATTTCCTGTATGCTGAAACTTCAACTTGGCTATAAAAATTATTCCAGTTTTTCCCATCAGGACTTTAAAAGCCATCTTAATTACTGTCCACTTTTCATGACCATTGTCTTCATCAACACGCTTTTTAGATTATAAAATGAAGGAGGAATGGACCCAGAGCGCTGGGGGTAAGAGATCCAAAATTCTCCAAAGCAAGGACAATGAGTCCTAACTAATCCTACTTTGAAAATGCATCCCTATATGCCTCCAGTACACCCAAAGATAACCTCTATAACTTGTGCCAACTTAACTCTAAAGCCCCCAGCCTAGCGTGAATGTACCTCTGTAACCCTCACTCCGCTTCCCCAGTGTATTGTGAACTTAACCTGATGCTCCACCTCCAATTCTTCATGAATACACCCTCTCTCCACCCTTCAGTATAATGTGAACGCACCTTCTATCCTATGCCTCCAAAATTTTGTGACTGTATCGCCGTTACCCGTTCTGGGCTCCTGAGGAGGACGGGCTATAAAACGAAATCAATCACATTTTCAATAAGGTAAAGCGTACTCTTCGGCCCACAAAAAGCAACCTGAGTTTCAAACACAAACGACTCACACTAGGGTCATTTGTTAACAGTTGATGGGCGCAATATTTTGGGAAGGGCACATTGAACAAAAATAGGTCCTGTAGCAAATAATGGTCGCTACGACTAGTGCCCGGGAACTGTTGGTGAATGACAATATTTGAGAACCGGGCAGCTATGTGGATGAAAATACATTCACCCATGTTGATTTCCTGAAATAAGAACTTCATGCGCCCAAGTTGACCACATGCAGACACCTTTGAAGCTTTCATGTAGGCGTGTGGGTTTCTCCTCTCCCCAAGAACACCTCTTCTTACTGGGCCTAACAGCACAGGTGCACTTATGGATTTATATAAATAAAACTTTTATACTGGATTCCTGTAGAAAAGCCATGTCAAACATAGGCACTGGAGCAAGCACTGGAGACCGCCTCTTCCGGGAACGAAAGTCAGGCTACACCAATCAGGAGCTGCTTTGACGCGCCAGATTGTGTGTCAAAGCAGCTCCCGATTGGTGTAGCCTAACTTTAGTTCCCGGAAGAGGGGGGTCAGAAAATACGAAGAACGATCTCGCACCCGATTTTCAGCACCCGCCACCGCCCCTGCAGCCCTCTCCTGTCTCCGATCCGCTTCTAAACCGCATTCACGGTTTTTCAAAATTCGCGGGTGCTCCTGGAATGGAACTCCCACGAATTTTGGGGGAGTAGTGTAATGCAGTATGGGGGTTTGTTTCAGAGAGAAGGGAGTTACTGGGCTGTGGGTGGGGGGGGGGGGATTTTTGGAAAGCCCACTCATCCAATCTCTGGGCCCACCTATAATAACAGGTCCGGCTCTGCCTCTGGTGAGAGTACATGCAGAGGGTCGAGTCGGTCCAAAGGATGGCCACCAGAATGGTCTCAGGGCTTAAAGGTCTCTCGTACGAAGCAAGACTAAACAATTTGCAGCTCTACACTCTCGAGGAACGCAGGGAGAGGGGAGACATGATTGAGACGTTTAAATATGTCACCGGACGCATAGAAGTGGAAGATAACATTTTCCTTCTCAGAGGCCCCTCAACCACAAGGGGGCACCCGCTCAAACTCAAGGGTGGAAAATTTCACGGCGACACCAGGAAGTATTTCTTCATGGAGCGAGTGATTGATCAATGGAACAAGCTTCCAGTACAGGTAATCGAGGCCAGCAGCATGCCAGATTTTAAGAATAAATGGGACGCCCATGTGGGATCCCTACGTGGGTCAGGGTAAAACATTGGCTAATCTTAAGGGGAGGGTCTATAGAGTGGGCAGACTTGATGGGCCTTGGCCCTTTTCTGCCGTCATCTTTCTATGTTTCTATGTTACAAAGAAGTTTCTTTTGTTCCTAATTTCACTTTTCCCCTTCCTTTCTTAGGGAAATACACAGGGACATGGGAACTACAATTGCAAATAAACACTTGGATAATACCAGGACTGGATGACCCTGTCCTGACCAAATGAAGCCAGCTGGCAGCCCCTGAGCCTCTCTGGCCTTCCAAGATTTGGGAACATACACTCGCCTCCTGGTGTTGGGTTTCCCAGAAGGCTGTTCCCTCTTCACTCTTCTGCACTAGCCAAGAAACTGTATCGCTGCTTTTTTTTTTTTTTTCTTTCTAAAATGTCAAGAGGACAGACAGCAGCTATCAAAGCACGGCCGGCACTTCCCAGCAGTAGCCAACAACAAGCTTGGAGCAGGAGGGCTTCTTGCGGACAGGCAGAGCTGAAGTACTTTGTTTGAAGCATAGGATTTTTATGAGCAAGCTGTAACACGCTTTTGACCGCTGGCTAGAAAGACTTCATGCAAGCTGCTTCTTTACCTTGGAAAGACACAAAAAAAAAAAGTTTCAGCTTACAGCTCGGGTGTGGCCTCGCTCAGCTCTCTCCCCATTCTCCTCTGGACATAAAATTGTTCAGAAGACTGAAAACCCAGTGAATGGCATCTCTCCCGAGACTCCCCATACCAGGGCTAGCCCACAAAGCAGCAAATAGCAACACAGAGCATATGATACCGAGTTCCCTAAATTTCCTTCTGAGAGGGGACATGATTGAAACATTCAAGATACTGAAGGGAATAGACTTAGTAGATAAAGACAGGTTGTTCACCCTCTCCAAGGTAGAGAGAACGAGAGGGCACCCTCTAAAGCTAAAAGGGGGATAGATTCCGTAAGGAAGTACTTCTTCACCCAGAGAGTGGTAGAAATCTGGAACGCTCTTCTGGAGGCTGTCATAGGGGAAAACACCCTCCAGGGACTCAAGGCAAAGTTAGACAAGTTCCTGCTGAACCAGAAAGTACACAGGTAAGGCTAGACTCAGAGCACTGGTCTTTGACCAGAGGGCCGCCGCGTGAGCGGACTGCTGGGCACGATGGACCACTGGTCTGACCCAGCAGCGGGAATTCTTATGTTCTGAACTCAATAAGATGCCACTTCCATCTCGGCTCTTTTGCAGCGGTGACATGGTTCAAATACAGCCCAGGGCTTGAATTACAAGTACAACAAGTTTGATTGGTGTCAGCTCTGTCTCCCAGAGCAACTGAAGGTTTAGCCCAGCTTTTGCTTTGTCAGTAGGGTTCAGCATCAAGACCCACCAGTAGGATGTCATTTCTGGTTCCCAAACAAGAGTGGTCAGACCTTAGGACAACTGCAATAGCAACGGTGTCAAGTCCCTACTACAGCAAAAAGCAACCAAAACACAACGGACTTGATTACACTTGGTTGTGGAATGAAGCCCTCAGATACCTGTGCTGCGAATGCTGAAATTAAAGCAGCTTACTACAGGTTGGCACGTTGTCTTTTATGGGCATTCGTACCTATTTTTTAAATATTTTATCAATGCTTTAAAACTCGTGCAATTTAATGCTCAAACAAGAAAAACACTCAGCGACACTTATCTTTTTGAAGAGTCGCTTGTGAATTGAGCTAGAACTATTGGCCCGATGGGACCCGTTTCACCAGATACGGCTTCTTCAGGGGTCAATATGTTCGAGCGCAAACAGCATGACCTGCCTTTGCAGATCAAAAAATGGCATCCTCCCTCCCGTTATCCCACTCTTCTGGAACTCCTCTAACCCTAATTCCACTAGATCCTCCCAAAAACTGAAACTATCATTCCCCTCTGCAAAAGGTATATCCCGCGTAGGAAAACTAGGAACATCCCTCCCCTTTAGAACCACAGAACTCTGGAACAACCTCACATCCCCCCTCAGAATTTCAAGCTCCCTCCAATCCTTCTGCAAACACCTGAAAACTTGGCTCTTTTCAAAAATCTAACACCTCCCGCTCTTTGGTTCTTTATCTTCCTAGCTCCTTTCCTATAACCCTTCATTGTAGCTCCTTTTCAACCTAACCCTGTAAACCGTGCCGAGCTCTACGCTTGTGGAGATGGCGAGGTATACAAACCTAAGGTTTAGTTTAGTTTAGTTTAGTTTATTTGGTAGAGTGCACAGGGAGGGTGATGTTACGGAGGAGGTGGGGGTAAGCGGACAGGATGGTTTCTTTGAATAACAGAGTTTTGATTTCTTTTCGAAAAGATTTAAAGTCACATGTGGTTGTCAGCAGGATAGAGATGGAGGGGTCTAGCTTCGCCGCCTGTGTTGCTAGGAGGCCGTCATACTTCCAACTCATTTACAGCTGAAATCCCAGCCAACTTCCACCAGCCCTGCTCTCTGCCCCGAACAAAGCATCTCCTGCTCTGCCGCGATTCTCCTGCTCTGCCGACATAACCCGCGGGTTCGCGAAAAGTAAAAAGCAGTCACAGCCCTATCCGCCTCCTGCTTGTTCTTACGCCTTTTCTCCCTCCCCCCCCCCCCACTCGACATTTTGCAGATGTCAGCTTCCAGCGCAGAGAGCATGCGCAGACCATCTACAGGAAAAGCAGATGGTCTGCGCATGAATCAGGATCGCTCACTAGCGATCCGTGTGGGCGGTGGGGGGGGGGGTGGCGTTCCTCCGATCGCCCCCATTTGCATGCTGGCCCTTCGTGAATTGGTCGGCCTGCCGTGGATCGGCCACAGATCAGGCAGGTTAATGAATCCCTAGGTCATATCTTCACTATTTTGCGCCTTCACTGATGTTCAAATTTTGCTTCCTTTTGAGGACTCCTGAGAAAGGTCTAAGTGCGACTGCTTTTTCTTGTGATATTCATTGTTTAACAATACCGACTTTTTAATAAAAGCTTTTTTTTTTTTTTAATAAGTCACTTTTTATACTGATATATTTTTAAAATTTGTGTTTTTCCTGTTTTTATCCAGGTACATATCTTTTTTTTTCTTTGCATTTTGCCAGGAAGAAGAGCTCTGGGGAACTGAGCTTCCAGCATTCAGTTAATAAGCGATTCTTAGAAAGGTTTAGAAGAGACTGGTTCTTTCATTGGCTCCCCCAGCACCATCCTGGCCTCCATAGGATCACCTTCTCTTATAAGAGGCAGCACCAACCATAAACAGACTAATCTATTGCTCGAGAAAACAGCTAAACTCATTTTTTCAGGTCATTTCGCCTGCAGCCCTCCCTCACTTTTCCTCCCACATCCACACACTTAAAGAACCCCCAACGGGTCCCTCTGCACTGCCTCCCTGAAAAGGCGAATGTAAACACTGTCTTATGTGTAGGTCATTCGTTTAGGGAGAACTGCAAGGTTGGCTTTTGGCGTGTGGGACCTGTGTGGTTGCAAAGGGTGCCACTATGATGACACCCACCACCACTCCATGAAGGGATGAGAAACATTGAAACATGATGGCAGATAAAGGCCAAATGGCTTCCTCCAGACTGTCTATCTGCAGCATCCACTATCTGCTCCTCTCCCTATTGGCTAAGGCTCTTAACATTTGCATCTCCTCTTCCTATTGGCTAAGGCTCTTTATACCTGCATTGTGAGGTCATAGAGCGTTATGGCTATAGAAACATAGAAACAGGATGGCAGATAAAGGCCAAATGGCCCATCCAGTCTGCCCATCTGCAGCATCCACTATCTCCTCTCCCTATTGGCTAAGGCTCTTAACATTTGCATCTCCTCTCCCTATTGGCTAAGGCTCTTAACATTTGCATCTCCTCTTCCTCCTATTGGCTAAGGCTCTTTATACCTGCATTGTGAGGTCATAGAGCTTTATGGTTATAGAAACATGATGGCAGATAAAGGCCAAATGGCCCATCTAGTCTGCCCATCCGCAGTAACCTTTATCTCTTTCTCTCGCCAAGAGATCTCATGTGTCTATCCCAGGCCCTTTCGAATTCAGACGCAGTCTCTGTCTCCACCACCTCTTCTGGGAGATTGTTCCATGCATCTACCACCCTTATAGAAACATAGAAGCAGAAGACCTGGCGTTTTTTTGTACTTTTAATAACAGAGGTTGCAAAGGTAATACATATTTCTATCTATTACCTTTAAAAGTGGGCTAATACAGCTACCACACTGTTTAACTCAAGAGGTTACACAAGGAATAAAAGTCTGTTCAGATTTGGATGCTGCATAAGGACATCCAACTTCCATTCCTATGGCTGTTAACAGTGTATGTTTAGAAAGTTTACTTTCTCAGGCCTATGCGTCAAACAGAGTCATCTCACAGTTGAGATATATGTGGGTGGGTGGGGGGTGCTAAAAACAAAAATCCCCCTTCAGACACTGTCCCAGTGAAACAGCTGTAAAATATTCCATAACTCAACACAATCTCTCCGAGCTTCAGTTTTCCTCCCCTCCCCCTTTTCTTCACCCACCCCTTATGCGTCAAAGGGTTTAGCAAGACAGAAAACAGCCCTGAAATCAGGTTTTGGATTCAGACAGAAGGAAACAATCTGAAGCTTCATAAATAATGCCTCTCCGATTTCTGGCAGAAGATACCAACTCGGATCTTTTCACTTCTGCTGTTCAGCTCGTTTGTACGGTCGGGCATCAGAACAGAAGTCAGGATGCACAAACTAAAGCAAACGAAACGCGAGAACAGAACTGTGTGTGGCATCGCAATTAACTCACAATTCTAGGACAGACACGGTTACATGCCCTGTTCCCCCGAAAATAAGCCCTTGCGTGATTTTTTAAAGATGCCCCTGATATAAGCCCTACCCCAAAAAATAAGCCCTAGTTAAGATCGATCCCCGAAGCCCCCGCCCCTAATGTCCCCGACATTCCCCAACTCCATCCCTGACACTGGTGCTACCTGATTTGCTGAAAAAAAATCAGACTTGTCGATTCAGCAACCCCCACCCCTGCTGCTTTAGGAGGCCTCGAGCGGAGGTATTTCAATCTCAGGGTGGGAGGGTCAGTGGGGTTCTGCTGCACAAGGGGATAGGTGAGAGGGGAGGAATGATCCTGCAAATGGAGGGGGGAGGGAAGGAAAGAGGAAGAACTGGGGATAGAGGAGAAGAATGGAGGGATGATTGTTGTACATGAAAAAAATAAGACATTCTAGTGTGTTTTTTGGACCCCAAATTAATATAAGACACCGTCTTATTTTCGGGGGAAAACAGGTAGTATATGTTATTTGTTTTAAGCAGAATATCAGCATTTACCCATTGATTTCTGTCATTTTCTCAATGTCCTACACTGGTCAATGACTTTAGTACCTGTTGAAATTAAGACCTCTGTGGAAAATACCTCAACTAGATCCAGTGGCAGGCTACCATGGAGCATTTATGACCTGAATGTCAGTCATATTTTCTTTGGCGTTTAAGTGATTTGATTCTCGAATAGCTGTCCTCTGTTTCTCTCTGCCTTCAATAGTTCAAACAAATCTAGACATCTAGACATGGCCCTCTTAAATAACTGTGATCTAATAATACGTTGATTTGGAACTGAAGCCAAGTCTTCAGGAGAATGTCACTGGTGTGCCGTGCAAATTAATTTCAGACCACCTCCTACCCATAACATGGGGCCTCAACAATATGCATGGATGGAGGTCGGGCTGTGTGCTAAAAGAGAGAAACCCCATGCCCTTGAGCTAGAGAACTGTCATTGTGATGGCCAGGCTAGATAGGAGGGGGAGAAAAGCAAGGGAGACACCAAGAATAGATATATATTACCGTAACTACTTTCTCAGTTCCACCACCTTAGTTGTCCAAAGCTTACACTGTATTTTCAGACAGAACAACATAAATTGTATTACTGGAAATTTCAGGGTGAACAAGCGAACGCACAGTTCTAAAAAAAAAAAAAAAAAAATGGACACCAATATTCATATGCTGAATACCCACATAAATAATTAAAATAATGGTATATACGATGGGTGCTGAAAAGTTCTCAGCCCAACCAAGACGAGAACGATGTGGAGCCATGAAACTTACAAGTTATTCCACACTTTTCATTTCAATGAGGCAAATGCATCTAGTAGATGGGCACAAGTATAGGGAAACCAAGCCTTTGTGACATCACCGATGAAGTTGGCTCTTAGGCACTGGTGGAATGAGGCATTATGACATCACAATAGGAGGGGCCACTAAAAAGTTCTCAGCCCAACCAAGAAGAGAATGATGTGGAGCCATGAAACACAAGTTATTCCACACTTTTCATTTCAATGAGGCAAATGCATCTAGTAGATGGGCACAAGTATAGGGAAGCCAAGCCTTTGTGACATCACCGATGAAGTTGGCTCTTAGGCACTGGTGGAATGAGGCATTATGACATCACAATAGGAGGGGCCACTGAAAAGTTCTCAGCCCAACCAAGAAGAGAATGATGTGGAGCCATGAAACACAAGTTATTCCACACTTTTTGTTTCAATGAGGCAAATGCATCTAGTAGATGGGCACAAGTATAGGGAAACCAAGCCTTTGTGACATCACCGATGAAGTTGGCTCTTAGGCACTGGTGGAATGAGGCATTATGACATCACAATAGGAGGGGCCACTAAAAAGTTCTCAGCCCAACCAAGAAGAGAATGATGTGGAGCCATGAAACACAAGTTATTCCACACTTTTCATTTCAATGAGGCAAATGCATCTAGTAGATGGGCACAAGTATAGGGAAGCCAAGCCTTTGTGACATCACCGATGAAGTTGGCTCTTAGGCACTGGTGGAATGAGGCATTATGACATCACAATAGGAGGGGCCACTGAAAAGTTCTCAGCCCAACCAAGAAGAGAATGATGTGGAGCCATGAAACACAAGTTATTCCACACTTTTCATTTCAATGAGGCAAATGCATCTAGTAGATGGGCACAAGTATAGGGAAGCCAAGCCTTTGTGACATCACCAATGAAGTTGGCTCTTAGGCACTGGTGGAATGAGGCATTATGACATCACAATAGGAGGAGCTTCTGAAACATTTTCAGCCCAGCCAAGAAGAGAGCGATGTGGAGCCATGAAACTTACAACTTATTCCACACTTTTTGTTTCAATGAGGCAAATGCATCTAGTAGATGGGTACAAGTATAGGGAAGCCAAGCCTTTGTGACATCACCAATGAAGTTGGCTCTTAGGCACTGGTGGAATGAGGCATTATGACATCACAATAGGAGGAGCTCCTGAAACATTTTCAGCCCAGCCAAGAAGAGAGCGATGTGGAGCCATGAAACGTACAAGTTATTCCACACTTTTCGTTTCAATGAGGCAAATGCATCTAGAAAATGGACACAAGTATAGGGAAGCCAAGTGTTTGTGACATCACCGATGAAGTTGGCTCTTAGGCACTGGTTGAATGAGGCATTAAGACATCACAATAGGAGGGGCCACTGAAAAGTTCTCAGCCCAACCAAGAAGAGAAAGTGTGGAGCCATGAAACTTATAACTTATTCCACACTTTTGACGTTTTTCATTTCATTTCATATCATTGAAACGAAAAGTGCCAAGAAAAGTGTGGAATAACTTCGTAAGTTTCATGGCTCCACATCATTTTCTTCTTGGATGCCCTGAGAACTTTTCAGCGGCCCCTTGTGAACATATTTACAGAATGGCCAAAATTCTGCCTAACACTATTCTGATAAATACACAGATCTAACAGATGGACATATATATAGGCAGAGATGGACAAAGCTTGGGTGGGACTCTATGAATTAAGGCACAAGCACTTACACTATCTCTCTGGCAAGTTCTGGCACGAACTTCACCTGTTATGCTTGTATAAATGAAAGTAGTGGCCTACTCTCCTCTATAGAATGGGAACCTCTATGGACCTTGCTGGTCTTTTATCTGCTATCTGTTACTATGTTATGTCATAAAGAGGAAAAGAACAAAAGTCCTCCATGGAAGAAGTACCAAAAATCAATAATGCAGCAAATGACCACACATTAGGTGCTGATATAGTTCATTTTAATTGTACTTCTATGCCTCTATACCAGCGATCTCAAACTCAAATCCTTTGCAGGGCCACATTTTGGATTTGTAGGTACTTGGAGGGCCGCAGAAAAAAATAGTTAATGTCTTATTAAAGAAATGACAACTTTGCATGAGGTAAGTACCTACAAATCCAAAATGTGGATTATATGAAATTGCTTCTGATAATTTCAGCTATACACAGCTGAAAGCAGTGCAACATGCAGAAAGTGAAAAAGTATCTGCAAGAGACAAGATTTTGGACCAACTATTTTGAGGCCCTGGGTATTATAAAGAATGATTCTTTATGGAAAACTTGTCCCTTAAGTTTCAGGTGGTCGCGTCCGCATCCGCCTTCAGCTCTCACCTCCTCCAGCACCGGACACACGCACAAGCTGCACCGCCTCCGATGGTTGCCTTACGTTCTGGAACGTTGCCCGCCTCACTGCTGTAACCTCTGTACGCAATTGTGAGGTGCAGTGAAGAGGACCATCGCGTACAGTCGCAGGAAAGCGCTTGCGTGAGGTTACAGCAGTGAGGTGGGCAATGTTCCAGAACGCGACCATTGGACACTTAAGGCACAAATTTACATAGTAACATAGTAACATAGTAGATGACGGCAGATAAAGACCCGAATGGTCCATCCAGTCTGCCCAATCTGATTCAATTTAAATTTTTTTTTTTTTTTTTCTTCTTAGCTATTTCTGGGCGAGAATCCAAAGCTTTACCCGGTACTGTGCTTGGGTTCCAACTGCCGAAATCTCTGTTAAGACTTACTCCAGCCCATCTACACCCTCCCAGCCATTGAAGCCCTCCCCTGCCCATCCTCCTCCAAACGGCCATACATAGACGCAGACCGTACAAGTCTGCCCAGTAACTGGCCTAGTTCAATCTTTAATATTATTATTATAATTATAATCGGTATTATAAAGAATCATTCTTTATAATACCGAGGGCCTCAAGATAGTACCTGGTGGGCCGCATAAGGCCCCCGGGCCTCGTGTTTGAGACCACTGCTCTACACAATTCGGGTTTCGGCCCACTGGCCTGCCTTGGGCGTCAAAGCTAAATCATAAAAAAATATAGAGAAAAAAACATATACAAAAAATAAATACATAAAATCTAAATAACTAAATTAAACATACTAAAACATATTTTCAAATGAAATTAAAAAATAATAATTATCCTTCAATGGTCTGGCTCAAACTTTCTTTTTGCCCTTTTGATAAAAATTCTGAATTTTACTTTCTGAGTTAACCCCAAAGAGCTCTCATAAGAACATAAGAATTGCCGCTCTTCGGTCAGACCCGTGGTCCATCGTGCCCAGCAGTCCGCTCACGCGGCGGCCCTCTGGTCAAAGACCAGCGCCCTAACTGAGACTAGCCCTGCCTGCGTACGTTCTGGTTCAGCAGGTACTTGTCTAACTTTGTCTTGAGTCCCTGGAGGGTGTTTTCCCCTATGACAGACTCCGGAAGAGCGTTCCAGTTTTCTACCACTCTCTGAGTGAAGAAGAACTTCCTTATGTTCGTACGGAATCTATCCCCTTTCAATTTTAGAGAGTGCCCTCTCGTTCTCTCTCTACCTAGGACACTTATGGTGATCAGACGTCCAGAATAAAGTGCAGATGTTTTCCCAGAGTTCTACACTAGAACTACCCAAGAATATTATCCAAGATATGACCACCTTATACAATATGAGAACCAGTCTCACATCAATAGTGTGTAAACTCATGGAAACACTACTTAAACGTGAATTAGACACGATCTTGGATGAGGGGAACCTAAGGGATCCCAGTCAACATGGTTTTACCAAGGGTAGGTCCTGCCAATCCAATCTCATAAGCTTCTTTGACTGGGTAACAGGAAAGCTAGACTCGGGAGAGTCTCTGGACGTCGTGTACTTAGACTTCAGTAAGGCTTTTGATAGCGTCCCACATCGCAGGCTGATAAGCAAAATGAAATCGATGGGGTTAGGCGAGACACTGACTACATGGGTCAACGATTGGCTGAGTTGCAGACGTCAGAGGGTGGTGGTCAACGGCACCCTCTCTGAGACTTCGGAGGTGACCAGCGGAGTGCCGCAGGGCTCGGTCCTGGGTCCACTCCTTTTTAACATATTCATAGGGGACTTGACTCGAGGGCTTCAAGGTAAAGTAACATTATTCGCCGACGACGCCAAACTATGCAATATAGTAAGTGAAAGCAACTTGCAAGACAGTATGGCGCAGGACCTGCTTACATTGGAATGCTGGTCCTCGACCTGGCAGCTGGGCTTCAACGCTAAGAAATGTAAGGTCATGCACCTTGGTAGCGGTAATCCATGCAGAACTTACACCTTGAATGGAGAAACATTGGCTAGGACTTCAGTAGAACGAGATTTAGGAGTAATCATCAGTGCAGATATGAAGGCTGCCAAACAAGTGGAGAAGGCCTCATCCAAGGCAAGGCAGATGATGGGTTGTATCAAAAGAAGTTTCGTCAGCCGGAAACCTGTAGTCATAATGCCACTATACAGAGCCATGGTGAGACCTCATCTGGAATACTGTGTGCAATTCTGGAGGCCACATTACCATAAAGACGTGCTCAGAGTCGAGTCGGTTCAGCGGATGGCCACTAGGACGATCTCGGGGCTCAAGGGTCTCTCGTACGAAGAGAGACTGCACAAACTGCAGCTCTACACTCTTGAGGAACGTAGGGAGAGGGGGGACATGATTGAGACATTTAAGTACATCACAGGACGTGTCGAGGTGGAAGATGACATTTTCTTTCCCAAAGGACCCTCGGCCACAAGAGGACATCCACTCAAACTCAGAGGAGGGAAATTTAATGGCGACACCAGGAAGTACTTCTTCACGGAAAGAGTGATAGATCGCTGGAACAAGCTTCCGGTGCAGGTGGTTGAGGCCACCAGCGTACCTGACTTTAAGAATAAATGGGACACCTACGTAGGATCACTACGAAGATCAAGTTAAAGAATTGGGTCAGTAGCACACAGACTAAATTGGGTGGGTCAGTAGAGTGGGCAGACTTGATGGGCTGTAGCCCTTTTCTGCCGTCATCTTTCTATGTTTCTATGTTTCTAAGTATTTACCTAAGAATGAGTACTTTATTTTTAAACTGTGTTTTCATAGATTATGGAGTGAATGAAAAAACCCTTCTAGAAGCATTGAAAAACTGGATGGGAGCTCAGGTGATTTAGTAATGAAGATTCAATGGGTCTAAACTAGAGGTCTGCACAGGAACGGGAACCGTGGGAATCCCCCCCTAACCCATGGGACTCCCACGGGGATCTCCCTCTGGCCCATGGAACTCACATGGGGACCCCCCTCTAGCCAACGGGACTCCCACGGGGATGGAAGGCTTTGGAAGCAGGGTTCGTCCATATAATATAATGGACACGTCAGTCATAGTAAAAGAGGGGGTTTATAAGTTAATTACCTGAACAGAAAACAAAAAAAAAAAAAGGGTTCCACCAAAGAGATTCCACAAGGAAAACAGCAGCGCAAACACAAAAGAAACTGTGGAATTGATGATCCGGTCAGAAGTAATTGCTGCTTTTTATGGGGACGCTCGGGGATGGAGGTAATTCCTTGCGGGGATGGGTGGGGACGGAGAGGATCCTGACGGGGACGGGTGGGGATGGGTGGGATTTCTGTCCCCATGCAACTCTCTAGTCTAAACCAGTGTTTCCAACCCTGTCTTGGAGGACCACCAGGCCAATCGGGTTTTCAGGATAGCCCTAATGAATATGCATGGAGCAGATTTGCATACCTGTCACTTCCATTATATGCAAAACTCTCTCATGCATATTCATTAGGGCTAGCCTGAAAACCCGACTGGCCTAGTGGTCCTCCAGGACAGGGTTGGGAACCACTGGTCTAAACCATCAGACAGTTAAATGTTTGACCTGCTCTTAAGAACCATCAATGACACAGATTCTACCATCTTTTCCCCAGTGGTTAACGCCATCTTCATAGTTAGAACATTCTTCCTAGTCTCTTAATTAAAGCTCCGCCCCCTGCAGTTAAACCATGACTTCTGGCCTTTTTTTTCCGGTAAAAGTACAACCTACCCTTATCTTCATTAGTTAGTGATGTAGCGTGTTTTGACCCAATTAACATTCCTGCACTAGGTATGAGAAGTGTAATCAGTGTTTAGACCAGGGGTGTCCAGCATCAGCCCTTGCCCAGATGACTTTATTTTGCCAATGAATATGCATGAGATCTATTTGCCTACAATGAAGGCAGTGCATGCAAATAGATCTCATGCATATTCATTGGGGAAATCCTGAAACCCCCGACTAAGTTGCAACCCTCGTTGACCAAGGTTGGACACCCCTGGTTTAGATGAACCTGTTCATTCTTCCTTGTATTCAACAGTTACCAAAATATTCCTATTCAGATATTTTCATATAATGTCTTTATCCTGACTAGAGGACGACACTGGGACAGATTTGTCCCCGTCGGAACTCAATTTCCCCATCCCGTCCTCGTGAGTTTTGTCTCTGCCCCATTCCTGTAAGCTGAACACTTATGATTTTAAAGCATTTGAGGCTTGTGCAGTCGAGGACGGAGCTTAGGCATTGGTGGAATGAGGCATTATGACGTCACAATTTGAGCTCTACAATGTTGCTACTTATGATTTTAAAGTGTTTGAGGCTTGTGCAGGTGAGGACGGAGCTTAGGCATTGGTGGAATGAGGCATTATGACATCACAATCTGAGCTCTAGAATGTTGCTACTTATATGAATTTAAAGTGTCTGAGGCTTGTGCAGATGAGGACGGAGCTTAGGCATTGGTGGAATGAGGCATTATGACATCACAATCTGAGCTCTAGAATGTTGCTACTTAGGATTTTAAAGGGTTTGAGGCTTGTGCAGATGAAGACGGAGCTTGCAGGAACGGGAAAGGGACAGGAAAAGAACTCACTGGTATGGGACGGGAAAATGACAGGGAAAAATTTGTCCCCATGTCATTCTTTAATCCTGGCCAAAGAATGCACAGACTCAGTCACCGGGTGATTTCTACTTATCTAAGCATCTCTATTCTATTTTAATTATTGTAAACCGCATAGAACTTCACGGTCCTGCGGTATAATCTAATCTAATCTAAACCTTAAGTTTATATACCGCATCATCTCCATGAGTATGGAGCTCAACACGGTTTACAAGAACTTATAATAGTGGGTAGAGAAGAAGAAAAAGGATGACATGAACTTATGTGTAGAAGGGGGGAGAGAAAGGGGGGGAAGGATAGAGTTACAATTTGCTAATTAAACTGTTATATTATTATTATATATTATATTATTCTAACTGAGGTCATCTATACACAAATGATTTTTTAAAATATCTCAAAGAAATACAGAACCAGAAATAGGTGTTTTATATGCAGTTATGTCTTGGAATTTGCATTCCAATTTGGGACGAAGAAAGAAATGTTTGAGGGAGTTTGCACTTTTTTCGTTTGATACAAGGTTCCACAACTGTGTAAATGGGGAATTCTGAAAGGGATGACTCGAGTGTGAATGAAGCCAGGGAGTTCTGCCCGCCTGGGGTAATTTAGGGAAATTAGAAGAGTTCCCATGATCCTCAGCTCAATAAAGTTTCCTTTCCCATATCACTGCTGCTACTCTTATTATTTATTTATTTAGAGCATTTTGTCATACTGCCAAATGATCCTAAGATATCACAATGGTTTACAATTGTAGTAAAAAAAAAATGAACAAGACGCTCCCCCCAAAAAATATATACGACAGAGATTGACAATACATGATATAGAAGTTGTATGCACAGTATACCAAACCTCAGACCTAGCGTTTTTAGCGCATGCATGAAATTACCGCGCAGTACACTTCTAGCATAATGCCAGTTCAATGCTGGCGTTAAGGTCTAGCGCGCGGGGCAATTTGGCGCGTGCTATTCCGCGCGTTAAGGCCATAACGCACCTTAGTAAAAGGAGCCCCTAGACTTAATTGAAGATGCAACAGAGCCACCACGATGGCCAGCGTAGACAATGTAGATAACGGCAGATAATGCCAAAATGGCTCAACCAGTCTGCCCAGTAAGCATTCAGAGTTGTAACTGCAGGTAAGTTACGCCTTTCAGGTCGAACTATAACTGCAGCATCAAACTCCCTCCAACTCTTCCGCAAACACCTGAAAACTTGGCTCTTTTCAAAAATCTAACACCTCCCGCTCTCTGGTACCTTGACCCCTCTCTACCCTCTTAGTTCCTTTCCTGTTACCCTTCTTTCTCTGGAGTTCCTTTCTATCCTAATTCTGTAAACCGTGCCGAGCTCTACGCTTGCGGAGATGGCGCGGTATACAAACCTAAGGTTTAGTTTAGTTTAGTTTAGTAAAACACAGTCCCTGCACCAGAAGTTGATGGGTCTGGACAGAAAGCACTTGAGGACCATATTAAGCCATGAAAATTATTTATTTATTCTGTTGATTATGGCTAACGTGCTCTTCCGACATCGCTGATCCGCCTCTCTCCAGCTCTAGCGCATAGCTGCGAGACAGCTTAACTCATTTCCACTTTTCTATCACTTCCTGTGTTTTCCGGCCTGGCACAGGGCTCAGGAAGCAATCAGACTAGAAACCACAAGAGTTCCGTGGCTGTGGGGCCATGAAAGGGGCATCACGCTGCTTCTAGCTTGGCAGTCCAGGAGGGGGGGGGGGACATCCTGAACATCACCAATCTTTAAAGAGCAGGGTCTGTTTTCCCTGAGGAGCACTTGAGCTCTTCCCACAAAAAAAAACTATGAAAGATCACATTTCTATTTTCTTTGCAGTCCCTGTTTTAAGACTCTGCACAACACCGTCTAGCAGTCTGCAAAGAACTCGATCCCAAATACGTTCCTTCAACAACTGAACTAAAACGTGACATGACGTGTAACACCTGCAATTTTTTTGTATTTTTTTTTAGCGGGACGCTCAATGGTGTTTCCATATTGCATACAAGTCATTCCTAAGCACGGGCAAGGATTGGCCGGGGAAGTAACAGGAAGTGACTTTGGCTTAGAAGACGTGATTTGGCAATAACGAATGTGTTTCCATTTCTCCCTCTGTGTGCTCATAAAATAAACTACTCGAGAAACAGATGGGCACGCCAACATTGGACATGGTACATTCTGAAATGGATTATATCTACCAGATGTCTACATTAACAGCTATCCAGAATGGCCAACTGCCTTTTGTAAGGTATGGGATCCTTATCACAAGTGGAGAACTCGTAATGCTGTGGACTAATGATGATGACATTGTGCATTGGGTTGCATAGAATTGGCAATGTTTTCTCGCTGTGTGTACATATTGTGTTGAACATGACTGTTTTGGGGTTAAAGGGGGGGAGTTACTTAGGAGGGGGGCAGGGGATGAGGGAATTCACTGGATCAGGTTGCGGTACATGTGGAAATAGTGTTACTGTACTTTTGGTTTGGCTAATTAGTTTGGTTAATTGGTTTTGGTTTGGCTAATTGTTTAATGTTTTGTATCATCTTTTTCTATCCCGATAAATATTTAAAATTTGCAAAAAAGAGAAAGAGATAGGAAGTTTTACAACAAATCTATCCTTGTGATAAAAGCTCTAGGAATATACTTGCAGGCCTGGTAGATGGGATTAGTCTCTGGTTTCTTTGTCCCATTCAAACAGCCTATCTTCTTGATAAACAATCCAGTCTGGCTGGATGCTTAATGTATGTGAATTCTGTGCAGGAGAACTTAGGGTCTATCTGCATCAACATTCCAGAGTCAGACTGATATAATGTCCCATAGGCCTTTGCTGATGTTGGTTCGGCCAACTGAAAATGCTGGCTGCTAGCAAAGCTAGGCTGACAGTAGCCTCAGGACTGGGCTCAACTGCTTCAACCTGGATGGGGACACGGGACAAATCTTTGAAAAAAAGGAAACTATTCTGCTGAGACAAAAGAAGAGGTTGTAACGACAAAGACAAAGGAGCCTCCAAAATGGAGGTCATAGTCATAATCATGACCCTCAGCTTTGCTTTAGACACCAGTTGCTGCTCTATTTGCTTGTTGAAAGCTCTTTAAAAAAAAAAAAAAAAAAAAATTCTTTATAGTTTCCAACAATTTTACAAGAAAAATAAACTTCTTGTCAAGCAATACAATACGAATTTGATACTAATACAAGCAAAATAAAAAGTGGTATAATTAATTATCCCTCCTTGGACCACAAATACAGGGGGGGGGGGGAGGTTAAGCAAAAAAAAACAAAACCCACAACTTGAGGCTTATAAAAAGAAAAATATTCCAAAAAAAAGACTATAACGCTACACTTTACTTGCTATCGCTTTTAACACTCGGTCAACTTCAAGCCATCTTTTTCAGCTCCAGGAAGGATTTTAACTGATCAGGGAGAAAAAAATACATATTTAAGTTGTGCATATTTATAATGCACTTACAAGGGTATGCTAAGAAGAAGGAGGCTCCCAAAGCTATTCTTTCCTGCCTCAAAGGCAAAAACTGTTTCCTTGTCTCCTGGGTGATCTTCGTAACATCCATATATGCCCATACTCTTTTCCCATAGAACAAAGATTTTGAAAACCTAAAATATAACTTCATCAATGAGTCCAGGTCCTGTTGAAAAACAAAGGAAATCAGTAGTGTAGTTCTCGCCGCCACCTCGAAAATAGATTCTTCTAGGATTGCAAATATATTGTTCAAGTCCATCTGAAGGACCTATATCTTCTCTCCTTCCATAAGCTCTTGGGTAGACTTTTTGGGCAATGGAAGGTAGTAAATTTTATTCAATGGCGGAATAGGACAAAATTTCCACTGGATATTTTTAAAACATTTCATATGAAGAAATACCCAGAGTTTTAGGAAAATTCAAAATCCTCACGTTTAACCATCGGTTGAAATTTGCTATATTCTCTATTCTCCGGTGTAGCAAAACACTATCTTTTATTGCAGTAGTCTTATAAGTTTGCAAAGATTGTACTTCATTTTGTATTTTAGTTAAAGTATTCTTAGTTTCAATATTGGTTTGTTCAGATTTTTTTAAATAAAATTATCCAACTTCATCCCCAAGGCTTTTACCTCCTCTGAAGTCTTCCTGGTCGCAATATCCACTCTCTGGAGCGTCTTCAGGATGGCTACCAAAGTGTCCTCTCTGTCGGGGAATAACTCCCCAGAGCTGGTAAACATCGGAAGAAGCTCATCTGCCATGGATCCTTCCTCCGCAGGAACCTCAGATGCATCTCCAGCCACTGTGTTCGCCGCTTCCAAGGCAGCATCGTCAGCCGGACAGGGAGGAGGGACATCCGGTGCAGGTGAAAGCAAGATCTCCGTCCCCAACAGGATCGATCGCCCCTGAATCTCTCCCGTAGCAGGGCTAAACTCACCCGTTCTCTGAGCAAGTGTTGCTAGACATTGCTCAATCGTTCGCTGCGTGTGGCCAGCCGCGGGTGTTGAGAAGGTAGGTACCCTAACGCTGCCCTTTCTTTTTGTATGCGGCATAACTGAAAGGAAAAATTTCCCCACGAACGAGAGCATTCTCGACGTGTCTAGCTTAGCGCCGCCATCTTGGCCACTCCCCGAAAAGTTCTGAAAGCTCTAGTCATGCGATAAGAGTAATTAGCCTTTGAGTCTCTTGACAAAGGCACAGACCGCCAAAATAGTGTCAAGACTTCGCAGTGCTACAATCAATAAAGTGTATCTTGAATTTTACACCCGTGGCTGAATTATTGACATCTTATCCTCACAACTCCTCTGTTGTGCTGGTCATTGCACAGTGGCGACCCCTAGGGAGTCATCCGGGAACAGGAGTGGGCAATGTTCGTGAGGGTTGGGGGCGCAGCCCCCTTGTGCATACCAAAAAGTCATGAACAGCTTTTTCCTTTCATATTCGCAGGGCTTGGGGCATAGCCCTCGTGAACACTGTTAATTCGCAAATAATAAACATTCCCTCCTTATTCGCAAGTATAGATTGATCTAAAATAAACAAGTTCTTGCACTGTACAGTACAAGTATTGTATTATAGAGCTGACCATATACAAGCGTATACTGTATTCCATTAAATCATGGAGGATCCACCAATATAGAAAATATCAGGGCACAGAAAGAACCAAAACCCATTTCTTTGCTTTTGTTAAACACAATATTCATTTATTTAAAAAATTTATCAACCACCTATATCTAGGCGGCATTACAATAATAACATGACTTTTACAAACATCTTGGGTGAATAATCGCATCTTAAATAGATCTTCCCAGTACAGTTCATCTTAAAACCAGCATTCAATGTTTCAGCTTCATTGAAATGCTTCTAAAAATAATGTAGTTTTAAGAATTTTTTTAAACCCACAGCCTACCTAGCATCCAAGCTACGCCTATACACCCCTAACCGCCCCCTCCGCTCCAAAGCAGAACAAAGACTCGGCGTTCCCACAGGGAGATCCCTCCCAATGAGTATGGCGTACAAAAGATCCTACAGCCATTTCCTACCTCAGCTATGGAACCGACTACCCACACAGATCAGGTCGCTAGCCATAACCTATAAGGTAGTTGTTTATGTGGCACCCTCTTTGTGACGTTCACAGCAGTGCCCTGTAAGGTGCCCCACTGCTCCGTTGCCAGTCTGGCCCCTCTCACGTCCAAATGGTCTTGTTCTAGGCATTTGGGACTTAGATGAATTTTTGGTTGAAAATGTGGTATAAAGATAGACATACTGGCGTGAACGTCCAGATAAAACGATTTTCGGAAAAAAAAGTATTTTAGATGTATTTTTCGACACTGGACATTTTACTACTGCAGATTTTGGTCGTCTAGCGCCATCCATCCAAATCGGACTTACATTTTTATTTTGATTATGCCCCTCCACATATATGGGTAAAAGATTATATTAATGGCAGAGAGTATATTCACATACGAGTTGCATAAAGCTAAAATTCCATTTACGTGCTCTTCAGTAACTATATACAGTATCTTCTATTCTGTGTATTTTACAGGTAGGTGCATACATGGGTGAAACTCTCACACGTGTAACTTACTATAAACTTATTCCAGCTATCTGGCTGGCATAAGTGCTCCCACCTAAATTGTAGGCATGTATTTCACTTGTCATGCTAGTGTTTAATAAAGGAAAGTAGGTGCCAACTTTCTTTTATAGAAGGGCATCCATATGTAGGTTCACTGTTATAGAATTATCCTCTATGCGGCCACATTTAGGCCCATGGTCGCAAGGTTCTAGAAGGTGCCTTTCAAAAGACTATCTGCAGTAACAAGACTAAAGTATATTGTGCGGAAATAGAAAATTGAGGAAAAATTCCCTTGGTGGTGCCAGATCCCAGCCCTGGTTCTCAGTGTCGGTCAAGTACTTACATTAAAGTAAAAATAAATGTATCCGCTATAATAAAACCCTTAGCGTGTACGCGCAGTTGAAACTCTGTGTGGCCGTGCTTCGTGATCCGTGTCTCCATATGCACAGTAGGACCCTGCGGCGATTTCTCCGTCGGCCTCCGTCCTCATGTTCATACGCGGCAATGGCTTCCCCCCTCCCACAGCCCAGCCAGCCTGCGCCTCGGTGTGTAATAAATACCAAAACACAAATCCACCAGAGAAAAAAAAAGCACAGGTGGCCTGGGGGTCAAGTCTCGGGTTTGCTGCCTGCCCTTTCTCTTTTTTCCAGTGAGTGGGAAAATGTGAACCAGACAGGAATTTACAGTAGAGAAAAGGGACTCTTGCAGACCTAAGGTGAAGGGCAGGAAGCAGGTCACTCTCTATTTTTCCCCAACCAGCGCATCACTAGTACAAGAGGCAGCTGAGCTGGTATAACCAGACCGGTCTAACATGGAAACAGTTCAATTATCTTGGGTGCCACTGGCCTGGTTAAAAAGAACTTCCAAGAGCACCTTGATGTATTGTCTGTACATATTAGTCGAGGGGTGGGCAAGCGCGGTCCTCGAGAGCCACAGCCCAGTCGGGGTTTCAAGAGTTCCACAATGAGTATGTATCAGATTGATTTGCATGTCCTGCTTCCATTGTATGCAACTAGATCTCATGCAGGTGGAAAATCTCAAAAACCCGACTGAGTTGTGGTTCCCAAGGCCTATACACTTCTCTCTCCGTATTCCCTGTGATAGGGGATTAACAGAACCGCAAATAACTTTTTCATATGTTATTCGCTGTTTTCTATTAAAAACCATCATGAATATGGCGAAACCGCGAATAACACGGTGGGAGACTTGGTCTGTTCCTGAAGGAGAGGGCAAAACACGGTGAAGAAAGTGCTGGGAATCGGCGATTTTCTCGGTAAACGCTTGGAATCGGCGATTTCTCTATGCAAGCTGGTGTAATTTGGGGCGAGGAGCCAGCAAGCTATAAACCGTGAATAATCGAAACCGTGAATACGGAGGGAGAAGTGTAAATTAGACCTCATGAGCATCAGAAGGAAGTTCTCTGTAGCCAGGACCATCCTTGGAATGAAGGATCAGAAGAACTCTCCCAGGCTCCATCTTTTCGGAGGGACCTGTGCGCTCACCGCCATCGTCACTTTCTGCTTCTGAGGAAGCACCACCAGGCCAGGAGTTACAGCAGCCTTTGCGGTGGCAGCAGAGACTTCAGGTACAGTGGCAGATGGTTTCGATGAGAACCTGAACACCCAGCCCCCCCCCCCTCCCCCAAGTCAGTTTTGGATGCAAATTCCTCCCAGGTTCTGCATCCGTCTAGAATCAGTCCTGCCACTGGCATAATGCAAATATTAAGGAACACATTAGCTGTTAACCAGACCATCAAGATTATACCCTAGCTTAAATACGAGACGTTTTCTTCTCATGATGTGCCCAGAACAAACTTGTTTAAGAACACTGAATTATTCTCCACAAGGAAACTTCATCGGCTGCCCTATCTAAATTCACACCATTAATCACCTGCAAACCCATCCTGTTTTGCATGTCAAACTGGACTAACAAGGTTAAACCTTGACGTAATGTTGTAATTTTGTGACTAATTAATGCTCCCATCCCTTAGGAAATGAGTCTCTGACCTGTTTTCTGATTTGTGGCACAGACTTTATTTTCCAATGTGCTGCCGGGAGTCCTCGGCCAGTCCTCCTTCATCCTCACACCTGACTCAGGTACCTCACTACAGGAAATGAAATCCGATTCCAGTCAAAATGAAACAAAGAAAAAAACTTGATTGCACACAAACATTGCAAGCATGCCAATGTCACTTTTCATGAGGTGCTGGTAGGTTGCCGCAATCAGCGGTTTGTCATTTCGGTGCTCGCATCAGATGGAATCACATCCTGAACAAATAATATGGATTTACACAACAACATTGATCAAAGTGGGATCCCAAAAACCACCAAAACATAAACCTTGCCATCGAGGGACAGAATGAAGGTCCATCAAGCCAACGATCTTGTTTCCAATAGTGGCCCATCCAGGTCACAAGTATCTGGCAAAATTCCAAAAAAAGTAAAACAGATTTTATGCTGCTTATCCTAGAAATAAGCAGCAGATTTTCCCAGGTCTATCTTAAGAATGGCTTATGGACTTTTCTTTTAGGAAACCTTTTTTTTAAAAAAAAAAATCCCTGCTGTGGTTAGAGCTACAGCCTTGGCACCCTGAGGTTGTGGGTTCGAATCCCGAACTGCTCCTTGTGACCCTGGGCAAGTCACTTAATCTCCATTGGCCCAGGCACATTAGATAGCGTGGGTGCCCGCCGGGAATAATGTTCGAGTACCTGAATAATTTGTAATCCGCATGGAATTGTAGGATATGCGGAATCTGTTTAGGACTGTCTTGCAGAGTGTGGTATTATCATGCTTAGACTATTGCAATTTGGTGCTTCTGGATATACCTGCATCAGCAGGTAGCCCAGGACACGATTGTTCAAACTCTGTTTCAATTAAGAAAGAGGGATCCTGTGACAGAATGGCCACCCGGATGGTCTCGGGACTCAAGGATCTTCCATACGAAAAACGGCTTGACAAATTACAGCTATACTCGCTCGAGGAGCGCAGAGAGAGGGGGGGACATGATCGAGACGTTCAAGTATCTTACGGGCTGCATCGAGGCGGAGGAAGATATCTTCTTTTTCAAGGGTCCCACGACAACAAGAGGGCATCCGTGGAAAATCAGGGGCGGGAAACTACGAGGTGACACCAGGAAATTCTTTTTCACTGAAAGAGTGGTTGATCGCTGGAATAGTCTTCCACTGCAGGTGATTGAGGCCAGCAGCGTGCCTGATTTTAAGGCCAAATGGGATCGGCACATGGGATCTACTCACAGGGCAAAAGTAGGGGAGGGACATTAGGGTGGGCAGACTGGATGGGCCGTGGCCCTTATCTGCCGTCTATTTCTATTCTATTCTATATCTTTGTATTGGTTAAAATTAGAACATCGAATCCTTTATAAATTACTGGTCATGGTGCATCTTTGTATACACAATAAGGCACCAAAACATTTGTTGGAGAGCCTTCTGCCATATAAACCACAGCACATGTTGCGCTCGGTAAATCACGAGGACCCACGTATTTCGACAGCGAAACAGCTGCGGCTAGCCGTGTCTAGAGCTAGCATGTTTTCGCGTGTGGCTCCTCGGGAGCGCAATGAGCTTCCGGGATATTTACGACAACAAACATGTTTGAGTAGTTTTAAGAAAATGTTGAAGAAACACCTCTTCTGTAAGATGAAATATGGGACTTGATTTATAGTTTTTTGATGCGAGGCGCTGGTGGCCTCTTTGTAATTTTAGGAGGTTTTACATTATCACTGTGATGTTTTATTCATGTTCGATTTGTTGTACTGCATGTGATTCTGTTTGTGTATGTACTCTATTGTGACCCGCCTTGGGAAAGGCAGGGTATAAATAGATTTTTTAAAAAAATTGAAGTTTAATTACATCATAGAGCAGGGGTAGGGCACTCCGGTCCTCGAGAGCCGTATTCCAGTCGGGTTTTCAGGATTTCCCCAATGAATCTGCATGAGATCTATTTGCATGCACTGCTTTCAATGCATATTCATTGGGGAAATCCTGAAAACCCGACTGGAATACGGCTCTCGAGGACCGGAGTGCCCTACCCCTGTCATAGAGGAACAGCTCAAAAACATACATGCAGCTATTTCCAGGACAGATGGCCTGGTCACACATCTCTGGTATGGGAACGGCAAAATGGCTTCCAAAATGGAATACCCGAGAGAGCGAAGCTGCCAAGGTCACAGTGTGCTCAGCTTAGGTCCTACGATCGCTTCATTTTCAGTTCAGTACACTAGCTCCCTCGTTTCTAAGGCATGCTAGCCGATTCAGTGTGCCTTAGTAAAAGACCCCATAGGCGTTCAACCGTGGAGAAGGCTTCCTCCAGGGCAAGACAAATGATGGGGTGTATCCGCAGAAGTTTCGTCAGCAGGAGACCTGAAGTTATGATGCCGTTGTACAGAGCCATGGTGAGGCCTCACTTAGAGTACTGTGTTCAGTTTTGGAGACCACACTACCGAAAGGACGTGCTGAGGATCGAGTCAGTTCAGAGAATGGCCACCAGGATGGTCATGGGGCTCAAGGATCTCACGTATGAAGAAAGACTAAAGAAATTGCGGCTGTACTCACTTGAGGAAAGAAGAGAACGGGGAGATATGATTGAAACGTATAAGTACATCACGGGACGCATTGAGTCAGAAGATGATATCTTCTGGCTCATGGGACCCTCAACCACCAGAGGGCATCTGCTGAAAATCAGGGGAGGGAAGTTTCATGGCGACTCCAGGAAGTACTTCTTCACCGAAAGAGTGGTGGATCATTGGAACAGACTCCCACTCCAGGTGATAACGGCCAGCAGCGTGACGGATTTTAAGAAAAAATGGGATACTCACGTGGGATCTTCAAGGGAGTAAATTCAGGGGAGGGGATACTTGGAATGGGCAGACTTGGTGGGCTATAGCCCTTTTCTGCCGCTTTTTTTTCTATGTTTCTATGATACATGATCAATGCTGCATTTCCAAAAGTAAAGTCAACATGACAAAAACTCCTTTCTGCCAATAGTACAATCGTCCCTTGAAAGAGAGAAATCCAAAAAATGCCCCGACAGGGGTTTAATTCTAAAAAGAGGCACAAAGGCCTAGATTCACAAAGCAAAGCGATCGTGTACCGCCGGGTTTGCGCTCAATTTCCAACCCCGGCTCGATTCACTAACCACCCTCCAGACCTCATCCGCACCCTATGCGATCAGCGCATGCAAATGAGTAAAAATGCTTGTACATTTCTTAACGCGTCAATTCATGAAACCATTTCCTCCAAACTGACTGGCCTTTCCGTTCCAAAAAGTTACAACTGCTGAGGACCAATCGTGTACATCCTCGCCGGCTATTTCTGCCTAGCAACTGACGCGTGCATGTTGAGAACCCCAACAAAAATATATATCTAATCCTCCAAAAATCATAAATATATCAAAACTTTTAAATATATGTAAACCCTCATGGACATAAGCGTTAGAAATAATTTTTTTTTTCTTTTTCGGAATGCGCATAGCGAGCGCGGGAGTGAATCTCGTATTTGTAATGCGCATTGCGAGAAAATTGCGGATTAACCCTGTGTTCTCCTTGCGCATTGTACATTTAAAATATCAATTCCAAATAACCAAAATTTAAAAAAACAGCTTGTACAGCTAGCAAGAGTACTTCAGAAAAAAGAACGGTTGGTAAAAATACCTCCTTATTTATTGCCTTGTTTACGACAACAATGCTTTGTGGTAGGCGCATTCGGAGCCCGCTAATGACGTCCGCGCTTAAACCACGCCCCATTTCTACGCAGTGAATTCCTAAAGAGCTAGCGCATGCGTTATGAGCTTCAAAACCAACCAGGATACAGTGCGCACGCGCGTCGATCGATGTTTCAGCGCTAATAGCGGCGTGTTTACGATTGGATCATTTGCATGGACAAGCTGTACTGAATCGATCGGCTACAATGACTCGGAAACGGATAGGACACGAATAGGATAGATTTCGGGACTTTAGTGAATCCTGCTCTATATGAGCATAAAGCACGTAAGTACATTAATGCCAAAAATCCATCATAGCACTTATTTTATAGATACTAAGACATGCTAGTCGATTTAGCTTACGCTAAATGCTAGCGCGTCCATTATATTATAGCCTTTGTGCTATATATCGTTACCTCTGTATTCTATATAGGCAAGAAGGTTCACTGTTGTAGAATTACCCTCTGAATGTGCTGGAACCTATGAAAAGAGTGAACCCCACAGACCCAACCAACCAATCAATAACGGGTTTGAATTTACAACACGCTACGTTATTGTACGTTCCACACAGCGCCAAAACAGGATTTTTGTCCCTTATTAAATGAGATTAACACGGAAGTGAATAATCGAATTATGTGGGAGACTTTCTGCTTTTCATTTTGACGACTTCAGGGCCACACGTTGGCACGGCGTTTTGCTTACATCCTACCCTACACTCAACTTTATTATTTTTCCGTGACCTTAAAACACTTGGAAAACTGCTGGCCCCGGACCATTTGCAGAGCCACAAGGTTCTCCATTTCAGAGGCATCAGCAGACAAGAAAGAAACAGTTCCAAATGTAATTGACATCCTTTAAGACACGAGATCCCTTGTCAGCGCTAGTCAGAGTTTTCAAATAGCTCCGTCCATTCTGCATCATGTCACGGTGTAAATGCTGAACTGTGTCAACCTCTGTTGTCTTTATTTAAAACTCCAAAACCACAGCACGTGACACAGAGAGGTCAATTTAGGAAGGCTTTTACATGTACCAAAATGGGGCTTTTCTAAAACCTTATATGTACTCTGCAGTCTGCACATGGGGGCAAAGCTGTGATGTACACGTTACATGCAGAATACATGCTCATCTGCCTCGGAGCAGATATAACTTTCTGTGTGTATATACGAGCTGATTACCCGGCGTTGCCCGGATATGTATTTATTCCAATCTTCCGGTATCGATAGACTTGTATTCAGTGATTCCGCCTGGTAAAACAGGAAAGTATTTGATTGCTTATTTCGTGGACATCTTCATTTTAAGCAGTAAGAATGGCCCTCTCTATGGGGCTGAACTCGGACTTAATCGGCATTGGGAGAGTTATTATTAATATCAGGGACCCCGAAAACTATGGGTTAGCACATAAGCATTGCCTCCGCTGGGTCAGACCAGAGGTCCATCACCTGTGTAGTAGTCCTCTATCCGTACTCTTCTATTCCCTTTTCTTCAGAAAGTTGCCCAATTCCTTCTTGAACCCCAATACTAACTAGAAACGCCTTCACCGGATCAGACTTTAGGTCCATCTATTTTGGCGACCCGCACACGCGGAGGCCAAGCCAGGTGCTCCCAGATGGAGACCCTGATTACCCGTATCCCTCAATGTGATTTGCAAGGAGGTGTGCATCCAACTCACGCTTGAAACCCAGAATGGTAGTCTCCGTCACCACCTCCTCTGGGAGAGCATTCCAAGCGTTCACCACTCGCTGTGTGAAATAGAATTTCCCGACATTTGTCCTGAGCCTGCTGCCCCTCAGCCTCAGTCCATGACCTCTTGTCCGTGTCACTTTTGACAATGTGAACAACGGTGTTTCTTGCTCAATTTTATTGAATCCATTCAGTATTTTATAAGTCTCAATCATATCTCCTCGCAGTCTCCTCCTCCCGAGGGTGAACAGTCCCAGTCCTTCGAGTCGTTCTTTGTAATTCAAATTTTCCATACCTTTTACTAGCTTCGTGGCTCGCCTCTGCACCCTTTCCAGCAGGGTTATATCCTTTTTTAGGTATGGAGACCAGTGTTGGACACAGTACTCCAAGTGTGGTCTGACCATTGCTCTGTAAAGCGGCATTAAAACGGCCGCCGATCTACTCGTGATCCCCTGTCACTTTTGATCATTTTTACATGTCACCCCCTTCCCACCCCCAGCATTTTTCCCCAGATAGTAAGTCATATGTGTACCAAGTTTGGTTGAAATCTGTCCATGCATTTCAGAGTTATGTAGAACACACATACATTCACATAGATACATCCGATTTATATATACAGTAAAACCTTGGATTGCAAGTAACTTGGTTTGCAAGTGTTTTGCAAGACAAGCAAAACATTTTATTAAATTTTTGACTTGATATACAAGCAAAGTCTTGCAATACAAGTACATACCGTATACACGCGTCAAATCATCACAACTGAGCCGATGCTTCTTCTCTCTCTGACGCTGCAAGAGTATAGTGACTGTTCTAAATGAGCGAGGTCTTGCAATACAGGTGCGTATAGTATTTTGTATTAAAGTTTTTGGGTTGCGGAACGAATCGTCTGAGTTTCCATTATTTCTTATGGGGAAATTCGCTTTGATATACGAGTGCTTTGGATTACAAGCATGCTTCTGGAACGAATTATGCTCGCAAACCAAGATTTGACTGTATATCCAAAATAGCCTCCAGTTACTTAAGCTGAGTGTATCTGTCCAATTAGAATCTAGTGTGTGTCTGTCTTTCTTTCTTTATCTCTCTCTCCTTGGCCGCTGTCTGTCTTTCTCTCTCTCTCTTTCCTCGGCTGTCCACCACTACCCCTTCCCTGCTCCCCCTGTCCAGCAGTAGCCCTTCTACCTTCCTTTTACCTCCCCCCTGTCCAGCAGCACCCCTTCCCTGCGCCCCCTGTCCAGCAGCAGTCCTTCTCCCTTTATTTTACCTCCCCCCTGACCAGCAGTACCTCTTCCCTGCTCCCCCTGTCCATCAATACCTATTCAGCAGCACCCCTTCACTGCTCCTCTCTGTCCAGCAGCAGCCCTTCTCCCTTCGTTTTATCTCCCCCCCCCTATCCAGCAGCACCTCTTCCCTGTGCCCTATTACCTGCTCCCAAACCGTCATTCCTACCCTCCATCCATACAGGCTTCCTGGTCTCTTCTGGCCCACCAGCATGAACCGCTGCCGCCGCTGCTGTCTGTCAATGTCCCTGCCCACTGCCTGTCTGTTTATCGTGCCCCTTTCATCAACTCATAAAGTTTTATTACATACACTCAATGTGTGTCCCACCTGTTACTCGGCAAATATCGATACGATAATCAAGCTCGGACCAGACTCTCCGAAGCATATCCGGCGTGATCGCGTTTAAAGCTTCAGTGATGAGTACCATAGTTGCGAGGAGTGGAGGTACGTACACTCTGTCTTTCACGTACCCCCAAAGGAAAAAGTCTCAAACAATAATGTCCGGTGATCTCGGGGGCCACTTGAGCAACACCTGGTCATTTTGTCACGTCGCACTGTCTGAAGGTTGTAACTTCTGCACCAATTGCAGCTTATAAGGGTGAAAGTGCAAGCGATTGCGTAAGATCTTGCTAAGCGTGCTTTTTGGGACTTGTATTTCCTGTCATCTTATTTAGAAACATATTCCAATAAGTTTTGATTTTGCAACCATTTAAAATCAAGGAGTGTTTTTGTGGGCACGCTGCACGGGTGACGGGATAATCGCGTGCCAGACGCCAGCGCACCAACAATCCAGCGCTGACAATTCGGCGCAAGACAGAAGCGCGCGGGGGAAAAAATAATTTTTAAAGAGCTCCGACTGGGGGTTTGGGGTGGCAACCCCCCCCCCCCCCCACTTTATTGGTTAGTGTTCGCGCTGCCGTTGCAGGAGGGTGTGGGGGGTGAAACCCCCCACATTATAGAGAAAATGGAACTTTTCCCGAAAAAAATCAGAAAAAGTTCCGTTTTCTCTATAATACAGGTTTCCAACCCTCCGAACCCCCCTCCAACAGCAGCGTGAACACTAACCAATAAAATGGGGTTGCCACCCCAAACCCACCGTCAGAGCTCTTTAAAAATTACTTTTTCCCCCGCGCGCTTCTGTCTTGCGCCGAATTGTCGGCGCTGGATTGTCAGCGCACTGGCGTCTTGCGCGCCACTGACTATGAACCCCCTGCATGTGTTCTGGGGACCGTTTTGCGAAAAACCGCAGCAAAAGTGGCAACGCCTCATATACTAACTGATTATCACTATCACACCCACTTTCCACCCCCTAACATGCCCCAAGAAAAAGAAAAATATTTTGAAGCATACGGTGTGCATGGGCAAATTGACCGCAGGATATCAGCGCACATCCCACGGTAAGCCTTTTTAACATGAGGTAAGACTTAGGGCTCCTTTTACAAAGCCGCGCTAAACCACCGGCCACACTAGCCGTTACCACCTTCTCTTGAGCAGGCGGTAGTTTTTCGGCCAGCGCGGGGGTTAGCGCGTGATGAAAAGTCACACGTGTTAAACCGCTAGCGCAGCTTCGTAAAAGGAACCCCCTAGAGAATGACGTGGGGACAGAATTTGTCCCTATCTCCACATATAACCGTGGGAAACCATCCCGTGTCTATGTCAACCTCAGTTGCGAGCCCACCGGGACCGACAAGGAAAAATGCTTGAGCGCCTGAATAAATTCATGTAAACCTGTCCTGTGCTCCCTGGGGAGAACAGCATAGAAAATGGAATAAATCAATCTGAGTAAGCAAACTCAATAGAAACGTGTTTTCCACTCCATGCTCACCTTTCTAGGCGTAAAAACTTGGAATGACCTTATTGAAATGACCAGGACGGAACCTAACCACACCATATTCCGGAAGACATCTATTTTGACACTTGGGGCTCCTTTTACGGGGTTTTACCGCACGCACCGGACTAAACCACCAGGAGACTAAAAATAATCCAAAACACCGCCGTGCGTCTCATTTTCGGCCTAAAGAAATGGGAACACGTCACCCCCTTCTACCACCAACTACACTGGCTGCCATTCGATTCAAGAGTCCTTTTTAAATTCGCATGCTTCTGCTACAAATCGGTAACTGCTACATCAACCCCCCCACTTTAACCTCTATCCCATAAACAAGAAATCCCGTAGAACTCAGCTGTTCGCCTTCCCCTCGCTAAAACTCTGTCACTTTAAAAGATTCATAGACAAAACCTTCGCCTACCAAGCAGCCAAGCTCAACCCATGGCTGGCCCAAATGATACTCGAGGCCCCCTCCTACCTCGACTTCAGAGAATCACTCAAAACTTACCTATTCAGCAAACAAGACCCCTAACGGCCCCACCCATTCACATAAATACCCCGCCCCCCCTTCCTCCCCACCCTGCTCCCCCCCCTCTTAATAGCTTCTCTCTTCCTTATCTTCAACAAGCTCCCTCCATCCTTTGTCAATATCGGTTTTACTTGTAACATAATTGATTATTTGGTTGTAAATCTGCTTGTAAACGTAGATCCTAATCTAACTGATGTAAACCGCCTAGAACTCGCCAGGTATGGCGGTATATAAAAAATAAAATTATTATTATTATTAGTGCACGCTAGCCAAAAATCTACCGCCTGCTCAAAAGGAGGCGGTAGCGGCTAGCGCACGCGGCATTTTAGCGTGCGCTATTCTGCGCCTTAAGGCCCTAGCGCGCCTTTGTAAAAGGAGCCCTTAATCACCTGAATCCTCGCCCTAACCTCCTCTTCTCTTCTCCCATCCCTCCTCGACCCCCTCTTTAAAGTCGTCTTGAGCCTACCAAGGTATGAACGATGCAGAAATAGAAGATTAGATTAGATATAAAACTGAAGCTCTCCGTCAAGTGTTATATGATCCAATTACTTCTCCCTTTAGGAATATCGCAATGCATTTCTCATGTCATCGTTTTAGATTGTTTCCAGAATCCCATCCACACTCTACAAACCAACCAAGTGACCTGCGAACCGCCCAAAAACGACCACTTCTTCTCACTTCTATACCACCGCCAGACGTACGCAGCGCTGCACGTGTTTAATAAGGGACGATCCCTGCTCGATACAACTTACAATCTAATTAAAACAGACAAACAGGACAAATAAGAGTTAGGGGATTTCTTACCAAGGGAATGATAATAGGTAAGAGTTAGGAGTTAAAAACCGCCTCGAAAGTGTGGGCTTTTAGTCTAGATTTGAACACTGCCAAGGCACCTGGGTCAGACCAATGGTCCATCATGCCCAGTTGCCCATTCTCACGGTGGCCAATCCAGGTACCTGACCAAAAACCCAAGAAGTAGCAACATTCCAGCACCTCAAAGAGTAGCCAGATTCTGGAACCCCAATGAGAGCAACATTCCAGAGCTGAGATTGTGATGTCATAATGCCTCATTCCACAGTGCCTCAGAGCCAACCTCATCAGTGATGTCAGAATATTGATTGTCCTATACTTGGCTCACGTAAGAACATAAGAATAGCCTTACTGGATCACACCAATTGTCCATCAAGTCCAGTAGTCCATTCTCACAGTGGCAAATCTAGGTCCAAGGTCCCTAGTATCTGGCCAAAACCCAAGGAGTGGCAACATTCCATGCTACCGACCCAGAACAAGCAGTGGCTTCCCCCATGTCAGTTTCAATAACAAACTATGGACTTTTCCTCCAGGAAATTGCCCAAACCTTTCTTAAAGCCAGCTATGCTATCCACTCTTCACCACAACCTCTGGCAATGCGTTCCAGAGCTTAACTATTCTCTGAGTGAAATTTCCTCCTATTGCTTATAACTCTTCCATCTGTCCCACCAAAGAATCATTATGACTGGTTTCAGGCAACTGGTTAAAATCCCTCCTGTCCATGTTGTCTGCCAGAAAATCAGCAAAAATATTCATGAAATGTATATATATAAAGCGTTCTCAAGTCCTTGTCAAGCTTCCAGCGAGGCTTTCTCAAAACCTCTGAAAACCTTATGAGCTGCCCGATTTCTATTTTCTGGCTCGTGCACTGTTTGTTTTTGACAATACCAAAATCAATCAGCAAATAAACATTATCAACTAGCCATTCTTATTACACAGACCGCCTCCATCTGCTAACCCCAGGAAGAGAATGAAACAGGGACAAATTTTCCCTGTCCCCGCAGGATCTCTGTCCCCCCGTCCTCTCCCTGCTAGCTCTCTGTCTCTGCCCCATTCCTACAAGCTCTGTCCTCATCTGCACAAGCCTCAAACATTTTAAAATCATGTGTTCAAGTCTTGTGCGGTTAAGACAGAACTTGCAGGAATGGGACAGAGACAGGGACAGAACTCGTGGGGACGAAACAGGGATATTAAGATCCTTCAGGGATGGGGGGGGGGAATGTGTCCCTGTGTCATTCTCTACACACTGCGCCACTCTAGAAATCAAAGTGTAGTAAAAGTGAGCCAGATATAGGACAACCAAGCCATTGTGACATCACTGATGAGGTTGGCTCTTAGGCATTGGTGGAATGAGGCATTATGATGTCACAATACCAGCTCTGGTCTGGTTATCAGAGGCTGAAACTTTTCACACTATTTATTTATCCAATTTTCTATACTGTTCTCCCAAGTAGAGAATGGCACGGAAACAAATTTTTCCTCGTCCCGTCCCCGCGAGTTCGTTTCCTGTCCGTGCCCCATCCCTGCAAGTTCTGTCCTCACCTGCACCAGCCTCAAACATGTTAAAATCATAAGTGTTCGAGGCTTGGGCGGTTAAGGCAGAGCTTGCACGAATGGGACAGAGACAGGGACAGAACTCGTGGGGACGGGACAGAGATATTGAGATCCTGTGGGGACAAATTTGGCCCCATGTCATTCTCCACCCAGACGTACAGCACAGACTAGACATCACCTGAGCCTTTTACAGTACTGGAAGAAAATGTGAATTAAGGATTCTTGACCAATGGTAGAACTGCAGGCACGTTTCTGGTGTGGAGAAGTAGCCTAGTGATAATTGCAGTGGTCTGAGAACCTGGGGATCTGGGTTCAATTCCCTCTGCAGTGCCTTGTGACCCTGGATTAGTCACTTAACCCTTCATTGACTCAAGTACAAAAGCTTAGATTATGAGCATATATGTGTAAACTGTACCACAAAAAGGTGAAATAATCAAATCCATGAAACTATTTAGAATCAGGGACAGAGTAAACTCCATTATGCCTGTAAGTTGGATGTCTTCAGTTACAGATGCCTTTGTTTATAAAGGTGTAGAGTACCCCCCTTGCCAATCAGGTTTTCAGGATATCCACAATGAAAGATTGCCTCAGAAAACTGGGATTATTTATCCTTGAGAAGAGAAGACTGAGGGGATCTGATAGAGACTTTTAAATTACAAAATGGAGCAAGCTCACTCACCAGCAGGGGGAAAGGATGGTGAGCAAGAAACAGCGTTATTCACATTGGCAAATGTGACCCAGACTCGGACCAGAGGTCATGGACTGAAGCTAAGAGGGGACACGGCCAGGACAAATGTCAGAAAGTTCTCCCGAAAGAAATGGTGGAGGAAACCACCATTCTAGGATTTAAGGGGAAATTGGACGCACATCTTCTTGCAGGACACATTGAGGGATACGAGTGACTAAGGTATGCGCCAGGGTACGCCTGGCTGAGCCTCCGCGTGTGCGGATCACCGGACTGGATGGACCCCAGGTCTGATCCGGTGCAGGCATTTCTTATGTTCTAACATACCTAAAAGAAATTTGCATATAATGGAGGCAGTGTATGCAAATCAAGTGTCTGCGTATTCATTGTGAATATCCTGGAAACCTGACTGGCAAGGGAGGGTACTCCAGGACCGAATGAGAAAAAACTGGAGTAGCGAGCACAGAAGGTTCAAAGGGCTTCAGCATGGGAGACCACGTGCGTGCCAACGATTTGTGCAAATAGCATGCAAATGTAGTCAAATGGACGTTAAAGTCATTGCCTAGTCCCTCCCATGCTCAGAGAACAGCGCACAAAGCAAAGCCACCCTTACCACTAAAAAACTTAATGCCAGCAAGGGGCAGGCGTTAGGGTGTTTGGAGAGAGGTTTTCCCATGTTTCTGCCTGCAAAATCTGCCAGGTTTTATTTAATTTCGAAGCAGAAGGAAGCCTGGGCAAGCCCCTAAATTCCAGCAATGGCACAGGCGACTGTGTGTGAGTCAGAGCCAACCGGAAACCGAAAGCACAGATTGGCGTCCGTTTCCATCTTAAATGTAAACCTTCCGAGTCAAAATAATTGGAAAGAACGCAGGCAACGAGCTCCAATGCGTGCGTCTCCTTTGGGTTTGCCTGGTGCGTGCACGTAAGAACTAAGCTTACTGCGCAGCTTTTGTGAGCATGCACCAGGCAGGCTCCTCCCCCTTAACTTCCCAATGCTCGGTGTATAATTGGTTAAGCGTTGGCTAGTTATTTCGCTGTGCTGTTTTCGTGGTATTTCCGAGTTTTGAGCATCGGCCCACGAACGGGCCACGGCATGCCACTCAATTTGCATCTCCAAACTTGAACTTTGATTGCCAGTCGGCTGACCCTTCTTTTCACCGTGGGGAAACACACAGGCCCCAGTAAGAGTCATCACTTTCGTTGGCGATCTCCATATGATACAACCCATATATCCCTGGCTTCTATGACAGTAAAAGGACTGTGGTGGTGTACGCGCAAACAGATAAGAACATAAGAACATAAGAAGTTGCCTCCACTGGGTCAGACCGAGGTCCATCTCGCCCAGCGGTCCGCTCCCGCGGCGGCCCATCAGGTCTGCGACCTGTGAAGTGGTTTCTGACCACTTTTATAACCTACCTCAAGTTCTATCTGTACCCCTCTATCCCTTTATCCTCCAGGAACCTATCCAAACCCTTCTTGAAGCCCTGTACAGAGTTCTGGCCTATCACTTCCTCCGGAAGCGCGTTCCATGTGTCCACCACCCTCTGCGTAAAAAAGAACTTTCTAGGTTAGGAAGGCAGTATGTGGATATGTGATCGTCGATGTGATCGTCAATGTACTTATTTAGCACTCGACACGGCTGATATGATGTGCCAAAGTGCAAAAAGGATACGATGACATACATTTTTACTAATATATTTTATTACCATTTATTTTTTTGTACTACTGTCACTGTAAATCACTTTGAGCTGAACTTCACTCACGGAAGATGATATATAGATCGTACGTAACGTACTCAGATGAGCAGTAGAACAGGACACTGGTGTCCCTGAGAAAGAGAGAAAAAAAAAAAGAACTCGAAGGACAGTTTTCTGTTTTATGATCTTAAAAGTAACATAATATTAGCAAATGGCTGTATACAGAACCCGGTAGAAGCCCAGAGGATCGGACAGAGGTGAGCAGACAGTTTAAAGGGGATGGGACTTAAGAACATAAGAACATAAGAAGTTGCCTCCGCTGAGGCAGACCCTAGGTCCATCCTGCTCAGCGGTCCGCTCCCGCGGTGGCCCATCAGGCCCATTGCCTGAGCAATGGTCTATACCTATCTATACCCCTCAATCCCTTTTTCTTCTAGGAATCTATCCAAACCTTCTTTGAAACCATTTAATGTTTTCTTGTCTACAACAGCCTCTGGGAGCGCGTTCCATGTGTCCACCACCCTCTGAGTGAAAAAGAACTTCCTAGCGTTTGTTCTAAACCTGTCCCCTTTCAATTTCTCCCAGTGCCCCCTTGTACTTGTGGCGCCCCTTAATTTGAAAAATCTGCCCCTGTCTACTTTTTCTATGCCCTTCAGGATCTTGAAGGTTTCTATCATGTCTCCTCTAAGTCTTCGCTTCTCCAGGGAGAAAAGTCCCAACTGCTTCAATCTGTCGGTATATGGGAGATTTTCCATTCCCTTTATCAGTCTAGTTGCTCTTCTTTGTACTCCCTCAAGTACCGCCATGTCTTTCTTGAGGTACGGCGACCAGTACTGGACGCAGTACTCCAGATGTGGCCGCACCATTGCACGATACAGCGGCATGATGAATTCTTTCGTCCTGGTTGTGATACCCTTCTTAATGATACCCAACATTCTGTTTGCTTTCCTTGTAGACCGCTTTTTCTGTGTGGTTTTACACATTTTAGACAGGCGCTTATTTTGGACCCGGGACGATGAAATGTTGCAGCGGAGAACTGAACTCACCACCTCATAAACTTGATTTGCATACACGGCCTCCATTATATGCAAATTTCTTTCATGCCTACTCATCGAGAATATCTTGAAAACCTGACTGGCAAGGGGGACCGAGTTGAGCTTAACACTGCACTAGGCCAGGAGTAGGCAATTCCGGTCCTCGAGAGCCAGGTCAGGTTTTCAGGATATCCACAATGAATATGTATGAGATGGATTTGCATGCACTGCCTCCTTGAGATGCAAATCTATCTCATGCATATTTATTGTGGATATCCTGAAAACCTGACCTGGCTCCGGCTCTCGAGGACCGGAATTGCATACCCCTGCACTAGGCTAACACTATGTAGCTATCTAACGCATATTTAGCATGGCAGCATGTGAAGGGAAAGGGAAAAGGCTTCCCTTAACTTTCACAACGTTTAAAACAAATGGGAAAAAAAACATTTTTTTTTTTCAGTCAATGCATAGTTAAGCTCTGGAACTTGTTGCCAGAAGATGTTAATAGAGCTGGGATTAAAAAAAGATTGGACAAATTCCTGGACAGCGGCATACTGAGCCAGCATTATGCCCTGTGCAACATGCCCCCCGGTGCCCCCACCCTACTCACTGAACAAAAGTCAAGAAGAAGAGACAACGGGAGGGGAGCAATTTTGCACTCCCCGCTTCTCTTCACCCTGTGTGGCCACAGGGCTCCCACAGCCCTTGGTAAGGTCATGTTCCTGGAGGTAAAGTCCCTAAACCGTTTATTAAAGTAAATCTGGGAGAATCCACTGTTAATCCCCAGGGATAAGTAACATGGAATCGTGCTGCCTTGTGGTTATCCTTTAATAGAGCAAATGGGTAAAAAAGATGGTTAAGATGCAATCCCTTTTCAGCAATTTTTTTCCTAATCGAAAGAAACTTGCTGAACAATGCTATTTCCTCCCCGGTGGACTCTCCAGTGTAAGTGAGGTGTTCGAGGGAAAGTTTTATGTGGTGTTTTGAAAGTGAGCAGTGTTTAAAAGTAGGATTTTAAATAGTTGAAGAAATAGCATTGATCAGCAAGTTTCTAGCGATTAGGAAAAAAATTGCTGAAAAGGGATTGCATCTTAACCATCTTTTTACCCATCTGCTGTGTTAAAGTTTAGATTCGGGATGGATGTTGTTTCGAGGCTTGATTTTGTGGCACCTTTTGGTATCCTGCCAGGTGCTCGTGACCTGGACTGGCCTCTGTTGGACACTGGGCTAAACGGATCTTTAGTCTGACCCAGTAGGGCAGGGGTGTCCAATGTCGGTCCTCGAGGGCCGCAGTCCAGTCGGGTTTTCAGGATTTCCCCAATGAATATGCATGAGATCTATTTGCATGCACTGCTTTCAATGCATATTCATTGGGGAAATCCTGAAAACCCGACTGGACTGCGGCCCTCGAGGACCGACATTGGACACCCCTGCAGTAGGGCAACTCTTACGTTCTTATCACCTATTCGGATAGAACAATAAGTAGCCAAAAGCACATACAAAGTAAGTAATGGATTTTAAAAGTACTGTCCAGATCTAATTATATTCTTACAGGGCAGTGCAATTACTGCTGAACAGAAATCCACTCAGCTCCTACTGGTCAGTCTATAACGGCTTCATTTGGATCAGGGATCTCAAAGTCCCTCCTTGAGGGCCGCAATCCAGTCGGGTTTTCAGGATTTCCCCAATGAATATGCATGAGATCTATGTGCATGCACTGCTTTCAATGCATATTCATTGGGGAAATCCTGAAAACCCGACTGGATTGCGGCCCTCAAGGAGGGACTTTGAGACCCCTGCCCTAGACCCACCCCCAGGCCTTCCCAGTTCCATCCATCCCTGCCTCATTTCGCCCTAGTCCCAACCCCGCCCCCTGCTACCTGCTCTTGTCAGGCAGCAGGAAATCCCCTCGTGTGCAGATTTCCTCCTTCCCGATGCAATTTAGAGAAGGCTTTTCAAAATCCGGACAAAGTGCCGGCTTTTCAAAAGCCGCTTAGACCCCCGGACATGTCCTCGAAAAGGAGAACATGTCCGGGGAAATCCGTACATCTGGTAACCCTAGCTATGGTCCATCTAGTCCAGGAATCTCAAAGTCCCTCCTTGAGGGCCGCAATCCAGTCGGGTTTTCAGGATTTCCCCAATGAATGTGCATTGAAAGCAGTGCATGCACACAGATCTCATGCATATTCATTGGGGAAATCCTGAAAACCCGACTGGATTGCGGCCCTCAAGGAGGGACTTTGAGACCCCTGATTTTGGATCAATAGCTAATGTTAACCCCAAAATTAGAACAGATTAGAGAACGACATGGGGACAAATCTGTCCCCGCAGGAACTCAATTTCCCCCGTCCCTGCAAGTTTTGTCGCTGTCCCTGCCCCCATTCCTGTAAGCTTTGCCTTAATCACACAAGCCTTGAACACTAATGATTTTAAAGTGTTTTGAGGCTTGTGCAGATGAGGACAGAGCTTGCAGGAATGGGACACAAAAGAACTCACTGGGATGGGACGGGAAAATGGGTTCCCGCGGGGACGGGAAAAATTCTCTAGGACAGATCACATAACATGAAACAACCGAATCACACCTTTCTATTGGTTGGAGGTCGTCAATGCAAATAGTTCAGTCCACCAATCAGATGGCCAATGCAGCCTCGTCCAGCAAATAAACCCTAAATATGTGACTGAGTATTGGCTAGATGAGAAAATGGACCAAGGTTTCACTCCCGTCCATGTCACCCACATACATAAATTTGAACCCAGAAAATTCCCTTTGCCTTACTGTTTCCTACCTTCAGAAACATGCACCTACTGACAACTACACTCCAGAGGTCAACCGAAAAAGTCACAGTATTTCAGCTCTCACCTGTTCTCCTATTGCCTTCAAACCTTCTGATTACCTCACACTGTCTTTTATGAGTATAATTTATAACTTCAACATGTGAATTGGCTGCTTCTGTGTATCACCACCAATTATGGGATGTGTTTAACAACAACTGGAAAAATTAACTACCTTTGGATTTCTGACAAAAATATATGGAAGAAAAATGTCCTAGGAAAAAAGGATCTCAGGGCACTTGTTAGATACCTTCAGGTCCAGGGCAGAAGTTAAGGAATGGGCTCTGTTAATGCCAGGCTCTGCCAGAGGATGTGGTAACAGCGCTTAACGTAGATGGGTTTTAAAAAGGGTTGGATAAGCTCCTGGAGGAAAAGTCCATAGTCTGCTATTGAGACAGACATGGGAGAAGCCACTGCTTGCCCTGGCTCGGTAGCATGGAAGTGAGTGGCGCAGGGGTTATAGATACAGCCTCAGCACCCTGGGGTTGTAGATTCAAACCCCACACTGCTCCTTGTGACCCTGGGCAAGTCACTCAGTCCATAGACTCAGGTATGTTAGATAGATTGTGAGCCCACTGAACATAAGAACATAAGAAATGCCTTCACCGGATCAGACCGAGGTCCATCTTGTCCGGCGTTCCGCACACGCGGTGGCCCTTTTAAGTACATCTTTTGGGAGACCCGGATTTCCCGTATCCCTCGATATGGTTTTCAAGAAGATGTGCATCCAACTTGCGCTTGAAACCCAGAACAGTAGTCTCCGCCACACCCTCCTCCGGGAGAGCGTTCCAAGCGCCAACCACTCGCTGTGAGAAACAGAACTTCCTGACGTTTGTCCTGAACCTGCTGCCACTCAGTTTCAGGCTGTGACCCCGTGTCCGTGTGACTTCCGAAAATGTTAACAATGCTGCTTCTTGGTCTATTTTATTAAATCCTTTTAATATTTTAAAAGTCTCTATCAAATCCCCTCCACTGGGACAGATAGGGAAAAATGCTTGAGTACCTGATTGTAAAATCGCTTAGATAATCTCGATAGGCGGTATATAAACACCTAATAAAAACTTGGAAAAAAAAAACCTTGAAAAACTTTTGGGATTCTGGAATCTTGTTACTCTTTGAGGTTCTGGAATGTTGCTACTATTTGGGTTTTTGCCAGGTACTTGTGACCTGGATTGGCCACAGTGGGAACAGTGTACTAGGCTAGATAGACTGCTGACCTGACCCAGTATTTTGGCAGGTTCATAGACAACGGCGCGAAAGACAAAGGCGCGCGCCGACAACTGAGTGCAAGACGGAGGCGCGCGCCGCTCAAAATTACAGTTTTTAGGGGCTCCAACGGGGAGTTTTGTTGGGGAACCCCCCCCACTTTACTTAATAGACATCACGCCGGCGTTATGTGGGGTTTGGGGGGTTGTAACCCTCCACATTTTACTGTAAACTTTACTTTTTCCCTAAAAACAGGGAAAAAGTTAAGTTTTCAGTAAAATGTGGGGGGTTACAAGTCCCACAACGCCCCTACAACGAGGCGCGATGTCTATTAAGTAAAGTGGGGGGGTCCCCCCCACGCCCCCCTGTCGGAGCCCTAAAAACAGTAATTTTGAGCGGTGCGCACCTCCATGCTGCGCTCAATTGTCTGGGCGCGCCTTTGTCCCGGCGCACTTTTGACCTGACACCATTTTGGCAAGGGCCCCTAGACCAATGGTTCCCAACCCTGTCCTGGAGGACCACCAGGCCAATCGGGTTTTCAGGCTAGCCCTAATGAATATGCATGAGAGAGATTTGCGTATAATGGAAGTGACAGGCATGCAAATCTGCTCTATGCATATTGATGAGAGTTATCCTGAAAACCCGACTGGCCTGGTGGTCCTCCAGGACAGGGTTGAGAACCACTGGCCTAGACAACTGCCTTACTCACCCCCTCCCCTCTGCAAAGCAGGTCCTGGAGGTCCTTAAGAAGAGCTATCTAACCAAGGGACTTGAAACGAGGAAGTTAGTAAAGGAACTTCGGTATTTAAATGACTTTCTAACCTTAACGATAATATCGAATGAGAGACTCCAGAGACTTAGGGCAAGGTGCGCTAGCGGTTTTAGCGCACGCTTACCGCACGCTACAATGCCGTGCGCGCAAAACGCTAACGCCTCCACAGAGCTTGCATTAGTATTTTCCGTTTAGCGTAGGGTTTGTGCGCGCTAATCTTCAGCGTGTGCTAAAAACGCTAGCGCACCTTAGTAAAAGGAGCACTTAATATCCTTACTTTAACTGTAAAAATACCGTGCTCCCCCGAAAATAAGCCCTAGTGTATTTTTTGGACCCAAAATTAATATGACACTGTCTTATTTTCGGGGGATGTCTTATTTTTTTTTCATGTACAACAATCATCTCTCCCTTCCTCTCCTTCACCCCAATTCTTCCTCTTTCCTTTCTCCTCCCCCTTGTGCAACATCTTCCCTCCCCTCTCACCCATCCCCTTGTGCAGCATCTTTCTATCCCTCCCTCCCATCCCCCTATGCAGCAAAACCCCACCGACCTTCCCACTGTGAGACTGACATACCTCCGTCCGAGGCCTCCAAAAGCAGCGGCGGCGGCAGTGCTCTGAACGGGCTGTTTTGTGGTCTTCCCCGCTGGGGCAGGGCCTTCCCTCTGCAGCATCTTTCTATCCCTCTCTCCCATCCCCCTGTGCAGCAAAACCAAACTAATCCTCCAACTGTGACGCAGAAGAGGGAAAGCCCCAGCGGAGAAGACCACTGCCGCCGTTGCTGCTTTAGGAGGCTTTGGAGCAGAGGTATGTCAGGTCTCGGCCGGGGTGGGGGTGGGGGGCGCTGAATTGACGAGTCTGGTTTTTTCAGTGAATCAGGCAGCACTAATGTCAGGGATGGAGTCGGGGAGCATCAGGAACATTCGGGGGGGGGGGGGGCTTCGCAGGTCGATCTTAACTTGGGCTTATTTTTGAGGTAGGAAAACAGGGTACTGGGCTAGAAAGACCGCTGGTCTCACCCAGTATTTTGGCAAGGGCATCTTTAAAAATCATTCTAGGGCTTATTTTCAGGGAAACAGGTAACTATATCTGAATGGGATTCACTTTTATCTATGGCCAACTGATCTAATTTAGTTGAATCAGCTTCAGCATAATCACATCCATATTGCCCAGGGTCAGTTGCCAAAAGTGCACTTTTCAATGAGAAGGGGAAGACGTAGGTATCACGGATGAATTAAGAGTGAACAAGGCAGGAAAACCATCAGATTAGAGAATGACACGGGGACTAAATTTTCCTCGTTCCCACAGGACCTCAATTTCCCCATCCGGTCCCTGCGAGTTTTGTCCCATTCCTGTAAGCTCAGCCTTAACCACAGAAACCTCGAACACTTATGATTTTCAAGTGTTTGAAGCTTGTGCAGCTGAGGACGGAGCTTAGGCATTGGTGGAATGAGGCATTATGACATCACAATCTGAGCTCTAGAATGTTGCTACTTATGATTTTAAAGTGTTTGACGCTTGTGCAGCTGAGGACGGAGCTCAGGCATTGGTGGATTGAGGCATTATGACATCACAATCTGAGCTCTAGAATGTTGCTACTTATGATTTTAAAGTGTTTGACGCTTGTGCAGCTGAGGACGGAGCTCAGGCATTGGTGGATTGAGGCATTATGACATCACAATCTGAGCTCTAGAATGTTGCGACTTAGGATTTGAAAGTGTTTGACGCTTGTGCAGCTGAGGACGGAGCTTAGGCATTGGTGGAATGAGGCATTATGACATCACAATCTGAGCTCTAGAATGTTGCTACTTATGATTTTAAAGTGTTTGACGCTTGTGCAGCTGAGGACGGAGCTCAGGCATTGGTGGAATGAGGCATTATGACATCACAATCTGAGCTCTAGAATGTTGCTACTTATGATTTTAAAGTGTTTGACGCTTGTGCAGCTGAGGACGGAGCTCAGGCATTGGTGGAATGAGGCATTATGACATCACAATCTGAGCTCGAGAACGTTGCTACTTATGATTTTAAAGTGTTTGACGCTTGTGCAGCTGAGGATGGAGCTCAGGCATTGGTGGAATGAGGCATTATGACATCACAATCTGAGCTCTAGAATGTTGCTACTTATGATTTTAAAGTGTTTGACGCTTGTGCAGCTGAGGACGGAGCTCAGGCATTGGTGGATTGAGGCATTATGACATCACAATCTGAGCTCTAGAATGTTGCTACTTATGATTTTAAAGTGTTTGATGCTTGTGCAGCTGAGGACGGAGCTCAGGCATTGGTGGAATAAGGCATTATGACATCACAATCTGAGCTCTAGAATGTTGCGACTTAGGATTTGAAAGTGTTTGACGCTTGTGCAGCTGAGGACGGAGCTCAGGCATTGGTGGAATAAGGCATTATGACATCACAATTTCAGCTCTAGAATGTAACTTCTGATTTTAAAGTATTAGGCTTGTGCAGATGAGGACGGAGCTTGCAGAATTGGGGCAGGGACGGGAAAATAAATTCCGTGATGATGGGGAAAAATTTGTCCCCTTGTCATTCTCTACATTCTCAGATCTTGCAACACCCATGAAATATCCTTCTGCGCCCACTCCACATGATTTGATATATATTTCTGTGGGGCATCTCATCGCTGGTCATTACATATGAGGGGTAACCTGTACAGAGCAGCAGACCCTAGCCTGACAGATAGGTCATTTCAGTCTTTAAATGGCTGTCACCCTCTCTGTAACCGTGCAAGCTCTCCATTATACAGTGCCAAAGTGCAACATTACCAAGAATGCGTCCTTTCAAAATTAGCTTATTACAATTGTCGCCTCCAAAATGCACATTGAAAGATGAGGTTCTTGCTTTTACATTCACTGCATCACCTGTTGAACTGTGTGTGTTTTTATGAGTGTGGGATGCTGAGAGATGGGGGAGGGGTTCCGCCAGGGGAAACAGCTGCCAGTCAGCTTTTAGGTCAACCCCTAGGAGTGAAAATAGTGCGCTCTGACATTGTGAATTCTATTTATATCACTTAAGGTGCCAATGTCAGATACCTTACTATAGATTCCATTTCAAACTCTTGGTGGGGCTTTTGGGTTTGTGTGATCTGCACAAATGCTTAAATGACCAGGAGAGAGGGGGAGGCCAAAAAAATGTGGCTATTTATAAGAAAGCTTTTTTGTTGAAAAAATAATATATATTATATATACATTTCCAGCTCCTTCTTTCAGGGGCCACTCTGTGCACTTCAAAGCATAATTCCCTCACTATATGCGGAAAATAAAGAAGGCCCTTTGTCCTAATGTAAAGGTGATCTTAATTAATGGCGTTGGGGTTAATGAGACAGAAGGTTAAGCTGTACAATTACACTGTCATCTTCTATAAACAAAAATGGTTAGACATCAGACTTGGCTGAACTGAGACATTAAAGGAACCCGTCTGGCAACTTGTCAAATACGGAAATCACGGTAGGCAGATTCGATTTACAGACGATTTTTTTTTCTCCTTCTTGTAATAGTACACCTCTTCCACCCCCCACCCCCGAAGAGCTTATCTTTCCAACGGACCCATCCTTTTTGAAAAGTGACATCCCTGTACTCTGGGTCTAGATAAAACAAGTTTCGGTGCCCTGGACTAGAATCGGTACCGGATCAGCTGTCCCAACCCGCTAGAACAGACATTTCTCGCCCACAAAGCTCTGGAACCTCCACCAGAAACTTTGTGGGTTTTTTTTTTTTTTTTGGGGGGGGGGGGAGGGAGAAGGAGACACAATATTTCCAGCGTCTAAAGTTCACGTTAGTGTTTTGTTTCAAGGGAGGGGGGGGGGGAGGCAAACACACCACCAGTGACTTGCAAAAGGGGATCGCGTCTCTCTCCTTTCCCCCCCCCCCCCCGGTTGCTGGGATTCCGGGGGAACAGACGGGACTCGGCCAGATGCACCCCCACATATTTAGGGGCTCCACCCGCAACGCGATCAAAGCAAAGGAAAAGTTTCCCCAAGCCGATCAGTCCCTGTCCGGAGCGGAGAGAAACTTGGGCCCAAGGGAGGAGGAGGGAGGGGGGGCGGCCCGGTCCCCGGGGCTCACCCCCGCCCCAGCTGCGCTCGGTGTGCCCCTCCCCCACTCCCCGAGTCCCCCCCCCCTCCCCCCTCCCGGGAGCCGCTTACCTGCTGGCCTGAGCTGGGAGCCGCCGAGCGCGGACGGGCAGAGAAAGAAAAGTTTGGAGCGGCGGCGGCGAGGGAGGAGCGGAGAGCCCGAGTGGAGCAGGCGGGCAGGGCCGGGCCGAGCCGACCGGGCACCGTCCCCTCCCCTTCCTCCTCCCAGAGCCCGGCAGCCGCTGCCCTCCACTCCTCCCCCCATCGCCTGAATCATATCCCGCTACCATCCCAACACAAGCCTTAGTCCTCTTCTTGCCTCCCAAAACATTGCCCCACTCCTCAAAGCTTCCCCGCAGGAAAACTAACTTTCTCACCGACCCCATAAAAATACTACTTTTTCCTACTGTTCCACTTCTTCCCATCCCCAAATCATTAGCCCCCCTGTCTTCCAAACAATACTCCTTTCCACTCAAAACATACCTCCCTACTTAGCTCCCTCCCACTTCTCTCCTGTCCCCCCACCTTCTCATCCCTCACAAAATACAGCCCCTTTCTGATAAAAAAAAAACTAGCTTCACTCCCCCAGAAATATTAGGCATCTCCCTCTATTGGTTTGGGTACAAACAATCGATCCCTAATCCCCAAATCATTAATGTTCTTTCACCCAAGTCACTAATCTACCCCCTGCTTCCCAAAAAGTGTAGTTACTTACCTGTAACGTAGGTTCTCCGTGGACAGCATATGTGGCTGACTCATCCTGCTCGTCCTAGGATAGGGGTGTCAAAGTCCCTCCTCGAGGGCCGCAATCCAGTCAGGTTTTCAGGATTTCCTCAATGAATGTCCTCAAAGGGACAGAAAGAGAGAGAGAAAGGGAAATAGAGAGAGAGATAGAAAGAGGGAGAGAGACAGAAATAGAGAGAGATAGATAGAGAAAGACTGGAGAAACTGGGACTTTTTTCCCTGGAGAAGAGGAAACTTAGAGGGGATATGATAGAGACTTACAAGATCATGAAGGGCATAGAGAGAGTGGAGAGGGACAGATTCTTCAAACTTTCTAATAATAAAAGAACAAGAGGGCATTCGGAAAAGTTGAAAGGGGACAGATTCAAAACGAATGCTAGGAAGTTCTTCTTTACCCAACGTGTGGTGGACACCTGGAATGCGCTTCCAGAGGGCGTAATAAGGCAGAGTACGGTATTGGGGTTCAAGAAAGAATTGGACAATTTCCTGCTAGAAAAGGGGTTAGAGGGGTATAGATAGAGGATTACTGCACAGGTCCTGGACCTGTTGGGCCACCGCAAAGTTTTATTCCAGTATTAAACTCTTCCCAGATTTGTGACTCAAGGTACTTCTGGTACTGGGGTGGGGTGGGTACTATCCCTAGTGGGCCGCAAGCTTCAAAAAACATTGAAAAATGAAGGCAATGTGGTGATCATTTTAAAAACTCTGGTCACATTTGAGAAATGCATAAGCCAGCTCTTAAACGTTTTATCGAGCAGGGACATAGCCAGAAGATACACATTTATTCCCCCTTTCAGAAGGGGCTAAACTTCGGGTTTGCACCCGCTCTGACTCACAAACAAGTTATGGCAGGGAGCAGGTTTGGGCAAGAGATAAGGTTTCGTTTTGATTCATTTATATTCCACTTTATACAAAGCTGTTTACAGCGAAAACATACACAATCTTTAAAACACAGGTACACACACAATACATATTTAAAACAAACATAGATTAACGACCAGCGCTCCAGCAAATGTAATAGACCTGGTTCCCATATTTCATTTTACAGAACGTGTCTCTTCAATAATCACTTAAAAGTACAGTAAAACCTTGGTTTACGAGCATAATTTGTTCCAAAAACATTCTTGCAATCCAAAACACTCGTATGTATATCAACGTGAATTTCCCCATAAGAAATAATGGAAACTCGGATGATTCATTCCCCCAAACCCCCAAACTTTAATACAAAATACATACTTGTATTAAAAGACCTCGCTCATTTAGAAGATTCATTACACTCCCACAGCGTCAGAGAGAGAAGAACCATCGGCTCAGTTGTGATGATGTGACGCGTGTATACTGTACGTACTCGTATTGCAAGACTTTACTTGTTTCGAACAGTCACTACACTCCCACAGTGTCAGAGAGAGAAGAACCATTGGCTCAGTTGTGATGATGTGACGAGTGTATACTGTACGTACTCGTATTGCAAGACTTTACTTGTTTCGAACAGTCACTACACTCCCACAGCGTCAGAGAGAGAAGAACCATCGGCTCAGTTGTGATGATGTGACGCGTGTATACTGTACGTACTCGTATTGCAAGACTTTACTTGTTTCGAACAGTCACTACACTCCCACAGCGTCAGAGAGAGAAGAACCATTGGCTCAGTTGTGATGATGTGACGAGTGTATACTGTACGTACTCGTATTGCAAGACTTTACTTGTTTCGAACAGTCACTACACTCCCACAGCGTCAGAGAGAGAAGAACCATCGGCTCAGTTGTGATGATGTGACGAGTGTATACTGTACGTACTCGTATTGCAAGACTTTGCTTGTTTCGAACAATCACTACACTCCCACAGCGTCAGAGAGAGAAGAACCATCGGCTCAGTTGTGATGATGTGACCAGTGTATACTGTACGTACTCGTATTGCAAGACTTTACTTGTTTCGAACAGTCACTACACTCCCGCAGCGTTAGAGCGAGAAGAACCTCGGCTCAGTTGTGATGATGTGACGCGTGTATACTGTACGTACTCGTATTGCAAGACTTTACTTGTTTCGAACAGTCACTACACTCCCACAGCGTCAGAGAGAGAAGAACCATTGGCTCAGTTGTGATGATGTGACGAGTGTATACTGTACGTACTCGTATTGCAAGACTTTACTTGTTTCGAACAGTCACTACACTCCCACAGCGTCAGAGAGAGAAGAACCATCGGCTCAGTTGTGATGATGTGACGAGTGTATACTGTACGTACTCGTATTGCAAGACTTTGCTTGTTTCGAACAATCACTACACTCCCGCAGCGTTAGAGCGAGAAGAACCTCGGCTCAGTTGTGATGATGTGACGCGTGTATACTGTACGTACTCGTATTGCAAGGCTTTACTTGTTTCGAACAGTCACTACACTCCCACAGCGTCAGAGAGAGAAGAACCATTGGCTCAGTTGTGATGATGTGACGAGTGTATACTGTACGTACTCGTATTGCAAGACTTTACTTGTTTCGAACAGTCACTACACTCCCACAGCGTCAGAGAGAGAAGAACCATCGGCTCAGTTATGATGATGTGACCAGTGTATACTGTACGTACTCGTATTGCAAGACTTTGCTTGTTTCGAACAGTCACTACACTCCCACAGTGTCAGAGAGAGAAGAACCATCGGCTCAGTTATGATGATGTGACCAGTGTATACTGTACGTACTCGTATTGCAAGACTTTGCTTGTTTCGAACAGTCACTACACTCCCACAGTGTCAGAGAGAGAAGAACCATCGGCTCAGTTGTGATGATGTGACGAGTGTATACTGTACGTACTCGTATTGCAAGACTTTACTTGTTTCAAACAGTCACTACACTCCCACAGCGTCAGAGAGAGAAGAACCATTGGCTCAGTTGTGATGATGTGACGAGTGTATACTGTACGTACTCGTATTGCAAGACTTTACTTGTTTCGAACAGTCACTACACTCCCACAGCGTCAGAGAGAGAAGAACCATCGGCTCAGTTGTGATGATGTGACCAGTGTATACTGTACGTACTCGTATTGCAAGACTTTACTTGTTTCGAACAGTCACTACACTCCCGCAGCGTTAGAGCGAGAAGAACCTCGGCTCAGTTGTGATGATGTGACGCGTGTATACTGTACGTACTCGTATTGCAAGACTTTACTTGTTTCGAACAGTCACTACACTCCCACAGCGTCAGAGAGAGAAGAACCATTGGCTCAGTTGTGATGATGTGACGAGTGTATACTGTACGTACTCGTATTGCAAGACTTTACTTGTTTCGAACAGTCACTACACTCCCACAGCGTCAGAGAGAGAAGAACCATCGGCTCAGTTGTGATGATGTGACGAGTGTATACTGTACGTACTCGTATTGCAAGACTTTGCTTGTTTCGAACAATCACTACACTCCCACAGCGTCAGAGAGAGAAGAACCATCGGCTCAGTTGTGATGATGTGACCAGTGTATACTGTACGTACTCGTATTGCAAGACTTTACTTGTTTCGAACAGTCACTACACTCCCGCAGCGTTAGAGCGAGAAGAACCTCGGCTCAGTTGTGATGATGTGACGCGTGTATACTGTACGTACTCGTATTGCAAGACTTTACTTGTTTCGAACAGTCACTACACTCCCACAGCGTCAGAGAGAGAAGAACCATTGGCTCAGTTGTGATGATGTGACGAGTGTATACTGTACGTACTCGTATTGCAAGACTTTACTTGTTTCGAACAGTCACTACACTCCCACAGCGTCAGAGAGAGAAGAACCATCGGCTCAGTTGTGATGATGTGACGAGTGTATACTGTACGTACTCGTATTGCAAGACTTTGCTTGTTTCGAACAATCACTACACTCCCGCAGCGTTAGAGCGAGAAGAACCTCGGCTCAGTTGTGATGATGTGACGCGTGTATACTGTACGTACTCGTATTGCAAGGCTTTACTTGTTTCGAACAGTCACTACACTCCCACAGCGTCAGAGAGAGAAGAACCATTGGCTCAGTTGTGATGATGTGACGAGTGTATACTGTACGTACTCGTATTGCAAGACTTTACTTGTTTCGAACAGTCACTACACTCCCACAGCGTCAGAGAGAGAAGAACCATCGGCTCAGTTATGATGATGTGACCAGTGTATACTGTACGTACTCGTATTGCAAGACTTTGCTTGTTTCGAACAGTCACTACACTCCCACAGTGTCAGAGAGAGAAGAACCATCGGCTCAGTTATGATGATGTGACCAGTGTATACTGTACGTACTCGTATTGCAAGACTTTGCTTGTTTCGAACAGTCACTACACTCCCACAGTGTCAGAGAGAGAAGAACCATTGGCTCAGTTGTGATGATGTGACGAGTGTATACTGTACGTACTCGTATTGCAAGACTTTACTTGTTTCAAACAGTCACTACACTCCCACAGTGTCAGAGAGAGAAGAACCATCGGCTCAGTTATGATGATGTGACCAGTGTATACTGTACGTACTCGTATTGCAAGACTTTACTTGTTTCGAACAGTCACTACACTCCCACAGTGTCAGAGAGAGAAGAACCATCGGCTCAGTTATGATGATGTGACCAGTGTATACTGTACGTACTCGTATTGCAAGACTTTACTTGTTTCGAACAGTCACTACACTCCCACAGCGTCAGAGAGAGAAGAACCATTGGCTCAGTTGTGATGATGTGACGAGTGTATACTGTACGTACTCGTATTGCAAGACTTTACTTGTTTCGAACAGTCACTACACTCCCACAGCATCAGAGAGAGAAGAACCATCGGCTCAGTTATGATGATGTGACCAGTGTATACTGTACGTACTCGTATTGCAAGACTTTACTTGTTTCGAACAGTCACTACACTCCCACAGTGTCAGAGAGAGAAGAACCATCGGCTCAGTTATGATGATGTGACCAGTGTATACTGTACGTACTCGTATTGCAAGACTTTACTTGTTTCGAACAGTCACTACACTCCCACAGCATCAGAGAGAGAAGAACCATCGGCTCAGTTGTGATGATGTGACGCGTGTATACTGTACGTACTCGTATTGCAAGACTTTGCTTGTTTCGAACAATCACTACACTCCCGCAGCGTCAGAGCGAGAAGAACCTCGGCTCAGTTGTGATGATGTGACGCGTGTATACTGTACGTACTCGTATTGCAAGACTTTGCTTGTTTCGAACAATCACTACACTCCCGCAGCGTCAGAGCGAGAAGAACCATCGGCTCAGTTATGATGATGTGACCAGTGTATACTGTACGTACTCGTATTGCAAGACTTTGCTTGTTTCGAACAATCACTACACTCCCACAGTGTCAGAGAGAGAAGAACCATTGGCTCAGTTGTGATGATGTGACGAGTGTATACTGTACGTACTCGTATTGCAAGACTTTACTTGTTTCAAACAGTCACTACACTCCCACAGTGTCAGAGAGAGAAGAACCATCGGCTCAGTTATGATGATGTGACCAGTGTATACTGTACGTACTCGTATTGCAAGACTTTACTTGTTTCGAACAGTCACTACACTCCCACAGCGTCAGAGAGAGAAGAACCATTGGCTCAGTTGTGATGATGTGACGAGTGTATACTGTACGTACTCGTATTGCAAGACTTTACTTGTTTCGAACAGTCACTACACTCCCACAGTGTCAGAGAGAGAAGAACCATCGGCTCAGTTATGATGATGTGACCAGTGTATACTGTACGTACTCGTATTGCAAGACTTTGCTTGTTTCGAACAATCACTACACTCCCGCAGCGTCAGAGCGAGAAGAACCATCGGCTCAGTTATGATGATGTGACCAGTGTATACTGTACGTACTCGTATTGCAAGACTTTACTTGTTTCGAACAGTCACTACACTCCCACAGCGTCAGAGAGAGAAGAACCATCGGCTCAGTTGTGATGATGTGACGCGTGTATACTGTACGTACTCGTATTGCAAGACTTTGCTTGTTTCGAACAATCACTACACTCCCGCAGCGTCAGAGCGAGAAGAACCTCGGCTCAGTTGTGATGATGTGACGCGTGTATACTGTATGTACTCGTATTGCAAGACTTTGCTTGTTTCGAACAATCACTACACTCCCGCAGCGTCAGAGAGAGAAGAACCATCGGCTCAGTTATGATGATGTGACCAGTATATACTGTACGTACTCGTATTGCAAGACTTTGCTTGTTTCGAACAATCACTACACTCCCGCAGCGTCAGAGCGAGAAGAACCATCGGCTCAGTTATGATGATGTGACCAGTGTATACTGTACGTACTCGTATTGCAAGACTTTACTTGTTTCGAACAGTCACTACACTCCCACAGCGTCAGAGAGAGAAGAACCATCGGCTCAGTTGTGATGATGTGACGCGTGTATACTGTATGTACTCGTATTGCAAGACTTTACTTGTTTCGAACAGTCACTACACTCCCGCAGCGTCAGAGAGAGAAGAACCATCGGCTCAGTTATGATGATGTGACCAGTATATACTGTACGTACTCGTATTGCAAGACTTTGCTTGTTTCGAACAATCACTACACTCCCGCAGCGTCAGAGCGAGAAGAACCATCGGCTCAGTTATGATGATGTGACCAGTGTATACTGTACGTACTCGTATTGCAAGACTTTGCTTGTTTCGAACAGTCACTACACTCCCGCAGCGTCAGAGCGAGAAGAACCTCGGCTCAGTTGTGATGATGTGACGAGTGTATACTGTACATACTCGTATTGCAAGACTTTGCTTGTTTCGAACAGTCACTACACTCCCGCAGCGTCAGAGAGAGAAGAACCATTGGCTCAGTTGTGATGATGTGACCAGTGTATACTGTACATACTCGTATTGCAAGACTTTACTTGTTTCAAACAGTCACTACACTCCCACAGTGTCAGAGAGAGAAGAACCATCGGCTCAGTTGTGATGATGTGACGAGTGTATACTGTACGTACTCGTATTGCAAGACTTTGCTTGTTTCAAACAGTCACTACACTCCCACAGTGTCAGAGAGAGAAGAACCATCGGCTCAGTTGTGATGATGTGACGAGTGTATACTGTACGTACTCGTATTGCAAGACTTTGCTTGTTTCGAATAATCACTACACTCCCGCAGCGTCAGAGCGAGAAGAACCTCGGCTCAGTTGTGATGATGTGACGCGTGTATACTGTACGTACTCGTATTGCAAGACTTTGCTTGTTTCGAACAATCACTACACTCCCGCAGCGTCAGAGCGAGAAGAACCATCGGCTCAGTTATGATGATGTGACCAGTGTATACTGTACGTACTCGTATTGCAAGACTTTACTTGTTTCGAACAGTCACTACACTCCCGCAGCGTCAGAGCGAGAAGAACCATCGGCTCAGTTATGATGATGTGACCAGTGTATACTGTACGTACTCGTATTGCAAGACTTTGCTTGTTTCGAACAGTCACTACACTCCCGCAGCGTCAGAGAGAGAAGAACCATCGGCTCAGTTATGATGATGTGACCAGTATATACTGTACGTACTCGTATTGCAAGACTTTGCTTGTTTCGAACAATCACTACACTCCCGCAGCGTCAGAGAGAGAAGAACCATCGGCTCAGTTATGATGATGTGACCAGTATATACTGTACGTACTCGTATTGCAAGACTTTGCTTGTTTCGAACAATCACTACACTCCCGCAGCGTCAGAGCGAGAAGAACCATCGGCTCAGTTATGATGATGTGACCAGTGTATACTGTACGTACTCGTATTGCAAGACTTTACTTGTTTCGAACAGTCACTACACTCCCACAGCGTCAGAGAGAGAAGAACCATCGGCTCAGTTGTGATGATGTGACGCGTGTATACTGTATGTACTCGTATTGCAAGACTTTACTTGTTTCGAACAGTCACTACACTCCCGCAGCGTCAGAGAGAGAAGAACCATCGGCTCAGTTATGATGATGTGACCAGTATATACTGTACGTACTCGTATTGCAAGACTTTGCTTGTTTCGAACAATCACTACACTCCCGCAGCGTCAGAGCGAGAAGAACCATCGGCTCAGTTATGATGATGTGACCAGTGTATACTGTACGTACTCGTATTGCAAGACTTTGCTTGTTTCGAACAGTCACTACACTCCCGCAGCGTCAGAGCGAGAAGAACCATCGGCTCAGTTATGATGATGTGACCAGTGTATACTGTACGTACTCGTATTGCAAGACTTTACTTGTTTCGAACAGTCACTACACTCCCACAGCGTCAGAGCGAGAAGAACCATCGGCTCAGTTATGATGATGTGACCAGTGTATACTGTACGTACTCGTATTGCAAGACTTTGCTTGTTTCGAACAATCACTACACTCCCGCAGCGTCAGAGCGAGAAGAACCTCGGCTCAGTTATGATGATGTGACACGTGTATACTGTACGTACTCGTATTGCAAGACTTTGCTTGTTTCGAACAATCACTACACTCCTGCAGCGTCAGAGCGAGAAGAACCATCGGCTCAGTTATGATGATGTGACCAGTGTATACTGTACGTACTCGTATTGCAAGACTTTGCTTGTTTCGAACAATCACTACACTCCCGCAGCGTCAGAGCGAGAAGAACCATCGGCTCAGTTATGATGATGTGACCAGTGTATACTGTACGTACTCGTATTGCAAGACTTTACTTGTTTCGAACAGTCACTACACTCCCGCAGCGTCAGAGCGAGAAGAACCTCGGCTCAGTTGTGATGATGTGACGCGTGTATACTGTATGTACTCGTATTGCAAGACTTTGCTTGTTTCGAACAATCACTACACTCCCGCAGCGTCAGAGCGAGAAGAACCATCGGCTCAGTTATGATGATGTGACCAGTGTATACTGTACATACTCGTATTGCAAGACTTTGCTTGTTTCGAACAATCACTACACTCCCGCAGCGTCAGAGCGAGAAGAACCATCAGCTCAGTTATGATGATGTGACCAGTGTATACTGTACATACTCGTATTGCAAGACTTTGCTTGTTTCGAACAATCACTACACTCCCGCAGCGTCAGAGCGAGAAGAACCTCGGCTCAGTTGTGATGATGTGACGCGTGTATACTGTATGTACTCGTATTGCAAGACTTTGCTTGTTTCGAACAATCACTACACTCCCGCAGCGTCAGAGCGAGAAGAACCATCGGCTCAGTTATGATGATGTGACCAGTGTATACTGTACATACTCGTATTGCAAGACTTTGCTTGTTTCGAACAATCACTACACTCCCGCAGCGTCAGAGCGAGAAGAACCATCAGCTCAGTTATGATGATGTGACCAGTGTATACTGTACGTACTCGTATTGCAAGACTTTACTTGTTTCGAACAATCACTACACTCCCGCAGCGTCAGAGCGAGAAGAACCTCGGCTCAGTTGTGATGATGTGACGCGTGTATACTGTATGTACTCGTATTGCAAGACTTTGCTTGTATATCAAGTTAAAATTTAATAAAATGTTTTGCTTGTCTTGTAAACCAAGTTACTTGCAATCCAAGGTTTTACTGTACATAAATTTCCCCGCTGGTGTATATACATAAGTACTTCATTCCACTCCTGAGGGCTCATGCACGAAAACATGCTCGTTCTTGACATCTTCAACCTCAGGCACTTGACAGGCAGAATATGCAAATCGGCACAATGACCAGAATGCAATTTTGGCAATGGAACATATGGCAGAGTACTATCCACCAGGCTTTTTGTTGCCAATCCGTGCACACAAAGATAGACCATCACTAGCAATTTATAACGTATTCGATTTTCCAATTTCAAGCAATCTAACTTCACATAGTATTCTGTCACATGTTTGGCTCTCCCCAACCAAAACAGCGTCCTGATAACTGAATTTAGCGCAACCTGCAACGCACCTAACCTTGTTGCAGGCAAGCCCACAAGCGCCAAATTGAAGCAGTCAAAACATGACAGCACTACAGATTGTAGAATAGTTTTAAACGTGCTGTCCAACAAATAGGGCCTAAGTTTGCATAAGAGGCGCAATCTGAAAAAAAAGTTTTGGATCGTCACATACCTCCTGCGCAGACCTTTCCATCACATGTTCATAGGCCCAGTCCCCACCTGCATTACAGTATCCCCCTTTTCACTAGAATCTCCTGATTAGATGCTCCCCCAAATCCCTCAATGAAATGGACCTCCCTTAACCAGAACCCCTAATGTGCTTCCCCTGGATTAGCTAGCCCCCAACCAATTGGTATGCCCACCCCAATGCAAGTTCCACCTGACATCAGCTATGGAACTCCAGAGCTGATTCCCCCCCCCCCCCAAACACACACAGCATAACTACAGTGCCGTCCCACTCCTTACTTTTCCCAGGCTGACCCAGCTTTGTGGTCCAGTACTGGAGTCAGGAGCAGTCCGCCTCTATTTCTGACCCATCTGGTTCCAACAGTGGAAATGGCACCCAGAAGCCTTAGCAGTAGCCTGCAAGACTACCATTAGGGGGGGTCAACCTTCCATATAAGGACATTTCTGGAAGGCTGACCCCCTATCAGAAGTCTTGTGGGACTGTCACTAGGGCTTGTGGGTGCCATTTCCACTGCTGGAGCCGGATGTATTGTGAACAGAGGAGGACCATTCCTGTCTCTCAGCACTAGACCACCAGGCATTCTCCTCAGGGAAGCCCTGGGGCTGAGTGGGAGGTCTGTGGCTAGCTGAGAGGGTGGGGGGGAGTAGAGTAACATTGCACTTGTAGTACAGAGGGAGGGGAAAAAGAAGCTGCTCTGGAGTGCCATAACAGATGTCAGGTGTGAACCCGCATCAGTGACCATACTAATAGGGGACAGATTCTTCCTGAGAGGGGAGTTCATGCTGGTTTTAAGAAAGGTTTGTACTAAAAGACCGCAATGTACCAAGTCTGAGTAATCAACAGAACAACTCTAAGATAGACTGGTATGACTAAAGGTTTAAGAATACCTATAGAATTGAATTGAGGTACTCTCAGATACCCGCTACCAGGATCATCAAAGATCTCACTGGATTTATGTATGCGGGTTCAGATATCAATCATCGAGTACCAAAATATGCAAAAAAGTGCTCTAAAGTGTTTTGTGAGAATCAATATTCAAAATTAAATAGAAATATATTGCACTTATCTTAATACACCCTACGGGACCCGTTTCACCCGACTTGGGCTTCTTCAGGGGTCAACTATCTAAAAAATGAATACAAAAACATATTAATCACAACTTAAACCCTCAGATGTACTTATACCTATAATAGTAATGCAGATGACATGCCTCTAAATTTAAAAAGTTAAAATTTAAAATTTGAAATATAATAACTTACGTGTGTTGTCTCGGATTAACAAGACAAAAAATGGCGCTCTAGCATTGAGAACGCCGGCGCATGCGTGTTTAAATACTAAATCCTTATCGAATAAGCGCATGCGTGAAAAAATCTGTATTCTAAACCCACCGATAGGAACACGTTTTTGAGTTACAATAGCTGTCATCCATACAATTTAAAGAAAAATCTACCATTCTCACAACTTTTGCGCATTAAAAGAAATTGCATTCAAGACACAGATTATTCCACTCATTCCAAGAACTTTTTAAGAAAATTAAAAAAGAGGGGTTATCCTCAGCATGTATTAAAACAATCGCAAAAGAGAGCGAAATACATACATAGAGAGTGGTTGATGGACGAAACGAACAATAAGATCAATGATCAGAACGATGAGATTATGACATGTGTGTTAAAGTATTTTAATGATGGTAATACATTAGCTAAGATCTTTAAAAGCAATTGGAAAATAGTTCAGACAAAGAAAATCTTTGAACAAACACAATTAAGAATGGCGTTTTCTCGTGAACGTAACCTGAAAGAACTGTTTTCCTCTACCAGAGACACTTGTACAGAAGATCCTCAAAGAAATCTTTTACCTAATGGCTTCCATAGATGTGGCCATTGTAGTATTTGTGCTTCGACTATCACATCAAATTCCTTCACCAATCCAGTTGATGGAAAAACATATTTCATCAACAAATTTCTGACTTGTTCTTCTGACTTTGTGATTTATGTTATTTTTTGTCCCTGCAAAAGAATGTATGTCGGGATGACAACCAGGAGTTTTAGAACTCGCATTATAGAACATAAGTCCAACATAAAACACAATAAAATGTCGGCTCCTCTGGTGGAGCATTGCTCTATTGCCAAACACAAATTTGAAGATCTAAGATGTTTTTGTATTGATAGGGAAGCTCCTAACTATAGAGGGGGAGACAGGAAAAAACGTTTGGCGCAAAGAGAAATCAGATGGATTTACAGACTTCAAACCATGACACCAAAGGGATTAAACAACATGATAGATTGGAGGGTGTTTTATTGACAATATATTTTATTTAAAGTTTTTCACGCATGCGCTTATTCGATAAGGATTTAGTATTTAAACACGCATGCGCCGGCGTTCTCAATGCTAGAGCGCCATTTTTTGTCTTGTTAATCCGAGACAACACACGTAAGTTATTATATTTAAAATTTTAAATTTTAACTTTTTAAATTTAGAGGCATGTCATCTGCATTACTATTATAGGTATAAGTACATCTGAGGGTTTAAGTTGTGATTAATATGTTTTTGTATTCATTTTTTAGATAGTTGACCCCTGAAGAAGCCCAAGTCGGGTGAAACGGGTCCCGTAGGGTGTATTAAGATAAGTGCAATATATTTCTATTTAATTTTGAATATTGATTCTCACAAAACACTTTAGAGCACTTTTTTGCATATTTTGGTACTCGATGATTGATATCTGAACCCGCATACATAAATCCAGTGAGATCTTTGATGATCCTGGTAGCGGGTATCTGAGAGTACCTCAATTCAATTCTATAGGTATTCTTAAACCTTTAGTCATACCAGTCTATCTTAGAGTTGTTCTTTTTAAGAAAGGTTTGGACAGGTTCCTGGAGGAAAGGTCCATAGTCTGTTATTGAGAAAGACATGGGTGAAGCCACTGCTTGCACCTGTATCGGTAGCATGGAATGTTGCTACCCTTTGGGTTTTGGATTGGCCACCGTGAGAACAGGCTACTACTGGTCTGACCCAGTAAGGCTATTTATGTTTATTTAAGATTTGATATACCGCTCCTGCATTTTACTGACCTATTCTTATGTTCTTATTTGGAGGTGTCTGGTCCAGGGGGCCTTGCTAATTTGGCCATGCCAAGGAGGTGGGGGAGGGGCTTGCTAATCATGGTGGATGCAGATTGAGAGTTAAACTAAACTAAACCTCTATACCGCATCCTCTCCATAAAGATAGAGCTCGGCACGGTTTACAGGAACTTTAATATAAGGAAGGAAAGACATCATAAGAATTTGTGATTATAAAGAGGGTAGCGAGATTTACCTTTTTGAGAATAGCCAAGTTTTCAGATGCTTTAATTGCAGTAATTGGAAGGAGCCCAGACTGAGAGTTCTGAATAAGGGGGCCCATTATCTTCAGGGTGGCTGGTTTGGGGGAGCTTACTAATCAGGAGATTCTGGTAAAGGAAGATACTTATGTGGTGGAGATTGTCTGTGCATGTGTGTGCGTGCGTTGGGGGGTGGGGGGGTGATAACAGGAAAGGATCAAGAGATACACATGTAGGTTGACAAAATTGCAGCCGTAAACATGTACATATATGTTACCACTAGGCTGCTATTTTGTAACCTACTATATATATGTAGGAGACGGCCCCCACACATTTAAGCCCTTTACATGCTGCATCTATTTTTTATATGTGCGGGTTCCTAAAATAGCTTCTCCCTCTGGACGTGGCTAGCACTAGAGAATTCAATATGTTACAGGACTACAGTATTTTTCAATTCGTCATGCAGTTCTTTCAAACTCCACACATATAAAGCATGGCCTTTTATCATACAGCAATACTAATTTAATAAATAATATATAAATAAACAATAACCCTCCATGGGGACAAATTTTTCCCCTTCCCTGCGGGAGCTCATTTTCTCGTCCCATCCCGTTAGTTCTTTTCCTATCTTCCCCATTCCTGCAAACTCTATCCTCATCTGTACAAGCCTCAAACACTTTAAAATCCTAAGTAGCAACATTCTAGAGCTCAGACTGTGATGTCATAATGCCTCATTCCACCAATGCCTAAGCTCCGTCCTCATCCGCACAAGCCTCAAACACTTTAAAATCATAAGTAACAACATTCTAGAGCTCAGACTGTGATGTAATAATGCCTCATTCCACCAATGCCTAAGCTCCGTCCTCATCCGCACAAGCCTCAAACACTTTAAAATCATAAGTGTTCGAGGCTTGTGTGGTTAAGGCAGAGCTTACAGGAATGGGGCAGGGGACAGGGACAAAACTTGTGAGAACGGAACAGGGAAATTGAGTTCCTGCGGGGATGGGGACAAATTTGTCCCCGTGTCATTCTCTAGTTAGAAACTTAGCCTAAACATTTCCCACCTTGTCTAAACATTTTGCTTCCATAGGTGGTGGCTAGTCATTTTTAGATGTGCATTTTTCACTTCCATGTCAATGTTCATCCTTAGACGAACTATCCAAAATGGTGCTGCACGTTTCTGAGCAATATTGGCAAAGGTTAAAAGGAAATGTTTGCCTTTTAGTGGCACCTCGAAGGGAGTAGACATTATAAGTGATCTACAAAACTTAGAAGAATGCTTTAATTAATTTTAAAAATATATATATTAAAATAAAATAAAAACTTATCTAAACTAAGAAAATGGGGAGCATTTATGCATAGACATACATGATACATAAGGAGAGGATGGGAAGGAGTGATTAATAAATACAAGAGAAGACATCACTAACATAACAGAGATATGTAATAAGAGGGAGGAAAAGAACCCCAAGGAAAATAAAAAACATTGAAGGCAAAGAAGAAGAAAAACCCCTCAAGATCCAAGAAGATGAGTATTATAATTACAAGATAAGGAAAGATAGAATAGTTCAACTAACAATCTAAATTTATAAATATTAATAACAGGAAAACGAGAAAGATTAAAAAATTAAACTAAAAGTAAACTCTAGACAGTTTATAGTTCTGAGTTTCATTCCGGCCCAATAGACACAACAAATGCCTCAATTTATCATCCAAGAAAGGCTAGCACCAGATACAGTATTTATTTATTTAATCATTTATTTAGCTCGTCCTCCCAAAGGAGCCCAGAACAGGTTACAGGAGTACATTCATAGTATGAGTAGGACAAATTTGAGTGAGACATACAGACTTTACAGCATTTACAGCATGGACAAAGGAGTTTAGATTACAGCAATTACAGTAAAGACATAAGATGCAGACTTACAAATACAGACTTAGGGCCTGTTTTACAAAGCCGCGCTAGCGGCTGCTGCATGGCAACGGCCCCGAAGCCCATAGAGATTTAAAGGGCTTCGGGGCTATTGCCCCGCGGCTTTGTAAAACAGGCTGTTAGTGGACATAGGGTGGTTTAAATTGCAGCACTTTCAGTGTAGAAATACTTTGAGGTGAAATAGCTTTTCTTTGCAGGTGGTAGTAATTCAGGTTATATTTGCAGTGGCTTGCGAGTTTTAGCGAGATTCCGTGGTGTCTTTGGGTTCCATCCGTCCGGGGTGTAGACGTGGGTCTTCAAGGAGCTGGGTTTGTAAAGAGCAAGGCTTTCACGGATTTTCTGAAGTGTCTAATGATATAATGAATGGGGGGGATGATGTGCCACATTCTGAGTATGTAATGCGAATATGAGCGTCTTCGGGCTGTCTCAGACGTGAGTGAGCGGCCTGGTGGCAGGACCAGCCGTTTTTCTGTTTGGGATCTCAGTGATCGGTTGGGGATGCAATTTTGTAGTTTTGATGCTATGTAGTTTGGTGTCATTTTGTGGAAAGTCTTGAAAGCTAGCACTAAAGCTTTAAAGGCGTATCGTTTTTGGATAGGCAGCCAGTACATGGATGTTAGTGCAAGGGTGACATGGTTGCGGAAGCCCAAGTTTTTTAGGAGTTGGATTGCGGCGTTTTGCACATCTTGTAGACGGGAGAGTGTTTTTGCTGGTAAGCCCACTAGTAGAGCGTTGCAGTAATCTAAACGGGATAGTACAAACGCGTATAGTAGCTGGGCGAAATCGTTTTCTGAAAAGTAAGCACTGATGCATTTGATGTGAAGAATTGCAGAGTGATATACAAACAGGGGTGTGGAAATCCAAAAGAACTGTATGTGATAAAGGGCAAGAGACTGGTGTGTACGGATCAGGAAAAGGTTCTTGGAGCAATCGTGTTTGAGGCTCTTGAGGTGGGAAAACAATGTAACAAGGCGGTGGCCAAAGCCAGAAGGATGTAAGGTTGCATAGAGAGAGGCATGATCAGTAGAAGGAGGGAGGTACAGATCATCGGTGAGGCCCCACTTGCAGTATTGTGTTCAATTTTGGAGACTATATCTTGTTATGTTTATTTGGTCTTATACACCGCCATTTGCGTAACCATAAACGTGGTGTACAAAAACAAGTAGGATGAAAGAAACTACAATTTGTAAAGAGGAAAGCAGAGCGATAATAGAAGAGAAACAGAATCTGAGTTATTCAGGGTGTTGCAAAATCCAAAAGTATCCAAGCCAAGCTAGGCATAAGACTTGAAGTGGTTCACAGGAAGCAATGCAACTGGTATGGGGTTTGTGCCAAAAGATGCATGAGAAGAGAACTGAAGACCTGAATACGTATACCTTAGAACAGTGTATCGCAAATTGTGTGCCGAGGCGCGCTCGTGTACCTCCTGAGATTTCAGGTGTGCCGCAGAACATTGGGGGGGGGAGGCGAGGCGCCGGCGCCTCCCCTCTCCAGCCCTCTTCCCTGCTGACACCCCCACTGGCATTTCGGGGCTTCGCATATGCGTGTGACATCATCACGGCAAAGCCAACGCACTTCCGGGTGCCTTGAGCTACGCCCGCTACCTTTAGTGTGCCACAGCTTGAGACAGTTTGCGGGAAACGGCCTTAGAAGAAAGGAGAGACGGAAAATATGATACAAATGTTTAAGTGCTTGAAAGGTACAGTATTGAGATTGCAGGAAGGTAGACAGGAACAACATTAGGAAGGACTTTTTCACAGAGAGGGTGGTGGAAGGTAGTAAGGAGAAAGACGGTGAGTGAATTAAAAAACACATGGAGGGTCCATAATTGAAAAGGACATCTACTGTTCTATTGCCCTTTGATACTTAAACTTTGGAGATCCATTTGGGATCAAGTGAATGAAGTACTGCAAAATCCTGTGGCATTGACGAATGATACTGTACTATTTGTTATGTTAATGAGGGCCAAAAGTCAAATATCTTCCCATACTAATAAACTCCTCTTTATTATGACAGGGGTTGCCATACAACTTATTTTAAGGAATTGGAAAAACTGCGATCGGTTAAATTATACTTTTTGGTGGGAATCTCTATGTCATACTTTTAAAATGGAACATATGATGGCCATACAATAGGGACATTATAGGAAATTTATGGATGTTTGGGAACCATTGACATAATTCTGTAAGGAGTGATTGTTGATTTTGCCCTTTGATTATACACGTTCAGGGTGGGGGGTGGGGAGTTACTTTTAATTGGAGTGCAATTGTTGGATATCCCGAAAGGGGGAAGGATGATATATGTATTTCTCATAAAATATAATTTGATAGAATTTAAGTGCTGTTAAAGTATAAAATGTATGTATAATATGTTGCACTTTTTTTTTCTGCAAAAAAGTCCACAGTAGAGGCAGAGCAAAGTCCATTTTCGAAAGGCAACCCTCGCTAGACATCCAAAAATAATTTCTTTTTGAAAATCAACTACTTGGACGTCCAGTCTGCAGGGATGTCCAGGCCACCAAAATGTCCAAAGTTATACCCCATTTTCGATCAAAATAACATCCAAGTTGGAAACGTCCAAATGGTCTGCATTTGGACATAGGAGGGGCTAACCTTGTAATGGACTGGCCAATCGGACAGGTCAACAGAGCAGTTGGGCACCTTAGAAGGCACTGCTGTGAACGTCACATAAAGGATGCCACATGTTTATCTCACCATAACCCCCTTATAATTTAGAATGAGCCCCCACAACTTACCTTATACCTACTATGCCCACCTGTCTACCACCCCAATAGCCTTTATGGCTGCAGGTGGAACCTATATGCCAGTATAGTAGGGTTTTGGTGGACTCACACTTTCCACCACAAATTACTGGTTAGAGTGGCTTATGGGCCTGGATCCTCCTCTCTATGGTTCACTAGCCCACCCACTAGCCTACTTAAGACACCTGTGTGTAGTGGTGTCGCAAAGGCGACAGGTGTCCGGGGCAGAAGCGCCCCTCCCCTGCCCTCTTCTCCACCCCCATCCACTCCTTCCCCGCCCCCTCCTGCCACACACGTGCACTCCTTCCCTTCACTCGTGCCGCGTCGGCTCTTCCTCTGATGTCACTTCCTGGGAGCGTGTCCAGGAAGTGATGTCAGAAGAAGAGCCAACGCTGGTGCGAGTAGTAGGTTGGGGTTGATGCTCACGCCGCAAAGTTAAAAAAAATATGCGGGAAGGGAAGCGGCGTGTGCCCGGGGTAGTGGGGGGTGGGGTGGGGAAGAAGGGAGAGTGAAGAGGAGAACAGGTGCTAGCACCCCCACCAAGAGGGCACCATAAGAACATAAGAACATAAGCATTGCCTCCGCTGGGTCAGACCCGAGGTCCATCGCGCCCAGCAGTCCGCTCACGCGGCGGCCCAACAGGTCCAGGACCTGCACAGTACTCTTCTATCTATACCCTTCTATCCCCTTTTCTAGTAGGAAAATGTCCAATCCTTTCTTAAACCCCAATACCGTACTCTGCCCTATTATGTCCTGGGGCAGACCACCCCCTCCTCCCACCTCACCCTTACTATGCCACTGCCTGTGTGGTAATCTAGTAGTTTTTTCATTCCAATTTTTGTGAGGTGGGAGGGGAGGTCTGTGGCCAATGAGGAAGTGTTGGAGGGGGTAAGTATTTAGACCCTCCAGTGGTCATCTGATCAGTTTGGGTACCTTTTTGGCACTTAGATGCTTCCAAAACAGGTCTAGCCCAAAACGTCCAAGTTCCGTTCAGGACATCTTGCAAAAGGTTCTATTATTATCGCTGCAAGATGTCCGTCTAATCCACCTGAAATCCCACCCATAACCCCCCCCCCCTAATATGCCTCTGTGAACTTTGGATGCACCATGGGAAAAACATCCTGCTAGACATCCAGGAAATCGGTTTTGATTATCGGCACTTTGACATCCCGGTGATTAAGGCGTCCAAGTGCCGACTTAGGCGGTTTTTTGGACATCTTTATGTTTTGATTATGAGCCCCATTGTATATATAAAGAGGATCTTTATATAATAAGAGTATACTATAGAATCAAAGCAAAATTAAATGACTTTCACGCTTTGTACAGGGATCTAGAGGGGTGTAACATGGAGTGTTGGGTACAACTCTGGCTGCCTTGTGCAGATGGATGGACCATATAGGTCTTCATCTGCCATCATCTACTGTGTTACTTATGTAACCCCCATATAAATTCTACATTACAGTCCCACATGAGACGCTCAAAAAAAGGACATAACTACAAAATAAAATCAAAGGCAAAGATTAAAAACAAAACCCCTTTACAAAATTTCAAATAATCCTACAAAGAGAAATGAAAGGAATGCCATAAAAACGGAACAATCACAAGGCCAAGCGTGACAAATCAACAAGCTTTTCTCCAACGGAGCGATCCACACAACAGAAAGCAAAACAAACTTTTTCTAATGAAACTTTTATGAGAGACAGGGAGACCAGAACTGCACACGGTCCTTATGGTGTGCTTCTGCTGTAAATTTATACCCATAAGACCATCCCCATAGGCTCAAAGGCTATCGGCACTTGTTCCTGCTGCTTCTTCAATTGCTGCTGCTGACAAAAAGGTTGTCAGAGGCAGTAGCAGAAGGGAAGGGGAATAGTCCTGGGCCCTGTGATATTTGATGCCCCTCCTTCTATTGCTTCATCTGCGTAGGGCTGGCACAATAGGAATGTGCCCATGGCAACTTTTGATGTTCCTCAAATATTGGCATCTCCTTGTGGTTTATTCCACGTGTACTGGGTTGCATCGGCCCTGCATATGGTCATCCTAAGTAGGAACGTCAGAAAGTGCATAGATTCAATGGAGTAAGCCCAGACTGTCAGAATTGACCTGGGGGAGATGACAGCTCTAGCTGCCTTGTATTTCTACTATAGAATGACACGGTGACGAAATTCATAACTGTTCCCATCCCCACGGGAAACCATCTCCATGCCGTTCATTAAGGAGAGAGGGAAGAATCAGAGTATGAATGGGCCTCAAGCCTTCCATTGAAGAATGCTGGTGTAGAAGGACTGAGGATGAGATAGACACTAAAGAATGACACTGGATGGTTAGAACATAAGACCATAATCGTTGCCATATTGGGATAGACTGAAGGTCCATCAAGCCAAGTGTTCAGTTTCCAGCAGTGGCCAACCCAGGTCACAAGTACCTGGCAGAAACCCAAAGAGTAGCAACATTTCAGAGCTGAGATTGTGATGTCACAAAGCCTCATTCCACCAATGCCTAAGAGCCAAACTTATTTTGAGCCAATCAGGGCCTTCGACCCCTCCCACTGCCTCCCAAGATGCATTGGGAGGGGGAAGCCCCATCATTTGCAGCACGTGGCCCCGTAAGCAGGAGGGAGTGAGAATCCTTCCTGCCGTTTGCTCTTCTAGGGATTTGGGAGGGGGGCCCAGGGGCATGTGGGGGGACGGAGATGTCAGGAGGAGGAACGAGGTATCAGGGTGATGTTGGGATGTCAGGGGAATTTCAGGGGGAGAGGTGTAGGTCTCCGCGGCTCAGCTGATCCTGGCAAGAGGAATCACCATCAGCTGAGCTTCCAGGAATCCCCCAAACTGGCTCAGCTGATGGGAATTCCTTCTGCGCAGTCAGCTGATGGGAAGCCTACGGGGGGGGGGCGCTCTTTGGGTGGTGGGAGGAGATCGTGACCACTGGCCAAATAAGGGGGGGGTCATGCCTTAAATCCTCCAGTGGTCTGCTTGTCAGTTTGGGCACCTTTGTGGACGCAACTCAAACAGGCACCTTTGTAGACGCAACTCAAACAGGTCTAACTGCCAGCATCTGCGTTCCCTCTGGGAAAGCTTTGATAACGACTGGGGTTTGTCCAGGTTGCAGCCCGCCTGATTCCCGCCCAGAACACACTTCCCAACACGCCCCTTTGCTCTCTGGATGCACAGCAGCTTAGAAGTGCTGCTGTGAATCCAGATAGTTGATATTGATTATCGACACTTGGCCGTCCCTGCTATCAGGATGTCCACGTGCCAACTTAGGCTGGTTTTTGGACATTTTAAAGTTTTGATTAAGAGCCCCAATATCTTATACGTATTCGTTCTGGATATCATAAAAAAACAATTAATTGCCATGGGGGCACACAAAAAGCTTTGGAAAGCCCCATGATATGTTCCTATTAATTATACAAAGGTTCTTCTATCATGCACGGGAGGTGGAGACGGAGGAAGAACAGGATGCCATCTGCTAGGGGCCTGAGGACTTAATGAGTGGCAGGAAAAGGAGGATGAGATTACTCCCCTGCTCTGTAGATTGAGGTAGTGGTTGGAGTGTGCTAACTACAGACAGCTGGAGCACATCTGCCCAGCACGATAGAATGTCACAGCCACGCAGACTGTCCAGGGTTGTGAGCAGCAGCTGTTAAATATAGGATGTTGAGTCTCTGCCCATACAGGCCAACAGATTTCATATTCAGCCTAGTGATCAACCACTCAGCTCCGGGTGATAAACCTTATTTGCGGCAGTCACTTAAAATAGGGACGTCTTTTAGGATAATATGCAAAATGTGCAATAACCCAAACTAGATGATCACAAACATACCAAGAACCTAAGAATAGCCTTACTGGGTCAGACCAATAGTCCATCAAGCCCAGTAGCCTGTTCTCACGGTGGCCAATCCAGGTCCCTAGTACCTGGCCAAAACCCAAGGAGTAGCAACATTCCAGCATCTCAAAGAATAGCCAGATTCTGGAACCCCAATGAGAGCAACGTTCCATTGTGATGTCATAATGCCTCAGTCCACAGTGCCTCAGAGCCAACCTCATCAGTGATGTTACAGTGGCTTGATTGTCCTATACTTGGCTCATGTAAGAACATAAGAATAGCCATACTGGGTCAGACCAATGGTCCATCTTGCCCAGTAGCCCGTTTTCACGTTGGCCAATCCAGGTCACTAGTACCTGGCCAAAACCCAAGGTGTAGCAATATACCATGCTTCACCCATATCTTTCTCAATAACAGACTATGGACTTTTCCTCCAGAAACTTGTCCAAACCTTTCTCATTTTTCTTCAGAAATATATTTTATTCATTTTATTAAACAAACTTTCTATCCCACTTTATGCTATAATTCTAGGCAAGTCACAATTACGATGTTCATAATGCAATTAATGACATACAACATACAACAAACAAAATTATTGGACTATAATCAAAACATACAATAAACCAAGTTGCATGATATTATAATAAGCAAAGCAAAATCTCAGCAGGTCTCAAAAGCAGGAGCAAATGTCTTCTTTTATCTTCAGACCACATGACAGAATAGAAACCCCTGTGTAACAGTTTCAAAGGATGTGTTCTAGAGCAGAGGACTACCAGCCAGTCAGGTTTTTGGGATATCCCTAATGAATATGCATGAGAGAGATTTGCATATAATGGAGGTGACAGGCATGCAAATCTGCCCCATGCATATTCATTAGAGCTATCCAGAAGACCTGACTAGCTGGTGGTCCTCCAGGACAGGGTTGGGAACCACTGCTTTATACAGCTCATCTTATTTAATCTAGATATTCATCTACTCCACAGTCATAACATGTTGGAAACAAAAACATGTACTTTGATTGTTGTTTACTGGAAGCTTCTATACCTCTGCTAATGACTGGAGAGTCCATTCTGAGCGATTTGCATGAGCTTCAGTAAAGGTGCTACAATACTTGAGCTTCAGTAATGGTGTTACAATACATGAGCTAATATATATGTGACTCTTACCTATTTATACCATCTATATACATATACTATAATTATTGTTTCTGTATTATCATATACGCATCTTTCTTTGTATTATTTGTTCCAAATGTGTGTGTGTGGGGTGGGTGGGTGGGGGCTAGCCTGTTGTTTTCTTCATGTTGCTATTCCCCCTATGTTGCTTTTTAATGTTCAATCATTTTATTGAGTTTTTAAAATAAAATATACATAACAAAAATCTTACAAAGAATATCATCTCAACTCAGTTAATACATTGTAGATATATAAATTCAAAGAAATCAACAATCAATTATCATCACAAAACAAACACAATAAAGTACCTCCCAACACTCCCTCCTCCCTTACCATCCCCCCTTTTCCCCCTCCACCCATCCCATTCCCAAATATTACTAATAAATAGTGCTTTACTTTATGATTGCAAATGTAATGAGTTCACTACAAAACTGCATGCTCTGATTGATAATTGCTGTATATAAGTTCCCATGTCATCCAAAATTTTTATATAAGATGGGCAAGTCACCCTAGTTTCCATAATCATAAGAGCATGAAATGCTGCCCTCCAATGCCAAAATGAGGGTGGACGTTCTTCTAACCAATGTTGTAAAAAATATTTTTGACCTATAATAAAGGATTTGCAAAATAATTCCCTAACCCCTTTCTTAAAAATCCTGTCCCATTGAAGAAATAATACCATCTGGGGGGAAGGAACCACAATTCTAGAAATAATTGATCTAAGAAAAACACAAACAGCATTCCAAAATTTCTGAATTTTGGGACATAACCAAAAAGCATGACCCAATGTATTATCCATTTTGAACATTTTAGGCATATTCTTGTCTCAACACATGTTGCTTTTATGAATGCCTGATTTCTTCTTACTCCAGAGGTCTGCATCTAGAGAAACATATCTTCAATTGATATAAAAAAAATAAATAACGGACGTCATATCAAAAATTGTATTTTCGGCAATACTTTGTGAATGCTTCTGAATTGGGAAACCTAATGCTTTCGGTTTCTACCTCCACATGGGTAGGCTGCCCCTGTGGTCACCCAGAGTCAGGAGCAGAGCCAAAATCAGCTCTTGGGAGCAATATCACTGCTCAGTTCCGTTACCACTGCAAGCTTTATCTTTCTTCTACATTCTGGGCTCCTGGCATAGGCAAAAGATATCACAACCAGTCCTGAGCATGTTGGCCCAGGAGGCTCCGTGCACTGTATTACCAGTTCCTCAGCGGTGCTATTCGCAGGCCAGTTTCCCATCAAAGCTTGACAGAGCGATGGCAAATGCCTGTACGGTACACATTGGGTAGTTGTAATCCATGGTGAAAGTGTCATCTGCCACACGACCAAACTGCATTACAATGTAGTCAGCTGGAAGACATAAAGGGGATCGGGGGTCACTGAAACAAACCAACAAGCCACCAGTAACTTGTCAACTTCTAACCTATCTATATATATTGTTATCAAAATATCTTTAATAATCTGAGAAGCCTCAGATGTACCAAACTATCCTTGAAGGTAGGACATTTCTACTGTCTTACCCATTTGGACAATTGTAACATCTATTTATTGGATCTTCCTGATAAGCAATTACATAGATGGAAGGTTTTACATAATGAGATGGCCAAACTGATTTGGGGTGGGGTCAGTTTTATCTACAGGCAAAAGAGGCAGCTTCCCTGGACCCTGCTTAACAGAGTTAAGAAACATAGAAACATGATGGAAGATAAAGGCCAAATGGCCCATCCAGTCTGCCCATCCGCAGCGTCCACTATCTCCTCCTCTCCCTATTGGCTAAGGCTCTTAACATTTGCATCTCCTCTTCCTATAGGCTAAGGCTCTTTACACCTGCATTGTGAAGTCATAGAGCTTTATGGTTATAGAAACATTGTAACATGATGGCAGATAAAGGCCAAATGGCCCATCTAGACTGCTCATCTAGTTCCGTACCATGAAATCAGATGTGAAGGCAGTGCATGATGAACTTACTACTTTGGCAGCTGATCTCCGGAGAGAAAGTCTGTTCCTTGGTGTAATCCCCCATCCACAACCTCTGACAATGCATTCCAGAGCTTAACTATTCTCTGAGTGAAAAAATATATTCTCCTATTGGTTTTAAAAGTATTTCCCTGTAACTTCATCGAGTGTCCCCTAGTCTTTGTAATTTTTGACGGAGTGAAAAACCGATCCACTTGTACCCATTCTACTCCACTCAGGATTTTGTAGACTTCAATCATATCTCCCCTCAGCCGTCTCTTTTCCAAGCTGAAGAGCCCTAACCTTTGTCGTCTTTCTTCATGCGAGAGGAGTTCCATCCCCTTTATCATCTTCTGAAATGAAGTTCAAGAACCTCTCTGGGGATCGAGAGAAATATTAAAATCCTGCCTTTCAGGAACCAGATAAACAGGACTAAGAGGAAACGTCAAACTTTGGCCCTGCAATTAAGCAAAGCTGCTTCTCGAAACTGCCTGTTTTTCACTTGCAAGACTGTGATCTTATCCAAAGGAACAGGTCACATGTTTACCACTTCTATGGGACAGTTCTTCAGCTTGGGCTTGATAAACTGCTTAAGAAGAGGCCTTGGGGTGCTTGCTGACATGTCAGAGAGACAAAGTGATGTGACTGATGAAGGTGGGGCTGAAACCTGTCAGCGGAGGCCCAGATGACATTCAACCATTTTCTTTGGCAATTTTAAGAGCAGGTGGGATCCCTTCCCGCTTTTAATCTCCTGGTCCTCAGCTCCTCACCTGGCACCGTGCCAGACCAGCAGCACTGAGCATTGCCCACAGAACAGAGCACCAATGTACTGTGGTTTTCCATGTGCTTTGTTTCCATTTTGCAAAGAAATTTGAACCCGCCAGGAGCCTCTGCATATGCTCTACTAAACCCTACATGGCAATGGACCATTCTACCTGAACACGCGCCTAACTCGGAACATCTCTTCCAGACCAAGGAATACACGACGGACTACTCGCCACGCAAGCAGCAAAACTAGACAGCCACATCTCCAATTTACTGATCTCAGTGCCAAACTACAAAACCTTTAGGAGGGAAATAAAAACCAGGTTATTCAAGAAATATGTCAAGACAAACTCCTGACGCAACCAAATAACCTCACTCCATCAGCAGACTCTAAATGTTCCAACCAATAGCTTCCCTGTAATCTTGTGGACATGACCAGAATTTCATCCTTTCGTAATCTGCCTAGAATCGCAAGGTATTGGCGGAATAAAAGAAATGAATGTGATATAATGTACCTCATACTGTGTCAGCCTATGTTGGTTGTGAATGAGTGCAGAAGTAGTCTAGTGCAGTGCGTATCCCCTTGCCAGTCAGGTTTTGTAGGGGTGTTTCCTTATTTGCACCTGAAGGTTAGGCCTCTATGACATCATCAAGCCTGAACCATTATTTGCAAGAAATCATTCCAGCCTGAACCTAGCAAGAAGAGAAAGAAGAACACATCTTTGCTGTTTCTGCCTGATGCATTCTGGGTATGTACCAGAATTGTATTCTAGTCAAGGACATCCAGCTATGCCCATGTAAATCTTGGGGGAGTTATGCTCCTATGCTGTGCTTATCTATCGAAGACACCTCTGTCTCCCAGATAGTACGAGACTTTATGCAAAAAGGCTATTCATCTAAGTTCTGTTTCTGGATTGGTCCGAAGAGGTCATCTGACGAGATCCAAGTGAAAATGTGCTAATTATAATTTAGTCTGAGTTAGGATGTGGGTGAACTCGCATCTCATCACACGTGTTCTCCACGCACCTCTTTTATAATAATTAAGACCTGAACAGTTACCTGAGAGAGAGTGAATCGGACCTTAAACAGATCTGAATTCCATCACATCAAGGAAACCTTTGCTGCCAACCTAAATTATAGCCGCACCAGTGGCTGATCAAAAGATCATGAGATGCGGTTTGCGTCCAGTTTAAAGTTTGATCGGATCGCTTTACACCCTGAGGCAGCAGATATGTGAAACGCTGGCCACCATTGGTGTACCGATCAACCGATAAGATAAGTGGATATCTCCTCTATCTTTTTGCACAATACAGCCCTGCTTTAAGTTTACAATTAGTGGGAGTCAGTTTGGAGGTTTTTTGCCAGTGAGGTGTTCGCCCAATCACCTTGGACCACCATTGTGGTGGTGGAAGGGTTCCAGTCTGAAGCTTTTTCCTCCATTCATTTGAAACTTCCTTTATTGAAACTGCAGCAGCACTGTTTATCCATTTATACATCATTTTTGTGACATCTATCATATTGTTTTGGTGAAAGTGTTTATTTCAATATTCTTACAAGTCAAACATGCTTATAAAGGCAAAAGATAAGAGGGGCACTTATCTATTTGTGTGGTCCCGATGTGCCACGTTTTGTGTCACTGCTTCCCAGAACCAATCGGAAGTTAAGTCTCTTTCTTAATAAACAATGGGTGATAGTTTCTGTTCATATAAAGAATTCTCTTCTCTGCTGCTACAGAACTCCAAAAGGCATCAAAAGATTCAATCTTCCTCTTTTTTAATATACTCTTAGCAATTCCCCACTATTTTTTGCTTTGACCGAGTCTGAAATTTTATTACATAGCACAATCAACAGTCATCTGCTGAATCTTTTATTATACAAACGTGTTACTTTTCCCAAGCCGAGTCGCTACTTCTCAAAACTCGGCAACCGGTCGCGAGGAGCGCATTAAAGTTGTTGCGTGCGACGGTGAACAACTAGAGGTACCGGGGAAGGGAAGGGGGCGCACGTGTGGCGAGGGGAGGAGTGGGAAGAGGCGGGGGTGGAGAGGAGAAGGGGTGCCGGCATCCACAACATGGCCCCCCAGGGCGGAGCCCCCCCCCCTATATTACGCCACTGGGTGCACCTCATATTCACATATTTGAAAGTAGATGCTTATATTTCTTTATAGGACAGGCACTTTCTAGTGCAGGGGTGGGCAGCTCCGGTCCTCGAGGGCCGGAATCCATTCGGGTTCTCAGGATTTCCCCAATGAATATGCATTGAAAGCGGTGCATGCAAATAGATCTCATGCATATTCAATGGAGAAATCCTGAAAACCCGACTGGAATCAGGCCCTCGAGGACCGGAGTTGCCCACCCCTGTTCTAGTGTCTAAATCAGGGGTCCCCAAAGTCCCTCCTTGAGGGCCGAATCCAGTCAGGTTTTCAGGATTTCCCCAATGAATTTGCATTGAAAGTAGTGCATGCACATAGATCTCATGCATATTCATTGGGGAAATCCTGAAAACCCGACTGGATTCGGCCTTCAAGGAGGGACTTTGGGAACCCCTAGTCTAAATGAAAGCACCTTCTGGTGGAATTACTTTGGGGGAAGGGAATAATTCTATAAAGAAGGTACCAAAATTTAGGCACCGAGTTTACACGTAAATGAGCAGAATGCCAGCAGATATATGTGTCAGTACACTTCTCCCTCCGTATTCGCGGTTTCAGCAATCACGGTTTCAATTATTCGTGGTTTTTAGCTTACTGGCTCCTCCACACCTCCCCCCCCCCCCCCAATTATATCAGCTTGCATAGAGAAATCGCTGATTCCAAGTGTTTACAGAGAAAATCGCCGATTCCCGGCACTTTCTTCACCGTGTTTTGTCTCTCCTTCACCATGTTTTGCCTCTCCTTCACCGTGTTTGCCTCTCCACTATGTTATTCGCGATGGTTTTTAATAGAAAACAGCGAATAACAAATGAAAAAATTATTTGCAGTTTTTCTGTATTCGCGGGTCTGTTAGTCCCCTGTCACAGCGAATACGGAGGGAGAAGTGTAGTCTATAAAATGATGGTGAGTAGATATGGGCGGAGTCTGAGACGACCATGGACGACACACATAGAATAAAGAATACAATAGTTTATGCATATTATATAGCAATCTAATGTGAGCGTTTACACCATGAAGTGCTGGCTTCTATATTATATGCACACATGGGGGTCTGTTCACAAAGTTCCAGGACAGTTTGAATTGCACACCAATGGGAAGTTCTTTTGAGATGCACTAGGTCAGGGGTGTCAAAGTCCCTCCTCGAGGGCCGGAATCCAGTCGGGTTTTCTGGATTTCCCCAATGAATATGCATTGAAGGCAGTGCATGCAAATAGATCTCATTGTATGTATCTCGTTGTAAACATCTCTTACTTCTTGTTGTGAACATCTCTTACTCTCATTGTATGTAACTTGTTGTAAACCGCTTTGAACTTATGGTATAGCGGTATATAAGAAATAAAATTATTATTATTATTATTCATTGGGGAAATCCTGAAAACCCGACTGGATTCTGGCCCTCGAGGACCGACTTTGACACCTGTGCACTAGGCGGTTTGAGTAGCTTGAATCCTCAAAGGTAGCCTCCTTTTTTCCGTTTGTTGATATCTGTTTTTGTCTCTGAGCTACAATCGTTTTTGTGAGAGTGCGTTTTCGTGATCGGCTATTTTTCATCACGTGCGACCTCGATGAGCAGCGCTAGAGTGTGAAGTCCTGTTTTACACTGGGCGAGACCGCTACAGAAACTTATGAAATGTTGAAAGTGGCTTGTGGGGAACATGTCACGAGTCGTGGCAGGTGTTTTGAATGCGTACAAAATTTGCAAATTTTGCACAAAAACGCCATGACAGTTCTTCTCCAGCCACCTGACTCTCCTGACTTGGCCCCTGCTGACTTCTTCTTGTTTCCTAAACTTAAATCCATGAGGGAGGGGTACAAATGGCAGATCTGGGAGCAGAGGGGAGGGAGTAAGAGGCAGGACAAAGCGGGAAGTTTTAACTGTGGGCCCACCATAAGTGAAAAGGTCTGGCTACATCACTGATGCATTGCAATGTTCCAGCGCTGCATTTTTGTTATGCACGGCAGAGGTACGCATTTCTATCCCTTGAGGTGGTGAAGAGTAAAACTGTGACAGAGTTCAAAGAAGCGTGGGATGAACACAGGATCTAGAGTCAGAAAATAATATTAAATATTGAACTAAGGCCAGTACTGGGCAAACTTGCACGGTCTGTGTCTGTATATGGCCGTTTGGTGGAGGATGGGCTGGGGAGGGCTTCAATGGCTGGGAGTAGGATTTAACGGAGATTTTGGCAGTTGGAATCCAAGCACAGTACCGGGTAGAGCTTTGGATTCTTAACCAGAAATAGCTAAGAAGAAAAAATTAAAAAAATTTAAATTGAATCAGGTTGGGCAGACTGGATGGACCATTTGGGTCTTTATCTGCCCTCATCTACTATGTTACTATGTTTTTCGAACGTGTCGTGACTTACGATTGCTGCTGTGCACGATCTGGAAATTCTTGACGGAGGCATGTGTCACCCTGCCGTGGAAGTTCAGGACATATGACTGTGTTTCACTGTTCCACACTGGCGTCTTATTGTGTAGCTCAGTCATGTTGTCCATGTTCTTATTGTGCCATCGTACCAGCAACCCATCACTGTCCTGTCAAGGCAAACAATACAGCGGCTTGAATGAAAGCTGGTTAGCTGAGCAACCGCATACAGATAGCACAGAAAAGAAGAGGCTGTCCTTACCACCGCAAAGGGCCTCAGTCTGAATATCAGCCGGTGCCTGGTTAACCGCCAAGTCTTAGCCTGAAGAGCTTCCATTCCCTTCCCATAATCACAACCCACCTGGAACATCTGGAACCACTCTTTCTGATTTCCTTCCCCCCCCCCCCCAAAATGCAATGCAAGATCTCTCTTCTGATGCTCCCTCCCTCTCCCTCTCCCTCTCCCAATCCCATTCACCCCAAGAAGCACAGCAAGACCTCCCCATTGGATTATCCTCCTTTCTTCCCCCAAAACAGCATCCTCCCACCCTCCCCCATGGTCGTGCGCTTACTTTCCCATTTGGGGAAATGGGCTGGAGTGACTCCCGCTTGTTTCTGCCCATTGTGGCTGCCTCCTTAAAATGGTTTCCATGACCTCTAGGGGAAGTCTCATCGTATTGATGCTGATATACTTATTCTGATATTCAGAACCCGAGGAATTAGCCCCAGTTATTCAATGCCAGGGGTTGGACATGGGCCAGCACTGAATAGCTAGGGCTAGTTCTGCCCACAGCGGTCATAATTTTAAAAAATGCTGACCACCATGGGCGGAATATCTACTCACACTTGCCTCAGGGTTATAAAATGTTGGATATATCTTTTTAGAAAGGACAAACTTGTATGTGAATTGATTCCAATAGTGACAAGCTTTCCAAATTAAGTTGTTCTTAAATAATTGGGTGGAGGGGGATGGGGGTGGATTATATAGAACATGCAGGTTTGATTGTATCGCATAGTTTATTTGAAATATTGTGCGTGTAGAACTATGAAAATTCATATTATGATCCAATTCAGCATAGGATATAAATGCCATTTTTTAATTAAATTGAATTACTTTTCCTTATATTGGTGACAAGTTTAGGGACTGGAGTAAGGCTGAGAGGAACCACGATGCTGCGGACTTTGACTTACATTGCGGGGACGGATAGGCACTCTCTCATTGTCTGAATTCATCCCTGGGATTAACACAGTCATTTTACGAGGGCCCTTGAAACCCAAAACATTTGTCTCCTGAAACAAACAGAAATGAAAGTAGAGCAATGAATGATAGTCGGAAGTTCAGGACAGCAATCTCAATCCAAGGAAGAGCAAGACAAGCACAATTTCCACTGGGGCTTCTATCCTTTGGGCTAGATTCACAAACCTGTCCAATCGTGCCCGATTCGGGCTGAACCGGGCAGGTCCGATGAATTCTCCAAAATCCAATATGCAGATGGGGTGATCGGAGGAACGCCCCATCTGCCTGCCCGGATCGCTGTAAAGCAATCTCAGTGCATGCGCAGACCATCTGCTTGCCCTGGATCGGTAGCATGGAATGTTGCTACTCCTTGGGTTTTGGCCAGATACTAGGGACCTGGATTGGCCACTGTGAGAACAGTCTACTGGGCTTGGTGAACCATTGGTCTGACCCAGTATTCTTATGTTCTTACGTGAGCCAAGTATAGGACAATTAAGCCATTGTAACATCACTGATGAGGTTGGCTCTGAGGCACTGTGGACTGAGGCATTATGACATCACAATCTCAACTCTGGAATGTTGCTCTCATGGGGTTCCAGAATCTTGCTATTCTTTGAGGTGCTGGAATGTTGCTATTCTTTTTGTGTTTTGGCCAGGTACTAGAGAACAAGCTACTGGGTTGATGGACCATTGGTCTGACCCACTAGGTCAATAGCAGGTATAAATAGAGCCACCTAAGTGAGTCATGCTTCGCATGTAACGTGGGAGACGCCCATGCCCCTTCCATGCTACACCCGGTTGTGCATCCCATTGCATTAAAACACTTGCATGCTATGGTGTAGACTGGTGCACCGTGCACTTACACACACAAGGCATGTGCCCAGTTAATGAATGGCCTTTAAAACGTGTGGGCCCCAAATATGGACCTGTGGGGAAGAAGCGTAACTCTTCTTTGCCTACGTACATACGCAACAGCAGCCAGTTCCTGACGGACGTTGGACCAGTTAGCATTGGCTTTGTCGGGATTTGCACCATTATCGAAAACCGTAAACTTTGTTCCCATTAAGTTTGATCTAGGAAACATAAAAAGGGAAAAGCTAAGTCAGAGCCGAAATCCAGTGGTTGAAATCAAAAGCCTCCATGTGTCATTCGTTTATTTTACTGCAGTGTATTTGATTGCATGAGTGCAGACAGCTTAGTGTAAGATGCTTCTGTGCTGTAGCTACATTGCCTGGTCCTTGGTTGTTTTGGGTTTTTTTAAACACCCATAGGATGGAGTGGGGTAGCCTAATGGTTAGTGCAGCAGACTATGCGCCTAGGGACCTGGGTTCAAATCCCACTACAGATCCCTGTGACCCTGGGTAACTCACTAAACACTCCATTACCCCAAGAACAAAAGTGGATTGTGCGTTCACCTGCATCCAGAAGTAGATGTCATAAATATGTATAACATCTTCAGAAAAGAGATAGAAACCAGTAAGTGTGAAGTGGTTTCTGCATTTGCAGATGAGGAATCCATGCCATGAAGCCTCTTGATTAGGGTTACCATATTTTGAGCTATAAAACCCCCCACACATGGCCCCTCCCTGATCCATCCTAGCCCCGCCTCCACGAAGCCTCCTCTTGTCTTTCCCGATGAGTTCCGGCCGCATCTGGAGGGCCTGGCGTCTGAGCAGATGTGTGTGACATCATCCACACATGCTCAGAGGCCCTCCAGACCAACTGCCAGGTTTTGGAAAGTCCGTCCGGGAACCCGGACAGTCCTCTACAAAGAGGACATGTCCGGGTTTCCCCAGATGTCTGGAAACCCTACTCTTGGTGAAAAAGGCAGGATGCACGAAGCTCCAGCAACGTGGTAAAAAATACCAGGTAGGGAGCGATTTTGTTTTGTCCGCTATGCTCAGCACAAATAACATGCAAATTAAATGCACACTATTTGTGCAGAGTAGCCCGGTATGAGAGGGAGGAATTGTGCCTGGCACCTGCGCAGAAGAGCTAAGCTGTAGTCATAATTCTTCAGGGCAGGCCCAGTACAACAACCAGTCGCCATAGCTCGGAAGCAGTTTATTAAAGTGGTTTTCTTTTTGTTGTGGTTTTAAACACCCAATATGGACGCAGCTGTTGTGCGTCTGTTATGTGAGTGTGTGTCCTGTGCCTAACAGCGGCATTCTAACTATAGGTGCAGGACATACACTCGCACAACAGACTTACATACAGCTACCGGCAGCTCCAGATCTGCCAGAAAATGTGACCCGGTAAGAGGTGAGTGTTCCCTTCTGCGTATTACAAGAAGTGCTCATTTTAATACTAATGCATTTGCAAAGGGTTCTTTTCAGTGGCTGCTATTGTAAGAGGTAAAAGCCCCCTAGAGCCCTTTAGAGCATCAGAGCCTGAGCTGTCTTGCAAGTAAGACTGGCTACAACCAGTCTTACTTGTAGGGCAAGCTTTTGAGCATCAGGGGCCTGAAAGCAGGGTGTGCAAAGCTCCGGACAACCTGGCAACAATTTCCTTTTTGCTGGGCCTATGCTCAGCACAATAGCATGCAAATCATGCTAATTGTGCTGAGTAGCCTGGTACAAGAAGGGAGGAACGAAAGTAAACAAAAACTTCGTTTTATAGACTGGGTCATCAACCAAACGGAGCTCGACTCGGTTAACAGAAAATGATAACATAGCACTTTAAGGAGAACATAAAACAGAAAATCTAAATTAACAAAAGGGGCTAGTTTTCAAAAATGTATTAGCAAACAAGAAAGTCGTCAGAGATTTCCGGAAGTGAAAGAAGGATCCCAAACTTCTTAGTTGAAGGAACTGTGCCTGGTGCCTGCTTAGAAGATCAGAAAAGCAAAGTGGCAGGCACAGCTCCTCCTCCCCAGAACCCTGATCAGATGAGCAGGCAGGGGAGAGCAGGGCAGCTCGTTTGTTTTCATCTCAGTGTGAAATAAAATAAACCCTAGGCTGTAAAGGATTCTTCTTTGTGTTCATCTCAGCTTGAAATAAAACAAAACCTAGGCTGCACTGAGCAAGGCTGCCAGCTCTTAGTCAGCCATTTTTTTAAGCTGCTGTTATGCGTGTATTATGTGCCCTGGCCTATGTTAGGAGCATTACATACAGTCTTATAACACACTCATAAGAGCTACGGCAGCTCCAAAGCTGCCATAAAAATTCCATGATAAGAAGTGGGTGTTTCCTTCTCTTCCCTTTTGAGCATTACAAGGAGTATTCATTTAAATACTAATGAGCTCCTTGTAATGCTTTGGCCTAGGGATCATGGTGGCTGCTACTGCTACCGATAGGAGCCCCAGAGAAACCTTTTGAACATAGTGGAGCTTCCTGGCCTCATTGCAAGGAAAACGTTTGAGCATCTGGGCCTGAGTGAGCAGCATCCATGTGGCAGGAGCATCTTGATGTGTCTTACTCCTGAAGAGCAAAACCCTCATTCAGGAAGAGTGAGATGGCATCAGGTTTTAGGAACAGACAGGAGGGGGTGGGGAACTTCACATTATGGTGGGGTTAAAGGTAGCTTGGGATGAAAAAAAATTTGAAAAGCTTATATTTAAAGGTGCAGAAGTATGGCACCAATGTGTGCTTTGCTTCTGGGTTTGCCTGGAACATGCATACAACAGCTCTGCTATCCATGAAACTCTTGTGTACATGCTCCAGGTATGTTCCTCCCCTTTGCTTTTATTTATTTATTTATTCATTTTTATAGCCTGTCCTCCCCTGGAACCCAGAACGGGTTACAAGGATACATACACAAAGTTTTCAGGAACAGAGATACATAAATTACAGAGTCAATAACATGCCACTGGATCAAAACATGAAGCTATAGAATCAATAACTTACAACTGATCAAGCAGCGCACTTATCATTTTCATCTTTTTACGGTTGAGCATTGGGGAGCCCTTTTTCTGAGCTGTTCCTGCAGTACTGGTCAGGCACTGTTCCATGTAACACCAGAGTAACAGAATTTGTCACTGTCACCATCTTTCGCGGATAACTGCAGGAAACCGTCCTGTGTCATTCTTTAGTATCTATCTCAACCTCGGTCCTTCTTGAGGCTCAGTGGCTGTGGCCATTCATACTCTGATTCTTATGTGAGCTAAGGATAGGATAATGAAGCCATTGTGACATCACTGATGAGTTTGGCTCTCAGGCATTGGTGGAATGAGGCTTTGATGTCCCAGTATGGCAACGCTTATGGTGTTATATTCTAACCATCCAGGGTCATTCTTTAGTGTCTATCTCAACCTCAGTCCTTCTACACCAGCATTCTTCAATGCAAGGCTTGAGGGTCTGTGGCTGTGTCCATTCATACTCCGATTCTTATGTGAGCTAAGTATAGGATCATGAAGCCATTGTGACATCACTGATGAGTTTGGCTGTTAGGCATTGGTGGAACGAGGCTTTGTGACATCACAATCTCAGCTCTGGAATGTTGCTACTCTTTGGGTTTCTGCCAGGTACTTGTGACCTGGGTTGGCCACTGCTAGAAACGGGGTACTGGGCTTGATGGACCTTCAGTCTGCCCCGGTATGGCAACGCTTATGGTGTTATATTCTAACCATCCAGGGTCATTCTTTAGTGTCTATCTCAACCTCAATCTTTCTACACCAGCATTCTTCAATGCAAGGCTTGAGGGTCAGTGGCTGTGGCCATTCATACTCTGATTCTTCCTTCTCTCCTTAATGAATGACGTGGGGATGGTTTTCCACGGTTAACCACAGGGTTTCATTCTCTTTTGAGCAACCACCTGCTAGTGAGCAGATTGGCGAATGCATTTCACGCTATTTGCAGGATATTGCTGGTGCAGTAGAGAGAAGCCATGCAAAAAGTAGTGGGTGGGGTGGGGAAGATGAATACCTGATTCATCTTAACATGGGAGATTGCAACAGGAAAAGACTAAGTGCTTCAGCCAGCCTGCCCTGTCATCACTGACCACAGGCAAAGTACCACACTTTATCCGGGATAGTTTTTGTTTGCTTTATCCTCTGTTCACTGCTGTCTTGGGTCAACAAGGACTACAGAAGGCTGATCCGTTACACCTGACCCACTGCCGCATGTCTAACCACAACGCTTGCTACACACTCAAGGCTGTAGCAGCTCAGGGCTCATATACAGTGAGCGATCTGTTTAGCTGATCCATGGTGGAGGGAACCAACTTAGTTTTTTTCCCCAGCCTCCATTCTCTGTGTGCTTCATTCCTGGTTCTTCTGATCACAACTTTACTGGTTTCTTAATAAATGAAATTCCCAAAGTTTTCTTTTGTCCTGTAGGTTTGGCCAGATTGTAAGCTCTGCCAGGAAAGAAGTACCGCTTGGGTGTATTTGTACAGCACTGTGTATATCTAATAGTTCTAACAAAATTATTAGTAAAAGTAGGGTTAAATATACGTTATAACACGTCGAGTTTCCTCTCTACTATTTAGGGCTGGATTTAAAAATCTAGCACGGCGACGGGTCTCTTAGAGGCTCGGGACTGGCTTTTCTACCGCCAGGTGTCTCATTATCTCCGCTCGTTGGATGCTGCTACTTTGAATGAAAGACAAGGCGGATATGGTGTGTGAGACTCTGACTCTGTCCCGCCTGACTCGGATTAGTTTATCCTTTCATCAAGTCAGTTTGGGCTGCTTCGTGGCCCCTTGGGACCCAGAGGCGGTGGCAGCTGTGTGGAATCAGGATCTCCCCCCCCCGTCTGAGCATATTACGGGCTCCGGAATTCGTCTTCTTATGAAACATCTTCCTCGGATGACTCGTTCCGTGGTCCTGCAGGAGCAATACTTCAAGTTTCTACTGCGGCTGCATGTCTCTCCGTTCCGGGCCTATGTTTCTGGATATACTTCTCATGCTCGGTGTCCTCGGTGCCAGTCCGTCCCTGCGAGCCTCCTTCATATGTTTTGGTCTTGTGACCACATTCAAGCATTCTAGTCCTTTGTAGCTCTGTATCTGCAGTCTGCTTTGCGTAAGCAGATTCCCTTGAGAGCGCAGGTTCTGCTTTTTTCTCAGGGGGGTCCGTTTGGGACTATCCAGAGGGGGCAACCTGTTATTACAAAAGGCCTCTTTGTTGGCCCAGAAGTGTATTCTTTTGTTGTGGCGCCAAGCTGAAGTGCCGACCCATACTATGTGGAGGAATGAACTGTTTACTCTTTTGAAATTTGAATACCTGGATGGTCCTGGGCCTTGGAGGAAATTCAGGAGAATTTGGGCTCCAATTTGGGAGGGATTGTCCCCTAGAGCTTGCAGCTCTTTATTGAACTTTTGACACTGGAGTGCTGGGGGTGGGGGGGGGGGAAGTCGAGGGGGGAGGTGGGGGGGTTCAGTTGGGTGGGTTAGGTTTCCGTGGGTTTTCGTGAAGGAATGACACGTAAGACCCGATTGTTTCAGCATTTACTCTTGTCAGTGGTTGTTGGTGTGTGACGATCTGTATTTCAAAAACTTAATAAAAATGATTCTTCAAAAAAAATCTAGCACACAGAAAACACCACGGCTGGATTCTCCCTGGATACTGTGGTGAGGAACAGGGGTACACTTTTTTTAAAAACCTCCGTTTTTGTGCTTGGTTCTTAGGCAGTTGCCTATATTGCCTTTGACTAAATCCAGCTGTGCCCCCATTCAACCACAAACAATATCCTTTTTTCCCTCCCCCTCATTTCATAAGATTCTTTGAGCCAGTCAGCTTCATAATCAAGCTATTACCTCACTTTCCCAACAAAGTTTTCCCCTCCCCTGGAAAGGTCAGTGGCATCAATGGAGATCAGGTAATTCGAGGTTCGGCTCTTCTTCCGTTTTCTTCCAGCCAGTAGAAAGACCTTCAGGAGAAAGTGGATAGTCAATGTTTGGGAGTTCTTTAATTCTTGTATACAGGGGGGGGGGGTGTGAGGTCCGCCCCGGGCGCTGTCTTGGTGGGAGCCCTAGCACACATCTTCTCTGCCCCCTACTTCTCCCCCCCCCCCAGCACTACTACGCACATGCGCTGCTTCTCCTGTATCTCTTTAATGTTCACGGCACAAGCAGGAACCCCAACTTGCTGCTCGTGCCAGCGTCGGCTCTTTCTGTGATGTCACTTCCTGGACCCGTGCCTAGGAAATGATGTTCGAGGAAGAGCCGAGCAGCAGGCTGGCATTCCTGCTCACTCTGGGAACATTAAAGAGGTAAGGGGATGGGATGCGTGCACGCGGCAGGATGGGGGTGAGGAAGGAGCGGATGGGGGGCGAAGAAAAGGGCGGGGGGGGGGCCCCTCTCACCCTTGCTACGCCACCATTAGGATTTCATTTCATTCATAGAGGGCCCACTCTGTGGTGGTGAGGGGCTGGCAAAACGCTGAACTAACCCCGAAAATTCAACGCTGAGCAGCTCCAGACACGACTGCCAATCTGGAAGTTAATGGGACACTGGCCAAAATTCATTGCCTAGCGTTAACATAGGGGTTCTTTTACTAAGGTGCGGTACTGGCGTAGGCAGTGGAACATTTTTTGGTTTGGCGGGGGCCCAAAAGCCCCGCCGTAGACATCTCTCTCCGGTTCCTGGCTCCCTCACGTACCTCCTCCCCGGCTGCTGTCAGCGGCAACGAGTGAGCCTGCTGCCGCCGGCCCACCCCAGAACTCTTCATTCTGCAGCAACTGGATGCTGCGGCAGAAAGACTTCCGGGGCACACCGACGGCAGCAGGCTCACTCGTGGCCGCTGCCCGAAGACTTAAAATGAAGCGGCCGGGAAGGAGATGGGTGGGGGAGGCAGAAGAGCCATCTCCTTTGACCTCCAACTGCCAATTTTTCTTTTGGGGAGGGGGGCATGGGTAATGGATTTGGCGCACCTTAATTATTAGTGCATACTAGATCCTAAGAAACTCACAGGTATAAAATGGGCTTCTTAATCATTAGGTATGTGCTAAATCCGTTATCTGATGAGGGAGCAGCGCAGAGCATTCAGCACGGCTCTCTGCGCTAACAACCACTATCGCAGTGTGTAAAAGGGGGGCGGGGTTAAAACTCACAGTCTTACATAGATAAATGTGTGTTTACCAGAATAAAAACTATTATTTCCCTTATTGGGGATAAATTGTGTATTTTCCCTAAACATGTGTACTATTTCAGTGTTTCCTGAATATGCATAAGACATATTTGCTTGCCTGTCTCCTTCATTATACACTTCCCCCTCCCCATTCGCGGTTTCCGCACTCGCCATTTCACATAATCACAATTTTTTTGGGAGGAAGGGGAAACCCTCCCTCCGGCATCCCGGCCTTACCTAGTGGTCTAGTGGGCTTTTGGGGCAGTAGCGATCTACCTACGCTCCTGCCCCGTGTAGATCGCCAATAGGAAATGGCTGCCATGAGTTCCCGCCGTAGTCTTGAGAGACTACGGGAACTCATGGCAGTCATTTCCTATTGGCGATCTGCACGGGGCAGGAGCGTAGGAAGATCGCTCCTGCCCCGAAAGCCCGCTAGACCACCAGGTAAGGCCAGGATGCCGGGGGAAGGCGGGGGTGGGTCAGAGCCGAATATTCACGGTATTTCCCTATTCGCGGTCTGGCTCTGCCCCTATCCCCCGCGAATAACGAGGGAGATGTGTATATAAACCAGAGAACAAATTCAAATCAAGTTGTATTGAATTACCAGACCTCAAATACCCAAGGCACTACTTGAATGATTTTTCATGCCCTTACTGGGGTGGTAAATTCATTATTGGTCATGGTAAAGTGACCTGTGCTGTGCTGTGGGTTTTTAAAAAAATATTTTTAATATCAATTTCAATAAATATAAAGTGCATTAAGTGCATAGGGTGCTGTAGGAAGGAAAGCACTTATCTTTTGTGCTTGCCTGTCTCCTTCATTATAAACAAATCTCTCCCAAGATAAGGTGAAGAACCACTGCACTATTTACAACAGTGGTTCTCATACCTGTCCTAGGGGACCCCCAGCCAGTTGGGTTTTCAGGTTATCCCTAATGAATATGTATGAGCCAGATTTGCATGCCTCCCACTTCCATTATATGCAAATCTCTCTCATGCATATTCATTAGGGATAACTGGCTGAGGGGGCCCCGGGACATGTTTGAGAACAAATGATTTACAACATTGTCCCTAAAACAACAAAAAAAAATCCCCCTTGAACTAAAACCTCCAAATCAATGAAAATTCTTGTAAATTACAAAGGAAATGAAACAAAATGAACTTTTTGGGGCTACCTACTCCTACTAACCTTTTTATCATTGTCCAAGTGAGCATAGTAAGTAGGGTACAGACCTCGGTCCATGCCCTTTTTGTCCCTTGTGACCCGGCACTTAATGGTTACTCCTTGAGGAGCTGGCCGCAGGACAAAGTCTTCCAGGTTGTCTATTTCAATTATAGGCGAGGGAGACCTTTCTTCTTTCTGCAGGCACAAGATGAAAGGATACGGCTCAGACACAACTCGAGCAAACAAGCTTCTGGTTCAGCGAATCGTCTATCTGCAAAAGCTGTTTCGCAAATGGAGTCCAGGAACACAGAATCTGAGTCATTACAAATTAGATTTCATTCAGATTTTTTATTTTTTTTAAATAATTTTTATTGAGCAGAAAGTAATGAACATACGGGCCTGTGGCCTGATGCCTTTTGTACCCGGTGCCCTGCTCTTAAGGGGACGCTGGTGCATCACTTTTTGGAATGCTCTTTGGTGGGTTCGCTGTGGGTGCGTGTACTTCGAGAGGTGGAGGATGTTTTGGGGCGCTCCCTGGAATGGTCGTATAAGACTCTGCTGCTTGGTGTCACGGGTCCCCTGACTGAGGCTGGTATCAGTGCGCCTCTGCAACGCTTTGTGCTGGTGGCTCTAGGGCTCGTTAAGAAGCTAATTCTACAGCACTGGGTGGGAAGTGTGTGCCCTACGTTCCAACATTGGAGAGCTAGCATGTCCCAGATGGCGGTCTGGGAAAGGCAACGCAAGAAGGGTGCCACTAGCTGGCAATCAGTGGCTTATCTGGAGTGCTGGAACTCGTTCTAAGCTGGGTCGGTTTCTAAGGATGCAAGGGGGGGGCAGATTTGGGGTGGTGGGAGGGAGGGAGGTCTGTTTTCTTGCTGTTCTGTTTAAAAATTGAAAATTGTGGACTTTCATGAGAGAGCTTTGTTTGATTGCTTGTTCTCTTGCCTAGCTGTATTGACTATCTGCTTATTGTTTCTATAGTGTTATTCCCTTTCGGCTTGGTTGCTGATTGTATCTCTTGTGATTGGTTCCTACAATAAAAATATATTAAAAAAAAAAAAAAAAATAATGAATATACAGAACAAGTAACCTAAAGCCCAGGCAGTATGTGTAGACAAATGTACCAAGTACAAAGTACACAGTGGACAAGCTAGAGAGAGGGAGGCCAAGGCCCCATCGTACCCCCTCCAGGGCCAGTCCCCAACAACCACAAAAGCAGAAAATCAGTGGCAAAGAACTAACAGAAAAACGAACTGTTCAATACCTTCCATTTAAAAAAAAAGAAAAAGAGAGAAGACAGAAACAGAGCAGAAAAGCCCTCCAAAACATCATCCAGGCAGCCCATCCACACACATTCACATCCATATCCATACATACAATAGATTTTTAATTTTTAACAGATTTAGGGCTCCTTTTTCAAAGCCGTGATAGAGGTTCGTACTGCGGGTCAGCGAGGTAAATGCTCCAATATTTATAGGAATTCTATAGGCGTCGGAGCACTTACTTTGCTGGCCCATGGTAGAAACCTCTAGCCGGCGTTAATTGTGAAAGAATGATTATTATGAAGAATGGGGCAGGTTTTAAACCTTCTGCCTATCCGTTTCAAAATCCACTAGTACAACCTTACACAGTGGCATAGTAAGGGGGGACAGGGGTGCAGGGTGCCCACACTCTTCCTCACCTTCCCTGTTACCTCCCCCTGCTGCACCCCTTCTTTACCCTGTACCTCGTTTAACTTCCCTGGCATATGTAGCATTACCAACTCGCTGCCCATGCCGGCTTCAGCTCTCCCTCTGACATCATTTCCGTGTCCCACGCCTAGGAAGTGATATTACAGGCAGAGCCTTGAATTGTGCTGCAACTAAGGCAATATATGAAGCTCAATAAATAATAAACGAGATGGGCAGTGAAATGGTAATGCTGCTCACGCCGGGGAAGGCGGGGGGAGGGGGCAGCAGGCATCTCTCACCCTCGCTGCAACACTGACCTTACACCTAATTTTCAAGGGAAAATTGGACAATGAAATGTACACATGTCCTCTCTCAGGCCACCAGGACAGAGAGAGAGAGAAAATGCTTGAAGTACCTGTATGTGAACTGCTTTGAGTGTGGTGGTGTACAAGTCCCAATCTCTTTCCCTGATGTCATAATGTCTCATTCCACCAATAAGAGCCAACCTCATCAGTGATGTCACAATGGCTTCATTGTTCTATACTTGGCTCACTTCTGATATTCTATTGGAGGAGAGTGTGATGCAGTGGTTCGAGCTACACCCTCAGTACCCGAGGTTCTGGGTTCCAAACCCCGCACTGCTCCTTATGACCCTGGGCAAGTCACTTAATCCTCCACTGCCCCAGGTACATTAGATAGATTGTGAGCCCACTGGGACAGACAGGGAAAATGCTTGAAGTACCTGTATGTGAACTGCTTTGTGTGTGGTGGTGTACAAGTCCCAATCTCTTTCCCTGATGTCATAATGCCTCATTCCACCAATAAGAGCCAACCTCATCAGTGATGTCATAATGGCTTCATTGTTCTATACTTGGCTCACTTCTGAGATTGTATTGGAGGAGAGTGTGGCACAGTGGCTAGAGAGCTACAGCCCCAGCACCCAGAGGTTCTGGATTGCAAACCCCACGCTGCTCCTTGTGACCCTGGGCAAGTCACTTAATCCTCCACTGTGAGTCCACCAGGACAGATAGGGAAAATGTTTGAAGTACCTGTATGTGAACCGCTTTGAGAGTGCTTGTAAAACTGTAAAAAGGCAGTATACAATTTCCAATCCCTTTCGTTAAACACACGCTAAGAATGCTTTTTTGCAGCCTAGCTAAAAGTGTGGGTGCTGTGGAAGATACGCTTACTTTTTAGTGAACTGAGAGAGGTCAGGTTCCAGCTATTTCTAAATGGTTTTAAAATGCATCGAAACGGTCTCAGTGCCTTGTAAAACCATTTAATATAAGCTAAGTAAAACAACAACAAAAATAAGAAACAATTAAAAACTCAGTTACTGTATTTCTGTGAAATGTTAGCCAGCATTGAAGAGAAGAAATTGTTTAATTTGTGCAGATTTAAAGATTTTAGTTTGTCCCTTATTTTATGCATGTTTTTATTGATGTAAACCGTTTCGTTTTTTTTGTAAATGGCATTAAAAAAAATTAAAATAAATACTGTATGAAGAAAGGCTAAAAAAAACTGCAGATGTACTCACTGGAGGAACGAAGAGAGAGGGGAGACATGATTGAGACTTTTAAGTATATCACGGGACGTATAGAGGTGAAAGATGATATCTTCTGTCTTACAGGGCCCTCAGTCACCAGAGGGCACTCGCTGAAAGTCAGGGGAGGGAAATTTCATGGTGATGCCAGGAAGTACTTCTTCACCGAAAAGGTGGTCGATCATTGGAACGAGCTACCTCAGCAGGTGATTGAAGCCAACAGCGTGTCAGATTTTAAGAGGAAATGGGATATTCACGTGGGATCTCTAGGGGAGTAAGGGTCAGGGAGTGGGTCATTGGTATGGGCAGACTTGATGGGCTGTGGCCCTTTTCTGCCGTCAATTTCTATGTTTCTATATCCTCCCCTAAAACATAAACTGAAACAACAATTTGCCCCTACAAACCCCAAGCTACCCAGGCAGATGGTTTTGAAAGTTTTCCTTATTGTATTATAGTTATAGGGGCTGAACGGGAGGACTGGTATATGACAGTTATCTTATGATCCCCTTGACCTAACAAATAATTGGTCAGTTTGACTTTGTTATAAAGCACTTCAACTGGTTTCTGTTTATAAGGCTCTTTGGGGACCTTTTACTAAAGCGCTAACAGAGGGTCTTTGCCACACGCCATAGTCACTTTTGCTGCGGCTGGAAATAGGCCAATTTTCCCATTGTTCTAATTAATAGCCAGGTGCTATTTTCGCTATTAGCATGTAGCCATTAAAAAAATTTACTGCGTGAGACTTTTCTGTCACCTATTTTGTACATGGCAAGGGCACCTGTGCTAACCCTGCACACACATGCTAACTGATTAGCGCTGTCACACCTATTCTCCACCCCCTAACACACCCCTTCCCGGAAAATTAAAAATATTTTTTTAGCACGAAGCGTGCATGTAAAAATAGGCCACTTTACCGCAGGATGCCATTGGACATCCCGTGGTAAGTCTTTTTAATGTGCGGTATGAACACAGTTTAGTTAAAAGGACACCTTTGATATTAAGAGAGCCCATTTTCTGATTCATACAAAAAAGTCTTGAGTTACGTCATAAAAGACATCATTTATCTCTGCAAAATCTAGAGCTGACCACCGGGAGGCAGTGCTGCTTTACCAGTTAGCATTGTTTCCCACTGCTACTCTTCCCACAGAAAGAATCTCCAACTAGTCATTGCTTTTTTCACCTTCTTGGATTTCTTTTCTTTCCCCTTTTTGTTAGTATTTTTCTTGGCAGTCTCCAAAATCTTGTCTTCGTTTTCCTCTTCATGGAGCTTGGCTGTGTCTGTAGACAGAAAAGAGGAGATCAAATGTAAGGTCTGACAAACCTTGTTCATGTCCCAGTGCTTGATTTTCGATACTTCCTTACCTTTACTTTGGTCTCAGTAAGGCATTTATTTCTTTGATTGTCCCATCTCATAGGATAGTCCACTTGTTGGACAAGTCCAAGATAATTGTTCCTTTTGAACGGAGTTATTTATACTAGTCATGACACATACGAAACATAGTTGAGGTAACTTTTTGATATATGACAAAGGGAGAGTTTTAGACCCATGATAGAGGTTGGGCAAAGTAAGTGTTGCCAGCAATGTACAAAGGGCCGCTGAACAGTTCTCAGCCCATCCAAGAAGAGAATGATGTGGAGCCATGAAACTTACAACTTTTCATGACAGTTTTCGTTTCAATGATATGGAATGAAAAGAAAAGTGTGGAATAACTTGTAAGTTTCATGGCTCCACATCATTCTCTTCTTGGTTGGGCTAAGAACTTTTCAGTTGGCCCTTGTACTGTGATGTCATATTCTCTCATTCTACCAATCCCTAAGAGGCATTGGTTTCCCTATACTTGTGCCCATGTACTAGATGCATTTGCCTCATTGAAACGAAAAGTGTCAAGAAAAGCAAGGAATAACTTGTAAGTTTCATGGCTCCACATCATTCTTTTCTTGGTTGGGCTGAGAACATTTCACCTCATTAGTAAAGACCCTAGAGTTAATAGCATCAATATTACTAGAGCTGTCTCCTTAACTAGACCAACCAGAGCTGAGCCTGGTTTGGACCTGTTATATGTAATAAGATGCAGTTCCTATTTTTCTTAGAGTAACCAGAATTACAACTCCCTGCATGCAATACAGGCAAAATCAGGACTGGATCAGTCTCTTCAGGTTGACCTGGATAACATGGCAACTCAAGCTGTGTCCATCCCACTAGATAAGTTCCATGTCGCCAATGTCTTATGAAGGGTCTCTCTGTAGCTCTGCTCCTCAACAAGGGGATCCTGAGTGCCAACATGTCGCTATCTAAGACAAGGGTGGGCAACCTTAGTCCTCAAGAGCCACAACCTAGTCTGGCTTTCAGGATTTCCTCAGTGAATATGCATGAGATCTATTTGCACACAATGGAGGTAGTGCATGCAAATAGATCTCATCCCTATTTACTGGGGAAATCTCAAATGGATTGCAGCGCTCAGTAGCTGAAGTTGCCCACATGTGATCTAAGAGGTACTGTAAGTTTGAAAGAAGAAGTAACTGGTTACTTTTTTTGCTTTTTTTCTCCTTGGCGTTGCTGCTTCCTGCTTGGAACATGGAAGCCACAGTCTTCTTTTGGGCAGGTTTTAATGACTTGGGACTGGAAGACAAGTTGTTCTCCTCAACCTTCTCACCTGCAGCAGAAAAGAGTTGGATGAGGGGCAATTAAATTGTGTCGACCTTGTGGAAGGGGGGAAAAAGCAAGGGTTTATGTCATTGGTAAGTTCCAGCCCCTTCCCCCCATACATTTTACAGCCCACAAACTTTTACTCAGGTAAAATCACACTGTGTGATTCAGATCTCAGACTGAAACCAGCAGAGGAAAGTTGTGTCATGGAACTTGGAGGAGGTGGGGCGGAGGAGAGGTTCCTCTGGTGCCTGGGGTAGGCAATTCTGGTCCTTGAGAGCCGGAGCCAGGTGAGGGTTTTGGGATATCCACAATAAATATGCATGAGATAGATTTGCATCTCAAGGAGGCAGTGCATGCAAATCCATCTCATATATATTCATGGTGGATATCCTGAAAACCTGACCTGGCTCTGGCTCTCAAGGACCGGAATTGCCTACCCCTGGCCTAGGGTTACCATATGACTCCAGAAAAAAGAGGACAACTTGAGATCTCCGGGCATTACCTCCATTGAAAGCAATGGAAGTGAAGAGGACGGACAGAGACATTGAAAGCAATGGAAGTAAAACCCAGATGTCTCAATCCGTCCTCCTTTTTCTGGAGCCATATAGTAACCCTATGAATAATTAAATCCAATTCATTTCAATGTGTTGTGCACACGGCAGGAGTGACACAATGCAGTTTACGTAGTTTACCTTTTTTTCCAGCTTTTATTTCCTTCTTCCTATTAACTTGAAACATGGACGCCGAATCCTTCTTTGTTTTAACGCCTTTGACCATCGCTTCTACGTCATCTTTCGCCGCTGTTTGGAAAATGAAAAGAGAAATAAATGGACAGAAGCAAAGGGAAGCGTAAGAGCGAGGAAGAGAACAAAGAATGAGGAAAGAAAGGCTGGCTGGGTGGAGATGGAGCTAACGGAGGAAAGAAACTGAAAGGGATGAGAGGGAAAGCTAAGGAGAGACGAGAGATTCAGCAAAGAGCAGGGAGATGGCAGAGGCTGGTGAATCATCATCATTAAATGTCATCCTTGCTATGAAGGTTAGCAGCTGTGCTAGGTCAGTTCTCCTGGGCTTGGCGTTTCTCTTTTTTTCCTCCCATGTTTCAATTTCCTCTCCATTTGTATCTTACTTCATGACTAGCACATGCCATTTTGCTGTGGACCAGGGTCCTTTTGCCTTGAATCATCTTGTGTGTGGATTACCCAAAGGGAACGAATGTGAGATGTCAGGGGTGTAAGGTAGAAAAAAAAAGAAGGAATACGGAAACTAAACACAAAGAGCCGGATTCTCTAATATTGCTGGTAAAATCCAACTGTAGCGGCCGTACATCTAACGATTCAAAAAAGACGAGCCATCCTCAAAGAACTGCGCATGCAAATGAGGTTCTTGGAGGGCCGCCATATTTACATGAGATCAGTCACCGGCGATGGTGATCGCCACATCGCAGAATAGTCCACGGAAAGAGGCCCGATCGGGGCAGGTACAATGAATTCTTCAAACTAAAATATGCAAATGGAGGAGATCGGAGGAACGCCCCTATCTGCCGGCACGGATCTGCCGGCATGGATCGCTGTCCGAGGCTCGACAATTTTTTAAAACTTTTTTTTTTAATTATGTTTTTTAGACCTGCGAGCCCGTGGTTTTAACCCGCTTTAAACCCATGGGTTAAAAGCATGGGCTCGCAGGGTGGGGAAGGGCAGAAGAAAACCAGCGTTAGGGGCAGGCAGATTGGGGTTGCAGGAGGCGTTCGGGGCTGAAGGAGATTGGGGCTGACAGGGCAGACGGCAGGGCTTCAAAGAGCAGGAGAGTTGGAAAGACATTTTCGACTGGTCCCCAGCGGTCGCTTCTTGAGTTGATCGGCCAGCCCAGTTGGACCTTGAATTTTGTGTTGTGAATCGTGCCCCTGCCTACTTTGCATGCGTTTCTCCTCATTTGCATGCACGGATTCGAATCAGATCGCAGGAGAGGTTAGCGAATGGGGCCCGAGGGAAATCTGGTCGCAAACCGATGGGTTTGCTTTGTGAATCTAGCCCTTACTTTCAGCTCACTTAAGTTGGACTGCTACGTATTACCCTTTCCTTTTGTATTTGCCTATATCTCTTTCTTTCCTTTATTTATTTTGTAGTTCTCCCTTTTTTCCATTCGTTTCAGTATGTCCTTTTGTCATATTTGTCCACTGTTTTAATTGATGATGTCTTTGCTATTATTTGTCCCTCCCCCCTGATTTTATTGTACACTTCTCCCTCTATATTTGCGGTTTCAGCATTCGCGGTTTCGATTATTCACGGTTTCTAGCTTGCTGGCTCCTCCCCCCTCAAATTACATCAGCTTGCATAGAGAAATCACCGGTTCCCAGCACTTCCTTCACCGTGTTTTGCCTCTCCTTCAGAGACAGGCCAGGTCTCCCACCACGTTATTCGCGGTTTCACCACATTCATGATGGGTTTTAATAGAAAACCGCGAATAACGTATGAAAAAGTTATTTGCGGTTTTTCTGTATTTGCGGTTCTGTTAATCCCCTATCACGGCGAATGCGGAGGGAGAAGTGTATAACCACCTTCAAACTGTTGATAAGGCAGTGTAAAAAATTTTAAATAAACTTGGAAACTTAGAATAGAGACTTGATTGATATTAAATTCATTATTTAATTTATTTATTTACCACTTATATCCTACGTGGTTTCACATTCAGGTCCTTTATCATATTTCCCTATCTGTCCCGGTGGGCTCAAACTCTATCTAGTGTACCTGGGGCAATGAGGGGATTAAGTGACTCGCCCAGGGTCACAAGGAGCAGCGAGGGATTTGAACCCACAGCCTCAGGGTGCTGAGGCTGAAGCTCTAACCACTGCACCACACACTCCCACAGGAGCAGAAGAAAACTTGAGTGAGCATGCCCGCATCTTATCCTAGCCCCCCCCCAAAAAAAAACACCCCAAAATTGTGAGTCTATCCCTCTGTGTTGCGAATTATAGTTCAGTCCTTACAATATTTACATTTTTTTATATTCTTCCCTACTTATTTGCACTATCACTAACCCCCTCTTCTACGAAAACGCGCTAGCGTTTTTTTAGCGCAGAGAGCTGCGCTGAATGGCCCGCGCTGCTCCCGACGCTCATAGGAACTCAATGAGCGTGGGGAGCAGCGCAAGCCATTCAGCGCGGCTCTCTGCGCTAAAAACCGCTAGCGCGGTTTCGTAGAAGAGGGGGTAAAATTCCAAATAAATAAACACTGCTGCGTAATCTGGATCCAGGCAACAATCTGGTATCACACTGATGCATCTCCAGTATAAATATAATCTGTTTAAATCAACATGTGGTCCAGAAAGAAAGTTTTAGAAATGGACCATGCCCTGTTAAACAAAAGCCCATCTTTTCTCCTAACAAAGTATGCAAATGTAAGAAAGGAAATTGACCCAAGTTTGGCCACTGACATGCAAAGTCACCTGGTTTTGTTTCCTGTCTCAGGCCTTCAGCGTCTTTGCCCGCTTGAGGCAGTAGGGCTCAGGTCCTGGGAGGAAGGAGTCCCAGTCATTGCCCAATGGTGACACCTAGTGGTCAGTCTTAGAACCCACGATGGCAGGGTTTGAGACGGAGTCCTGGTGCATTTGCGGCTTCCAAGTGGGACTTAAATAAAGTTACGAGGGGTTATAAACAAAATAGCAGAAAACCTCCCTGGGTGGTTGCGAGTGAGGCCACGATCCCAGGCCTGATTCTGATTAAACTGGGAGCTCAAAGGAGTAGGAGAAACGATCAAGCTTTCTTCCCCAGTACCACAGAAAAAAATGTATCTTAGGAAAGGCAGAAGGGGCAAAACAATGAATATTCTGAGGTTTCTAACTGGTCTTGCTCCTTCATTGTCACTGTTTTTCATAAAACACTCTTAATTTCTGTTCTTCCATCTGAGCTACTAACAGGTTGAACTACTAGTAATTTGAAACTGAGAATGAGGACAGGAACAGTGCGAGAGGTCTGCTCAGTCACTCAGAAATCAGGTCTCAATGCCCAGCCTCACAGTACCCAAAAAGGAAACCACCACACAAAGATAAAGCTGATTATTTGATCTTATTTCTCATGCATGCAAGACCAACCCAGGGAGTACAAGGCCTGGGACCAATTGAATGTGTGAGGTTCTCTTTAAATTTTTATGTAATTAAAAAAAAAAGCACCTCTCTTCCACCTCCACCCTCTTCTCATGGACTCCTTTCTTTCCCCCACCCCATGTACCTGTATCGTCTTTATTCTCCCTTTCCTCCCCTCCACACACACACACTCATATGGATCCCTTCCTCAGTACAGTCTTTTTCTCTGTCCCTCCCCAAGCATAATGTTCTACCCACTCCCTTCCACTAGCACAGGGGAAGGCAATTCCGGTCCTTGAGAGCCAGAGCCAGGTCAGGTTTACAGGATATCTACAATGTATATGTAAGAGATAGATTTGCATGCAAGGCCTCTTTAAGATGCAAATCTATCTCATGCATATTTATTGTGGATATCCTGAAAACCTGAGCTGGCTCCGGCTCTCAAGGGCTAGAATTGTCTACCCCTGCACTAGCAGGAAAAAAGTAGCTTACCTCAGTGATTCCCAACCCTGTCCTGGAGGAACACCAGGCCAATCGGGTTTTCAGGCTAGCCCTAATGAATATGCATGAGAGAGATTTGCATATGATGGAAGTGATAGGCATGCAAATTTGCTTCATGCATATTCATTAGGGCTAGCCTGAAAACCCAATTGGCCTGGTGTTCCTCCAGGACAGGGTTGGGAATCACTGGCTTACCTGAATCTGCTTTCTCCTCTCCTGACTTCAGTCTGAAATCTGAGCATGTGGGAGACGTGAGTATAGCAAGCAGGCCATGAGAAGAGGCACTACTAGGATGACCACCTAGCCCTCTGCTGACCCAGCCTAGGGTTACCATATGGCTCCAGAAAAAGGAGGACGGATTGAGACATCCGTGTTTTACTTCTACTGAAAACAATGGAAGTATAACCCGGATATCTCAATCCGTCCTCCTTTTTCTGGTTACCCTAACCCAGCATCCCCTTCTGTATGTACCAACCTGGAGCACTATGTGGCATCCAACTGGCTCCTCTTTCTAATGAGGATGTAAATACCCAGGGGAGCACGCCTTCCCCCATGTGCCACCCATGCCAGAGGCAGCCCTTCTATGGGTCCCATGAGATTATAGAGACCAGCTTGATTTAGACTTCATATTGAAACCGGCAGAGGCGGCACCAGATGAAGGTAAAAAAGTGCTGTACTCCTGCTAATGAACCATGTCGGAGAGGAATAGAAGGGATCAAAGTAAGACGCCTCCCCCACCCTCTTCTCCGTTCCCTTCCCTCGTACCTCTGTAATTTTCCCAGCGTGAGCAGCATATGGAACTTGCTGCCCGCATCGTGTCGGCTCTCCCTCCGACATCACTTCTAGGTGCGGGACCCGGAAGTTACGTCGGAGAGATCCGACACCGATGCAGGCAGCGCATTCACAATACTGCTCATGCCGGAAAAATTAAAGAGGTACGAGAGAAGGGGGCATGTGCTGCAGTGTGTGTGTGTGTGGGGGGAGGGGTCAGGAAGGAGCTGGGGGCAGAGAGGAGGACGGGTGTTGCGGGGTCAACTGCCCCCCTCCCCTTTAATACGCCACTGACTGTGCTAGCCTGGCACACCAAGGACACTTCTACTGTCAGTGCACCAGCTAAGCAGCACTGGATTCATTGGAACTTTGCTGGTTGACATGGTATGGAAGTACAGTAGAACCTCTGGTCATGGCGCTTCCGTACACGAAAAAATCGGTTCCCGACCCAAAAATTCTCCACAATTTAGTACCTGGTCACGATCACACAATCACTGCCCCGGCCATTTTCCCCTTCTACCTCATACGCGCCGATGTTTCCCCATTTTCTGTTGTTTGCGTATATGTACTTCCTTTGCGCCAGAAGTCGACTCATGCAAGGTTAGTTTTCATGGTTGTTTATGGTAAGTTTTTGTATAATTAAGGATATTTCAAACTTTGATTTTTTTTTTTTCCTGTGCTTAAAACTCATTTTTTTAAAAAAAAAGTTTTATTTCTTTATTTTTGTCAACTTTCATCCGGGGAGGGGGGATTTCATTTGGAGGGAAGGGTAGGGGGAAAGGGGATGGAATCAAGGGGGGTGTAGAAAGGAATGGATTAGTTCAGTGGTCTCAAACTCAAACCCTTTGCAGGGCCGCATTTTGGATTTGTAGGTACTTGGAGGGCCTCAGAAAAAATAGTTAATGTCTTATTAAAGAAATGACAATTTTGCATGAGGTAAAACTCTTTATAGTTTATAAATCTTTCCTTTTGGCTAAGTCTTAATAATAATATTGTCATTTATAGCTAAAGAGACATATGATCAAGAAACTGTTTTATTTTACTTTTGTGATTATGATAAACATACTGAGGGCCTCAAAATAGTACCTGGCAGGCCGCATGTGGCCCCCGGGCCGCGAGTTTGAGACCACTGGATTAGTTCATATGGAAATTTAATTTGGAGGAATGATATAAATATGTATGGAAATATTATCATGAATCTTATTGTAATGAATATATCTTTGTATTATCTTATTGTATTTCTTACTGGATTCCTTCAATAAAAATTGTTATAAATTTTTTTTTAAATGTTTTCAGCGAACGGTTTGTAGGGGTTTAGTACGGACTCATGCAATGTTAGTTTTCTCTGTTGTTCAAGGTTTTCTCTGTGTTATTCAAGGTTTTTACATTTAGTTTACTATTACATTGTGCATTCTATGGTATAATTAACTATGTTTGTCCTTAAAAATCTTTTAAAAAACCCAATATTTACATCCAGTTCATAGGGTCTGGAACAGACTAATCGTATTTACATAGAATCCAATGGGGAAGTTAGGTTCGGGTCACGACCAGAGTTTTGAAACGAATTATGGTCATGACCAGAGGTACCACTGTACACTTCTTCCTCTGTATTCGCTGTGATAGGGGATTAACAGAACTGCAAATACTGAAAAACTGCGAATAACTTTTTTTTATATGTTATTTGCTGTTTTCTATTAAAAACCATCGTGAATATGGTGAAACTGCAAATAACATGGTGGGAGACCTGGCCTGTTTTTGAAGGAGAGGCAAAACACGGTGAAAAAAGTGCTTGGAATCAGCGATTTCTCTATGCAAGCTGATGTAATTTGGGGGCAGGAGCCAGCAAGCTAAAAACCGTGAATAATCGAAACCGCGAATACGGAGGGAGAAGTGTATAGGTTTCAGAAACATGAGGCAGCATGGTGATCCTCCCCTGGAGAAGGCCGCTCATGCTCATTCATTGTGGCTATCGAAAGTTTAAGGGCACATATACAGGAGTAAGATCAGTTTGGAAACCAATATAAACACTAGCCTGACCTCTCTGCTTCTTCTTCTTCTTCTCTTTGCTGTCCGTAGAGGTATTGTCCTTGGAGGTCTTCTTCTTGATACCTCTCTTGGGGAGGTCTTCTCTAGAATTCTCCTCCTCAGAGTCTCCTGTTGGAATAAGAATGAGAGGTTGGCTGCAGATGCCCCAGACATGTGAGAAATACAATTTTCTCCCCATGGGATCACAACCTGGCAAATTCTGCCCTGACATTCAAAAAGAAAATGATAAGACGAGAACATTAGTGGTATCAAATATACTCAAGACAAAAAAGGATTGTGAAACAAAAACTCAAAATCCCACACCAAATCTTAATCAGCAATAATTATAAATAAAAAAAATATTTTACAGGGCAAAAGCCTTAGAACCTCATAGATAGGGAAATAGTTTCACAAGCTGAAAAAAACTCCTCTAAAAATCATTACAAAAATTACAAAATATCCAATATATCCAACCTGAAGAATATCAAACTTGTATCAATATAGTGTAAAACCAGCACTTATATTATAAGAACATAAGAGTTGCCTCCACTGGGTCAGACCAGAGGTCCATCCCGCCCAGCGGTCCGCTCCCGCGGTGGCCCATCAGGTCTGCGACCTATGAAGTGGTTTCTGACCACTTCTATAACCTACCTCAAGTTCTATCTGTACCCCTCTATCCCCTTATCCTCCAGGAACCTATCCAAACCTTCCTTGAACCCCTGTACAGTGTTCTGGCTTATCACCTCCTCCGGAAGCTTGTTCCATGTGTCCACCACCCTCTGGGTAAAAAAGAACTTCCTAGCATTTGTTCTAAACTTGTCCCCTGACAAGTGCGCGCTAGACAATGGAGTCCCGTCAATTGCGCTCCATACAGTGGCTACTATTTTGCCTTTGTGAGGGGGGTGGGGGAAACCCCCCCCCCCAGTACACTTAAAATATTCACTTGGTATCTACTGTTAGGGCAAGGTTTAGATGAGGATTTAATCCTCATCTAAACCTTACCCTAATACTAGCGCAATTGATGGGGTGCCATTTTTCTGCTGGTGTACACATTTGACAGGGTGCAATTGACGGGGCGCAATTGTCCTGCTTTGACACGCAGCTCCTGATTGGTGAGGCCCGACTTTAGTACAGGAAGAGGCGATCGGAGCATACAGCGAGTGATTTCCTTTACTCGCTGGTGCTCCGGCTGCCCTCTCCTGTCTCTCCAGCTGCCCTCTCCTGCCCGGTCATTCATGGTCCGAAAATACCGTGAATGATTGGCACTACGAACTGCCAACCTCAAATTCGCAGGGGAGCAATGAATTGAACTGAATGTATAAAGCACAAGGTGATTACATTTGGAGCATTTTGTTCAGGGTTTTAACTGGAGGTTAGCAGTTTTTTTTTGTATTTTTTCCTCCAGTTCCTCTTTACTTTTAATTTTGTGATATGGAAACCGCATAGTTGTATGCGGTATATAAATTTTTAAATAAATAAAATAAATAAATTTACTGCAGATCCTGGTATATGCAGTGGGACCTATTTACTAATCCAGATCCAGACGTACCCTTAAGTCAGATCTGATTTCTGATGAGCCCCCTGGTGCCCCTCCCCCCCCCCCAGATCTCTAGGTTAGAACTTGGACCTTTCTGGTTTCCAGGTTGCTCTATTAGGCTCCTCCTCTGCTCCTATTTGCTAGTAGCAATGGCGAACCTGGTGAGGCAAGAACCTGGGGCGAAGCACCCCCATCTGCGCAGCCAATGGCTCTGCCAGTCCCCCACCCCAGAACAGGAAGTTGATATCATTTATTGATTGATTCAATTTTCTATACCGAGAGCTGTACTCACTCGAGGAACGCAGAGAGAGGGGTGACATGATCGAGACATTCAAGTATCTCACGGGCCGCATCGAGGTGGAAGAAGATATCTTCTTTTTCAAGGGTCCCGCGGCAACAAGGGGGCATCCGTGGAAAATAAGGGGCGGGAAACTGCACGGGGACACCAGGAAATTCTTTTTCACTGAAAGGGTGGTTGATCGCTGGAATTGTCTTCCACTTCAGGTGATTGAGGCCAGCAGCGTGCCTGATTTTAAGGCCAAATGGGATAGACACGTGGGATCTATTCACAGAGAAAGGTAGGGGAGGGTCATTGGGGTGGGCAGACTAGATGGGCCATGGCCCTTATCTGCCGTCTATTTCTATGTTTCTATGTTTATGTTTCTATTTGGCATGTGGGATCTCTTCATGGAGGTAGTTAGGGGGGGGGTGGGCCATTAGGGTGGGCAGACTGGATGGGCCGTGGCCCTTATCTGCCGTCTATTTCTATGTTTCTATGTTCTCCCAAGGGAGCTCAGAATGGTTTACATGAGTTTATTCAGGCACTCAAGCATTTTTCCCTGAGGGGGTGGGCACCTTTTACCTGGCTAAGTAGCCACTTGCCCATATAAATGGCTTTTAAGAATTGCCCATCCCTTATTTTTGACAGAACACAAGCTTTGTTTGGTTTTCTCCACACTAAGGGCTCCTTTTACTAAGGTGCGCTAGCGTTTTTAGCGCACGCACAAAATTACCGCACGCTAAACCGCGTGGTACGCTTCTAGAACAATGCCAGCTCAATGCTGGCGTTAAGGTCTAGCACGAGCTATTCCACGCATTAAGGCCCTAACGCGCCTTTGTAAAAGGAGCCCTAAATTGCATCTCATTGGGATTCATGTAGAGCAAGAGGGCCATCTAGTGGCAGGCTGGAAACTTTGTGGGCCAGAGCATGGACGTTCCTTCCATTTATACAATTTCCTTTCCTAGGAATGGACTTCTCAGCCAAGGAAATCTTTATTTGTTTGTTTGTTTCTTGGGATTTATTAAAGAGATTCACTTTTGAACAAACTTCCCAGATGCAGTGGTAGGACAACGTCAACCTGAGGTGTATAACCCAATAATTTCCTTAAGGCCCGATATTAATGCAAAAAGACACCGTATGGTTCAGAAGAAGATCTGAGATGTAAATTCGAGACTTCCAACCCTGAGGCAAGTGTCTCTGTCTCAAAAAAACCACTTAAAGCAAGGTATTTATTTTGAATTGGAGTTTATTGATTAATGATCAAAACAAGTTTGTAGGCCGTTCATAAATTTTCTCTAAATTCTATGTAACAAAATGTTGCCTCTAACCTGCCTAGAACTCCCAACAGATCCACAGTCAAAGTGGTGAAACAAAGCACAAAAAAAAGGGGTGGTGGAGGGGGGACTGCGAAAAAGATCTACATGATGCAGGCCCTTTCGTCACGGTGGCTATCTAAGTTCGTTTTAACTTCAAAACACGATTTTATCTTATCTTATATCCACCTTTGGCTCTCCTTTTCGAACATAGAGTCTTCTTGGACCCCTGAGGAAGACGTTTTAATCAAAACACGGACTGTTGGGTCCCTACTCATTAGAGTATAAGTGGAATTTTTGCTGTTGCATGCTATTAGATATTATTTTATCAACTGAATAAATGCCTGCATCACGTACATCCTTTCCGCAGTCCCGTCTCTCCCCCACCACCACCACACACACTTTTTTGAAGAGTGGGATATAAGTCATAACAGAGCATAATTCTCAGAACTCTCCAGAACTTTAGTTTTATATGATTATCAGGGTGGAACAGTAAGCGAATAGAACCAGAAGCCCCAAGCCACTTAACCCTCCATTGTCTTGGGATGGCTGGGGACAGCACCGGCAACCAACACCGCTCATGGCCTTGCCCCATGATCATTTACAGCTTGGTACTTGAGTGTGAAGGGAAACTACCAGAACATAGTATATTAGAATTATCAGAGAAATTCCACTCCTTCCTCCAATTAGAAGATGAAATATTACACATAGGGAAAGAATGGGTGGGAGTGGGAGAGCAGGGGAAATGGACAGGAGATGAAAGATTCAGAAGAGTAGGCAGCCTGCTCAACCAGTCAAACTGCATCAAACAAAAAGTGAACAAACAAACAAAATACAGGGCTCTTGGGCTGGGGATTCTCCGAACCCCCTGAAGGCCCTGACCGTACTGATCTGAATTTGATTGGCTGAGCAGCATCTGCCTGTTGCCTGTTCGAACAATCAAATTCAGAAAAGTGCCCTCAGGGCCTTTAGGGGGTGGGGTTAATTCCCTGAAGGCTCTGACCGCACTTCATTGGTAACATGATGAAACATAAACATGTGATGTATCATGCGTTGTGAGACCTCCAGAGATACCACAGGGGGCAGATTTCATTTCAGTGCCACATATTATGTTTAGCTACTAACTGTCCTGAAATATTTAGACGCATACCATAGTGTCTAAATATTTCCTTTCCAACAGCCCGCAAAATAAACATGAACTGCTTTTAAGAAGGAATCCCCATTCCTAGTGTTCTATCCTCCCCCCCTTTCCTTTAATTAATTTGTTTTTAATGATGTAATTATTAACTTTCCCTTCCCCCTTTACCCTCAAGCTCATGTTCGTATTTGTCATTTGTCTATTTAATGTTCACATTTCCCCCCCCTACAAAAATTTATTTTAACCTTTCATTTTTAGCATTGTAAATCAGCCAGGTGCACATCAATGGTCGGTATATTTTAATTAATTAAACTTGAAACTTAAACTAACACAAAACAGGAGTCCATGCAATCATCCATATAATAATAATGAATGCTGTTCAGAAGCTCTGTAGTTTGGCATGGGGAAAAGGAGCCAGATCAGGTTTTACCTGGCCTTTTTTTGGAGATTTTTGTCCCAGTGAGGTAAGGTAAGGAGTCTTTTTTTTTCTTGGGCTCTTTCATGAATTTGGAATTCTTGCTCTCCTCCGATATATCACTTTTCTTCTTTTTCACTCTCTTCCCATCTGCATCAAAAACATGACAAGTAGAGGCTAGATAGCTCTAAAACTCACTAATTAAGCAAAAATAATTCACTCACTAGACTGTGGCAATCTTCTGGGGTCAAGAGAACCTCACTACCTTAGCACCCTATAAAAGCAGGCCAAATGAGGCAAAGCTCTCAAGGACCCTTTGGTCTCACCTCATGCCCTGCACTGTAAGATGCTTAGCTAGATAAGGCAAGCCAGGTACCGTGGGACCCCCAGGAACAAAGGCAACATTGGCACACCTACAAAAAAAATGTACAGTGGCTCCTAGAAATTCAGATTAGCACCAAGACTTATGTAACATGCAGTGGCGTGCAGTGAGAGCTTTCAGGAGATTCAGCAAATCCCCAGCTCTTTAGCTCTGCTTTTTTAAAAATCATTTTTGTTTTTTTAACATAGTAGATGATGACAGATAAAGACCTCAATGGTCCATCCAGTCTGCCCAATCTTACCCTCTCTTTAAAATTACTGATTTAATTTTAAAAATTTCCTTCTTCTTGGCTATTTCTGGGCCAGAAACCCAACGCTCTGCCCGGTACTGTGCTTAGATTCCATCTACTGAATTCTCCGTCATATCTCACTCCACCCCCATCTAAACAACCCCAGCCGTCGAAGCCCTCCCCAGCCCATCCTCAACCAAATGGCCATATAAGGACACAGACCATGCAAGTCTGCCCAGTACTGGCGTTAGTTCTTCAATATATACCATTATTTTCTGATTCCAGATCCTCTGTGTTCATCCCACACTTTTTTGAACTCTGTCATCGTTTTCCTCTCCACCACCTCCCTCAGGAGTGCATTACAGGCATCCACCACCCTCTCCGTAAAGAAGAATTTCCTTACATTACTCTTGAGTCTATCACCCCTCAACCTCAAATTATGCTTACTTTTGGCTTGACGCACTTTGATTTGTTGGGTAGGCAGCCTGCTCAACCAGTCAAATTGCATCAACCAAAAAGTGAACAAACAAGCAAAATACAGGGCTCTTGGGCTTGGGATTCTCCGAACCCCCTGAAGGCCCTGACCGTACTGATCTGAATTTGATTGGCTGAGCAGCATCTGCCTTCAACCAATCAAATTCAGAACAGTGCCTTCAGGGCCTTTAGGGGGTGGGGTTAATCCCCTGAAGGCCCTGACCGCACTTCATTGGTAACATGAAACATAAACATGTGATGTATCATGCGTTGTGAGACCTCCAGAGATACCACAGGGGGCAGATTTCATTTCAGCTACTAACTGTCCTGAAATTAGAACCTAATGACTGTAATTACTGTTTAGTACCTACATTGTACACAATGCTATGCAAGAGTTCAGAACTCATCTTACTGCAATGTTCCCAGTCCAATCTTATCTTTTAGCTCAGTGTCTCTCAAACTTTTTTTTTAGCAAATGTTTTTCGTGGCACCAACAAAAAATTAAATTTGAGAGTTATTTATTTAAAGTTCTTTAAGCTATGTTTGGGTGATTGTAACAACGGAGACACTAAAGTAGATAGAATTGCTAATCAATGCGATGGACGTGCTTGTTTTTGAGTGCAAATTAACTCAAAAGGTGGCTCGATAGTCAACAAAACAAACGTGCATTTCATCATCCACTATCTGGAGTCGTTCTCTTTATTTCAATTTAATTTCTGTCAGAGTTGAAAACTTTGCCACAGTTCTGAAAAGGAACGTACATACATACTTGTCATGGGTAGGGTTAGCAGACGTCCGTGAAAACCCGGGCATGTCCTCTTTTTGGAGGACTGTCCAGTCTCCTGGACAAACTTTCCAAACCCGGCATTTGTCCGGGTTTCGGAAAGCCCCGATGAGCTCCAGCCACATCTGGAGGGCCTCTGAGCATGCGCGGATGACTTCACACACATCTACGCGTGCTCTAGGCCCTCCAGATGCAGCGGTGCTCGTCCGGAAAGAAAGAGGAGGCTTTGTGGGGGTGGGGCTGGAGGCAGAGCGGGCTGGGGTCATGTGTCCGGGGTTTCCCAGGGAAAAAAATGATAACCCTAGTCATGGGTAAAATGTATCAGCAGACACTTGAACCTCCTATATACATGAATAATTTTTTTTTTCATGACAAATAAGACACATAGATTTGAAAATAAAATCTAAGTGCATTATTTTCTTCTCATGACCTCATCATACCTCCCTGGAACATAGAGGGAGAGCAGTTTCTGGAAAGCTGAGTCATGCAGGTGAAACATGTTGTACACATCTAAATGTCCTCCCTAGTGAGCAGAACAGAAGCTAGACCTTCTGGTCTCTGGTATATAGTTATACCTTTGTGGGTATGAAGTCCTTCCTAGAGTTACCAAATTTTACTCCTGCATAATCTGCACCCAAAGCCCCGCCCCCCCAGGCCCTCCCAGTTCCAGTCAGCCCCGCCCCAGCCTCACCCCCCTCAACCTGTTCTCATCCTCGGGACCGCATCTGCGCATGCATGTGGCATTCCCCGTGTTGCATCCATGCGTCCGCAGATGCCCTGCTGAAGCGGTCCCAAGGTGGAAGCTTTTCAAGCCTGGACAAAGTGCTGGGTTTTGAAAAGCCGACCGGGAAATCCGGACTTCTGGTCCCCCTAACCCTTCTCCTCTTGCCTGTTTCCGAATGGCACCTGGAATCTTTCTTACTCTGAGAAACAGCGGATGGTTCCTCAGTGGAACTGTGATCCTCAGACCTTTTGACTTTTTTCTTGGGTTTTGCCTCCAGTGGAGCTGGGCCCTGCTGTGCTTCCTGGCATTTCTTTCTTGGCTTCTACTCCGTTAAGAAGTGCTGGATGACAAGACAAACAAGCGACAGGCAGTGAGAGAAACCGACAGGACCAAGTTTCATCAACTTCTCAGAGGGCTGAACTTTATTATTTCGATCAGATTATTCCCACAGCCCATCAAGCCCTGTCTCCAGTTTCCCCCCCCACCCCCCCACTAAAAAAAGAGGATTATTTGATCACCCTCAAAAATAAAAAATGGTCGGGTCTCAGCAGTGCGCACTGGCGTGCAAATGTCCGGCACGCCATTGTCCTGCGTGCATTTGACGGGTTACCCTCAAAAACAGCAGTGAAGTGAGTTTTGCACGTCTAAGAAGCCCTGGGGAAAGAAGTCAGCACAGAGGGGCAGTTACAACCCTGGGCAGACTGGAGGGGCCACTATAGTCTTTATCCATCATCTTTTACTATGGGCTTGGTATTCAAATGACTTGTGCTCTTAACTTTGGGTGTTATGCTTCTTTGAAAATTTGGGTGTTAGCTTCTTTGAAAATTTACTAGGGCCAAGTATATACGTTTTGTAGAAAAATTTTCACCAAACTTCTAAATTTAGGAGAATTAAAAGTAGGTGGGAATAGAGTTGGATTTAACAGGGAAAAGAAGTTAAGACGTAGCATTATTAGAATCAGATATTAGGCTCATAAATCTAGGCAAAAAAAATGGTGGGCCTAAATTTAGAAGCACAACATTTAAGCTCCTACATTAAGATTCATTTTCAGCTGAAATTTCAATAGGACGCCTGACTGTGGATGTTGCTGCAAGGATGTCCAAATACCTGGGTAGGCTGTTTGGTGGAGGATGGGCTGGGGAGGGCGTCAATGACTGGGAGGGTGTAGATGGGCTGGAGTAGGTTTTAACAAAGATTTCGGCAGTAGGAACCCAAGCACAGTACCGGGTAGGGCTTTGGATTCTTGCCCAGAAATAGCTAAGAAGAAAAAAATTTAAATTGAATCAGGTTGGGCAGACTGGATGGACCATTCGGGTCTTTATCTGCCGTCATCTACTATGTATGTTACTATGTCGGGTAGGGACAACACCCAGTTTTGAAACTGCAAGATGTTTCTCTCTTTTTTGGGGGATGTCTCTCTTTTCTGGCCATTTTCGAAAATCAAACTATCCAAATGCAAAACGTCCAAAACAAACCCATTTGGATATGGGAGGGGCCAGCATTTATATATATAAACTACATTCTAGTCCAGGGGTGTCCAACCTGCGGCCCAAGGGCCACATGAGGGCCCGTGAAGTATTTTTTGTGGCCCCAGTCGAGAGCGATGAAGTGTTTTCCTCTGCCTCCGGGTGTTTACCGTCTTGTCGGCTCCCTCCTCTGTCTTGCTGCAATGTTTGCGCATTTGTGCAGCCCCAGAAACATTTTTTTTTTGGCCAATGCGGCCCAGGGAAGCCAAAAGGTTGGACACCCCTGTTCTAGTCTAAACAAACAGGCGTTCCCCTCCATTCTATAGAAAAATCCCTCTTAGTCCATTAAAAATGGCCAGTAGCAGATTCATCTTGGTTTGGAGTTTTTCAGAAGATTAGCAAATAGGGAAGCAAGAAAATATAACTGAAGAACTTACCCCACAATGAAAAATGCACGGAAGCCAAGCAAGGAAGCAAGAAGCAGCAATTAGTCACAGGTTTAGAACCCAAGTAAAGCAGACAATGTATGTCATGTTCAATATGGAGAGGAATTAGGTCCTGCCAATGAAGACTTAGGGCTCCTTTTACAAAGGTGCGCTAAAACGCCCCAAGCGCTGCCTTTTAAGCAGGCAGTAATTTTTCAGCTAGCACACCTTTGTAAAAGGAGCCCTTAGTGCAGAGGTTTGCCATTTGAGGGTCTTGGTATATTGCAATCTGTCTTTGATATGTAAAAAGGATGCCTCTGCTGTCGGGGTAGGGAGCATACTTTGGCTTAGTTTCTTTGTCGTCTCTATACCTTACTTCAATGTATATAGGAGTCAGGCTCTCAAATCATCCTTCTCTGGGTCAGCTTCCTTTCAGCCCCTTCCACTTTGCGCCTGTGTCAGGTCAAAAGCGCGCCGGGACAAAGGCGCGTGCAGACAAGTGAGCGCAATGCGGAGCCGCGCCCAAAGAAAATGACTGTTTTAAAGGGCTCCGACGGGGGGTGTGAGGGGGGAATCCCCCCACTTTACTTTATACAGATCGCGCCGCGTTGTGGGGGCGTTGTGGGGGGTTTGGGGGGTTGTAACCCCCCCACATTTTACTGAACACTTCACTTTTTCCCTAAAAAACAGGGAAACAGTTAAGTTTCCAGTATAATGAGGGGGGTTACAACCCCCCAAACCCCCCGCAATGCGGCGCGATCTGTATAAAGTAAAGTGGGGGGGGGGGTTCCCCAACAAAACCCCACGTCTGAGCCCCTAAAAACACTCTTTTTCTTCGGCGCGTGCTTCCGTCTTGCGCTCAGTTGTCGGTGCGCGCCTTTGTCTTCGGCGGTTTTGTCTATGAACCGGGCTGAGTGCCTAAGTAGGCAAACCCTCACATTTAGGTGGCATAAAACATGGGTGGCAACAGGAGTGGATAGTCACATGCAAAATTTATAGCATAGGGTCAGTGTTGTGCATAACCTACCCCCCCCCCTTTTACTTAGCCACAGTAGGATTTACTACCACGGCTCAGAGTGCTAAATGCTCCAATGCTGCTCCAAAGCTCATAGAAATTCTATGAGTGTCGCAGCTAATACCGCTGCGGCCAGTGATAAAAAAAAGGCCTAATGCGGCTTTGTAAAGAAGCCCTTTAATAGGTGGCTATAAATACTCAAAATGAAATGTAGGGCGAGGCAGTGCTTGGATACCTTACCTCCTTGTTCATTTTCTGATGACGAGAATTCCGAGTGTTTTCAGGACAACTAAGGAAAGAAACCAAAAGCAGCTGAAATTGAGCTGAATATCTGTTCTCTGCACTATGAAAAAATCCATTTCCTTATAAAATGGCTATCCCCAAATCTTTTATTTATTTATTTATTATTTATTAATGCACTTATTTATTCCTGGTGTTCACTAGCGTCCTAGGTGAGGAACATTGTAAAATAAAAATAGGAACATTATATTAATACACTATGGGGTCCTTTAACTAACCCCTTCTTCTACGAAACAACGCTAGCAGTTTCTAGCACGGGGAGCCACGCTGAGTGGCCCGCACTGCTCTCGACGCTCATAGAGTTCCTATGAGCGTCGGGAGCAGTGTGGGTCATTCAGCGCGGCTCTCTGTAAACTTGTAACCCGGTCTGGGCTCTTTTGGGAGGATGGGCTAGAAAATCGAACGAATGAATAAATCAAAAGTAATGATTTAAATTTGGGTATAGACCTCAGAAAGAATGTAAAAAGGAAGATTGTTCTAGACCTGTACTTGGGGACAATGGGACAAGCTATCTAAAAATGGGATGGTCCGGTTCAAAACGGGACGTATGGTCACGTTAGGTAAATCTAAACACATAAATAATAAAACCAATCCTTTCTCCCCCCCCCCAAAAAAAAAATAAACCCAGTCACAAGTTGAGACACTGACCTGTCCAACATCCACACTTCATGTAGAACATCAGAATGGAGTGGCATCTCAGTGCAGCAGAACAAGTCTTCCTGAACTCCGTCCCTGGCACTACAGGACCTTGGGGTGAACAGCTTACTGGTCTAGCAGAGGTTCATCTGCTTCTCTTGGCCATCGACTCTTTAGGCAAAGGCGCACAGTATGCAATCCAAGTCTTAGAATGACTGCCTCTTTTGTAGGTTCACTGTCAGATTGGAAAACCCTCCTGTGCATCACCAGTCATCTGTCTAACCGGGTTTCATAAACACGACTGGCAACGTCTTTTTCTTTTTCAGTAATAAAATCAATGTGTTGACATCATTAATCAACACGTTTTCAGAAAATCTTGTAGCCAGCTGTCCAGGGACCCTCAGTCTCCACCGAGTTTTGTCAGAGAGTCAACCATGATAAAAAATGAGAGAGGCAGAAAGAGAGAGAGATTTATTCTGTAATAATATAATAGGATTTGATAGGATTGTGTACTCCTGGGACAATCTACTGAATTAGCATCTGTCACGCTAATTCACTAGGACCCAATTTTTTTTTAAAGTCTGGATGGCTTATGCACACAGCTTTAATGCCCGATTAGATGAAGAATAGCACAGTCATGTATGTAGCGTGTGCATATGTTATTTGTGTAACTGGCAGCCACAGTATCTAAGTCTTCAACAGTCTCTGCTTCTGCATTTGGCCTCCTGTCTCTTGACATCTTTGGCAGCAACATTTTGCTGAAGACATTTTGCATGTTCAAGCCCAACATTTGTAAATAGATAACTGATCATCTGTTAGAACCCCAGCATTTTGCTTGTTCAGGTTCTACATATGTAGTAACATAGTAAATGACGGCAGATAAAGACCTGAACGGTCCATCCAGTCTGCCCATAAGTTATACTCATTAAAAAAAAATACATGATTAGATTAACTTGTCTCTTCTTTGATATTTCTGGGCTGTAGACTGTAAAGTCTGGTATTGTCATAGGTTCCAAATGCTGAAGTTGCCGTCCAAGCTCACTCCAGCCTGTTTGCAGGATATCTACCGTAAAGTCAGGCCAGTAACATCCTCCTGTTCCATATTAGTGGAGTTCACATTCATGCCCTCCCCAACCCTTCTTTGATATTTCTGGGCCATAGTCTGTAAAGTCCACCTGGTATTGTCCTAGGTTCCAAATGCTGAGGTTGTTGTCCAAGCTCACTCTAGCCTATCCAACCATCCCGTTGATTGCAGGATATCTACTGTAAAGTCTAGCCAGTAACATCCTTGTTCCAAGTTAATAGAGTCATTGATGCCCACCCCAGCCCATCCTATACTGAATCACCATATAGGGGACACAGACCAATACCAGCCTTAGTTCTTTAATTTACATCCTTTGTTTTCTAATTAGAGATCCTCTGTGTTTATCCCATGCTTTTTTGAATTCCATCACTTCCTCTCCATCACCTCCCTCGGGAGGGCATTCCAGGCATCTACCACCCTCTCCGTGAAGAAGAATTTCCTAACATTGCTCCTCAGTCTTCCTCCCTGCAAACTCAAATTATGCCCTCTAATTTTACCATTTTATCTTCTCTGGAATAGATTTGGTTCTCTATTAATACCTTTCAATGATTTCAATGTCTGTATCATCTCTCCCCTGTCCCTCCTCTCCTCCAGAGTATACATATTTAGGTCTTCCAGTCTCTTCTCATACTACTTTTGGTTGAAACCAGTGTTCCCGCTAAGCTGCGTTGGCCTGCGCTCACGCACAAAATATTACATCGCAGCGCAAAGTTTCTCTTCACAGCGCACACACGCGTCGGTAAGGTAAGGGGACGCATTGGGGGGATTGCACTTCCCCACAATTGCCATGCTTCGGTTCCTCTTCTTCCTTCCTTCCTCCCCCCCCCCCCGCGGGACCCTGCGGCACCATCAACTCTTACTCCCTCTAATGTCGGCCCTGCAGCTCCAGACTTCCTCGCACCTTCTCCCCTCCCCCTTTGGATCGCTATTATTTTAAATGTTATAGCCGCGGAGCTGTATCCAACAGTGGAGATGTCTAACCTCGGCCTGCCCCGGAACTCTTACTGCAGCAGACGCCCGTCTAGGCAGGAACAGGAAGTCACTGTTGCAGTAAGAGTTCCGGGGCAGGCCGAGGTTAGACATCTCCACTGATGGATACAGCTCCGCGGCTATAACATTTAAAATAATAGCGATCCAAAGGGGGAGGGGAGAAGGTGCGAGGAAGTCTGGAGCTGCAGGGCCGACATTAGAGGGAGTAAGAGTTGATGGTGCCGCAGGGTCCCGCGGGGGGGGGGGGGAGGAAGGAAGGAAGAAGAGGAACCGAAGCATGGCAATTGTGGGGAAGTGCAGAGCTGCAGGGAAGAGTGTTGCGGTACCCAGCTGGAGGGAGAAGGAAGATGAGGGAGGGAATTAAAGGAGATGCCAGGGCTGGGAGCGTAGGAGGAAGGTATGCCAGTCTAAGGGAAAAGGAAGGGGGAGATGTGAGAGCATGGAGGGGGAGCGAAAGATGGAAGAAAAGGAAAGGAGAGAGATGCCAGAGAATCAGGGAAGGGGAGATACCAGACTATGAGGAGAGGTGTGGGAGAGGGAAGGCGAGGAGAGAGATGCCAGACCAATGGGGTGAAAGGAGAGATGGAAGGGGGAGGCATACAGTTTCTGGAAGGGGCATAGAAGGAGAGAAGATGCCATATAGGGGAAGAGAGACGGCAGACAGTGGATGGAAGGAAGAGAGTTACAAGAAGATGAGGAAAGGAGAAACCACAGAAGACAAAGGTAGAAAAAAATTTCTATTTATTTATTGCTTTAGGAGACATGTGTCACTGTTTCTGTGAAGCATTGTATGCAGAGTCCAGCTTCTTGCTGGTTCAATTTAACCTTTGTCTATGTATTTTTATTTTATCCCCCCTTTTACAAAACTGTGAAGCGTTTTTAGCACCAGCCTTGGTGGTAGCAGCTCTGATGCTCAGAATTTTATGAGCATCAGAGCTGTTACCTCCGTAGCTAAAATCCACACTACAGTTTTGTAAAAGAGGGAGGGGTTAGTTTGTGATTACATATTCCTTACTAGGCGAAGGTGTTTTCTGTGTTCTGTGTGTTCGAAAGACATGGTTTTCTGTTAGGATTGACGGTGTAGGATTGATCTGTGCTGGTCTGGCTTGTTTAGTTTTACAATGGGTGTATTGATGTACTGCTCACTGCAATATGTAAGATGCTGCCTTTTCCTAGGTACTCATGTGTGACGTGTGGTTTGTTACTAAAAATCATGTTTTTCTTACAGATGGGGGGGGGGGGGGGGTGCCAAAAAATGATGGGCCCCGGATGTTACATATGCTAGGTACGCCACTGTATGTAAAGATACCAGAAAGCTGGCGTAGCAAAAACTTCTAAGTTTTGAGTATTTAACCCTCCCACAATCTCACGGGCACTCGTTTCAAGTTTATTGAGATTTTGATTTAAACGCAATATCAAATATTTTCAATGCGTATAACAAAAATAAATTTGGGGAAATAAATAAAACCATTTGAACCAGTGTTCCCGCTAAGCTGCGCTGGCGTGCGCTGGCGCACAAAATATTACATCGCAGCGCACACGTTTCTCGTCACAGCGCACGATCGGAAGAGGCGTACGGCAGATGGCAGGGCGGCGAGAGGAGAATCGGGCGAGTTGGCTCATAACTTGCTGGCGCCCGATATTTTTGGCTCACGGTGAAAAAAGTTTGCTCACAACACCCGCCCGCTTAGAGGGAACACTGGTTGAAACCCTTTATCATTTTTGTCGCCTTCCTCTGGACTGCTTCAAGTCTTTTTATATCCTTCACCAGATATGTTCTCCATAACTGAACACAAAACTCCAAGTGCGGCCTCACCAATGACCTATATAGAGGCATCAACACCTCCCTTCTTCTGCTGGTTATTCCTCTTTCTATACAGCCTAGCATCCTTCTGCCTACAGCCACTGCCTTATCACGCTGTTTAGATGCCTTTAGATCCTCAAACACAATCACCCCAAGGTCCCTCTCGCCTTCTGTGCTTATCAGCTTCTCACCTCCCAACACATACGGTTCCCTCAGATTTCTACCCCCCAAATGCATCACTCTGCACTTCTTCACAATAAACCTAGAGAAAAGTATAACAGGAGGGAAGTTCTCTTGATTTTCTTCTTTGTACTTTGTGCCATATGAAGAATCCCTGAAACAGTCTTAACATAACAATTACCTCCCTTCCTCTCACCTACTTCCTACTTCACAGATTCTACCCCTTACCTCCTCTAGAAATCACCAATGATTTTCCATTGTAACCCTCCGTTTATAACTCTTTTGTAATCCGCCTTGAACCGCAAGGTAATGGCGGAATAGAAATCTCTAATATAATGTAATTCTCTCTTAAGTATTTTCTATATGAATATAATTCAAATTTCAGTTCAAGCCTAGGCAGATATGATTTTTATAACTTATTCCTCTGAACAAAAAACTGGCTTCATGCCTCATTAATGAAAATGAGAAACTATAGGCAAATAAACTGCTTAACATGAAATCTAAAAGATGAAGCTTGGTCAATCTAAGAAATGGAGCATGTCTCTCATACCAGACAGTAAAGGAGGTTTTACTCATGGAAGTCAATGCAGTGGCGTACCTAGCATATGTGACACCCGGGGCCCATCATTTTTGACACCTCCCCTTCTATATGAAAAACATGATTTTTAGTAACAATCAACACGTCACACAAGAGTGTACCTAGGAAAAGACAGCATCTTACATACTGCAGAGAGCAGTACATCAATACACCCATTGTAAAACTAAACAAGCCAGACTAGTACAGATCAATCCTACACAGTCAATCCTAACAGAAAACCATGTATTTTCGAACACACAGAACACTGAAAACACCTTCGCCTAGTATGCAATCACAAACTAACCCCTCCTCCTTTTATAAAAATGTAGTGTGGTTTTAATCCATGGTGGTAACAGCTCAGATGCCAATGCTAAAAAACACTCTACAGTTTTGTAAATGGGGAGATAGAATAAATATATGTAGACAAAGGTTAAATTGAAGTACCAAGAAGCTGGACTCTGCATACAATGCAACACCACAGAAACAGCGATGCATCTCCCCTAAAACAAAAAAAATAAATAAATAGAATTTTTTTTGTACCTTGGCTTCTCTGGTTTCTGCTTTCCTCATCTTCTTGTCACTCTCTTCCTTTCATCAACTGTCTACCCTCTTTCTGCCCCTTCTATATGGCATCTTCTCTCTTTCTATTCCCCTTCCAGAAACTTTATGCCTTCCCCTTCCATCTCTCCCTTTACCCCATTGGTCTGGCATCCATCTTCTTCTCTTCCCTCCTCCAATGGTCTGGCATCTCTCTCCTCTACTTCCCTCTCCCACACCCCCATGGTCTAATATTTCACTCTCTCCTTTCCCTTCCCCCCACTTCCATCAGCATCTGCCCCCTTTCTTTCCCTCTAACCCAATTCCATGCAGTATCCTTTCCCCTTGTCTCTTTCCCCTTTCCCTGCACACCAATTCCATCAGCGTCTGCCCCCTTTCTCTCCCTCCACCACGCTTCCATACCACCCTGATCCCCTTTCTCACCCTTCACACTTTCATATCCACCCTCACCCCCTCTCACCCTTCACACCCTTCCATACCACCCTGACCCCCTTTCTCACCCTTCACCACGCTTCAATACCACACTGACTCCCTTTCTCACCCTCCACACCCTTCCATACCACCCTGACCCCCTTTATAACCCTCCACTCTTCCATACCACCCTGACCCCCTTTCTCACCCTTCACGCTTCCATACCACGCCCACCCCCTTTCTCACCCTCCAGACCCTTCCATACCACCCTGACCCCCTTTCTCTCACTTCACCACCCTTCCATACCACCCTTACCCCCTTTTTCTCCTTCCACCACCCTGCTATGCTCCTTTCTCTCTCCATCCAAATCAGCAAGGTCCCGCGATGACTACTTCCGCTGCCTCTGCTCCAGAAGAGGTAAGTGAGGTCAGAGAGGGATGGGCCGTCAGACACAGGGAGTTTCAGCAAGGTCCCGCGATGTCTGCGGATGCCGGTCCACCCCCCTCTGATGTCACTTATCTCTTCCGGAGCAGAGGCAGTAGACACAGTCATCGCGGGACCTTCCTCCACTTCAGCGCGGCTTCCATACTTATTCCAGAGTAGAGTCGGCAGCCATGCTGAAGTGCAGCACAGGAGGTTCCAGACCCAGCCGGCTGTGTACCCCCTTGGAGCGTGCACCCGGGGCAGACTGCCCCCCCCCCCTTGGTACGCCACTGAGTCAATGCTTTATCTTCCAACTTGTCTGTAGATAACTTGTATATTTTTAAGCTGCTCCAGGTTTGACCTCATTATTTTAAAATATTTTGCCTAAATGAACTTGAAGATTTATATTTTGTTTTCAATGATTGTTGCTTAAAGCAGTGACAAACTAAAGACCTAGCTACAGTCCCAGTGGTAGTTTCCCAAGCATTGCTGTTCAGGTTTTGGTCTCTAGGTGTCAGGCCATGTCAACTCTACAACTGTAATGCTGTTGATTTCTTAACATTCTCTAGTTAGCATTTCAATCAAACTGGACTTTAGCTTTAATAACACAAGATGACTGTTTCTTTTGTGTGTATGTTTGTAAATAAATGTTTTATAGTTTCACCTCTGAAAGCTCTTCATTTTGCCCTTTTATTATTATTATTTGTAATTAATTTTAGAGAGCAGCCTGGAACTGATTAAAAAAAAAAAAAACCAACCCCCCCCCCCACAAAACAAAACAGGTCTGAGGTGGGGGGCTGTAGTTGGATTCTAATCCCTAAAGAGATTCCAGAGGGTTGTCTGGCTAAACTTACTGTCATGTCAGGGGTCCTACTCTGAACAGTACTGGGATGTGATTGTGAATGTGTGAATAAATGTCCTTAACACAGCTCTGCAAAGCTCCTCTCAGGCAGATGACTTCAAGTTGGTTACTGAAGCCACCATAGCTCTGACATTGTGAACTGTCAACACCAAGAGAAGAGCACATCAAGGGGAAGTCCCAGTGCTCTGCATTTTCAAAGCTAGAGGAGTCTTATGCTGGGGAGTTTACGTCTTTTGAGCTACAGTATATTTCACTTACGGTCTCTTTTATAAAGCTGCGGTAGTGATGCTGCCATGGTAAATGCACGGAAGCCCATTCAATACCAATGGGATTCAGTGCATTTACCTCTGCAGCTTCACTACTGTGGCTTTGCAAAAGAGGTCTTTAGTGTTAGTGGAAGGATATTAGCTGCTTTATTTTCTGAGGCTTTTTTTTTTTCTGAAGAATCGTTCCACTGTGGTGAGTTAGCACCCAATTTATTAATTAAAAAAAAAAAAAAAAATTCCCGCCTAAAACTGCTTATGGCATTTCCTGTAGTACTGCAAGCTGTCACAAGGTCATGGCAGTCATTTTAGAAGGCAGCCACGAGGAGGCACTCCTACCACAAAGACCCCCACTGGACCACTAGGTACCTCAGTAGGCCCATGGGGTTGGGAGGGAGATTAAAGGGTCAGGGCCTGGAAAGGGAAGAAAACCCACTTAGTTGATAAGCGCGATATAAAATTTTAAAATAAATAAATAAATAAACCTCGGCTATGGGTTGGGGTAGGGTAAGGTTGAGAGGTGGAGACCTGCGAGGGGTTGGAGGGGAGAGAAGCTACACCTTGCAGCTCTTTGTAAATCTTGGGTCAAACATTTTGGATAAATTGGCTTTTTGTTTTAAAAAGATTGCCAACCCCTGTCCTAGTGGAATCCCCTCTGATATTAACTTCTCAAAACCCAAGCTGTAAGAGCTAAGGATCAATGCTGGAATGGACCAGCATTCCCCGAGCTTGCATAATCAGTGCAGAAGTTCCAGGCTTATGAGATTTATGGAAAGTTCCAGAAGAGGGGACCAAACTTTAATGTGTTTTATGGATTAGTTTATGTTGATTTTATTGTACACAGTCTTGAATGGTGAAACAAAAAGGGTAGGTCAGTCAGCCAGCCTGCCTGTGAGTCAATCAGCCTTGACCAAAATGAAATTATGAAAATCCATGTTCCCTGGTCTTGAGTTTTAGGAGTTCTTGCTTTGAGAAGTATGGGAAGATGCTTCTTTCTCCACACTAGGTAGAAGACATCTGAGGCAAATTTGTTTTATGTCCCTATTCTGGAGCAGAACGCGAGACTTTCCCGATGTGACACATTCTCTTAAAAATGTATAAAACTTGAATGTCAAGCTTTCACAGGAATATTCACAAATTCATTCACCATAACACTCAAACAAAACACTTTTTTTTCTTTTTCAATTTCATACAATGAAGACTATAAGGGAGTTCCGATTTCCACCAAGATCATGACGCTTCTAGTGGTATTCTTCATTCATAGTTTCACTTCTGTTCTATCAAATTGTAATTCAATACATATTCTTTTATCATATCTTAACTTTTCTTTATAACTTAACTTTTATCGCTGTGGGTTCCCCTTCCCGACACGTTTCGCTTGTCTTTATCAAGGTCGGGGGAATGAAGTAAAACTTTCCTATTTTCCATCTTCTGGATCGCTAGTGGCTGATGTAAATGGGAAAGTTTTACTTCACTTAAAGTTCCCCTGAACTTGATAAAGACAAACGAAATGCGTCGGGAAGGGGAACCCACAGCGATAAAAGCTAAGTTATAAAGAAAAGTTAAGATATGATAAAAGAATATGTATTGAATTACAATTTGATATAATAAAAGTGAAACTATGATGGGACTAATGAAGAATACCACCACCAGAAGCGTCATGATCTTGGTGGAAATCGGAACTCCCTTATAGAGCTCCTTTTATGAAGGTGCACTAGGGCCTTAACGCACGGAATAGCGTGCGCTAAATTGCCAGGCGTGCTAGCCGCTACCGCCTCCTTTTGAGCAGGTGGTAGATTTCCAGCTAGTGCGCGCTATAATGCACACTAATCCGGTACGTGTGCTAAAACCGCTAGCGCACCTTTGTAAAAGAAGTCCATAGTCTTCATTGTATGAAATTGAAAAAGAAAAAAAAAGTGTTTTGTTTGAGCGTTATGGTGAATGAATTTGTGAATATTTTTTGAGAACTGAACTGACTTGTATGAATTTTTGAAGCTTTCACAGGATCATTCTAGAAGAGAGTGATGGGGGCTTGAAATAAAATTGAAAGGGGAGGGGGGTAAGACATACAAGGCTGAAGGTTTTTTTCCCCAGTTATGTAGAAAGCATGGCCAGTACAACCATTTACTCTGGAACAGTACATTAAGTTCATCACATGGACACTCAGTCCAGCTTCATCTTAATGTTAGTGGCATATTTGTTTCTTAGCAACTCATTCTCTTCTTTCAGAGTGAATTAAAGAACCAATTTAATTTGCAACTCTCCTCCCTATCAGAACAAAAAACATAGCAACAAGCACTCTTCAGTGGCTTTTCAATGATCTCTAGACTGAATTGTCTTGTTAATATGCAACTATATAGTGCCAGATTATACACTGAAAAAAATCCCAACACTATCTCAATATTTATAATAAACTATACTATGAAACCGTATTCCTTACTTCAAACACTTGATGTAATCTCTCAGTAGTGATTTTTATTCACACAAGAACACAGCCTGAGACTCACTCGCTCGCCATCGGGTGAGCATGTGTTAAGTATATTCTTTAATTTAAATAATTATCAAACTTATCTTGATTGTTGTAGTTCTGGACCGGCATCTATATAGTGTCTGGCCATAAATTTCCTTTTGAGCAAAATAAATCTAATGAACGTAATCATGTCTAGGGATTCATATGATCAGAGCAGGGTATGTATGTCTGCGTATAACCTCTAGATGCTCGTGACTTTGATTTCAACTCATACCAAAGTGGTTCCATACTACACTAAGTTTACAAGTTGTAGATTCAAAGGTAAGGGATACACTGGTCATATGAAGACATGAGTATTCACCAGTAATTCCATCCAAGCTAAGTTCTATTTGAAATCATGGATATAGTTCTGCTGAAAATCTATCAATGACTGTATATTCACACTATAAAAATGCTAAATCAGTAATCTCTGCAGCATCAGACTTGACCTGCACATCATGTATAAAAAGGTCACAGGGCAGTAACTTTGCAGCAATCACACCTTGTTCTGTTCTCCTAAGGATATCTAGCTCCCTGGAGCCACACTCCTCAGCTATATGAGTGTTAACTTGGTTTGAGCATGGCATTGGATTTATTACCCTTCTAAGAACTGATATTGTATGTAGACCAAGTAAAGAAGCAGTGCACAACTGCTACTCACTATTTCTACTGTTATGTATTACTGACAGGTCAACAAATAATAACTCTGCTTCAGGAACTTCTACTGCCATAGAGTTGTCTCTCATAACTTAAATCATCCTGTACTGTATAAGACTTTGGTGAGACCTCATTTAGAATATTGGGTACAATTCTGGAGACCACACCTTCAAAAAGATATAAAAAGGATGGAGTTGGTCTAGAGCAGTGGTCTCAAACTCGCGGCCCGCCAGGTATTATTGTGAGGCCCTCAGTATGTTTATCATAATCACAAAAGTAAAAGAAAAGTTTCTTGATCAAATGAACTATAATGAGTTTTACCTCATGCAAAATTGTCATTTCTATAATAAGACATTATCTATTTTTTCTGAGGCCCTCCAAGTACCTACAAATCCAAAATGTGGCCCTGCAAAGGGTTAGAGTTTGAGACCACTGGTCTAGAGGAAGTCTACTAAAATGGTGTAAGGCTTATGGGGACAGACTTAAAGATCTCAATTTGTATACTTTGGAGGAAAGGCAGGAGAGGGGAGATATGATAGAGACGTTTAAATACCTACATAATGTAAATGCGCATGAGTTGAGTCTCTTTCATTTGAAAGGAAACTGCAATGAGAGAGATAAGATGAAATTAAGAGGTGATAGGCTCTAGAGTAATCTGAGGAAATACTTTTTTACGGAAAGGGTAGTAGATGCATGGAACAGTCTCCCAGAAGAGATGGAGACAGAGACTGTGTCTGAATTCAAGAGGGCCTGGGATAGGCACATGGGATCTCTCAGAGAGAGGAAGAGAGATAATGGTTACTGCGGATGGGCAGACTAGATGGGCCATTTGGCCTTTATCTGCCATCATGTTTCAATGCTCTGAGCTACAATCACAAGTTCTGTAACTTGGATTCCATGAATGAATGAATTATTTCATTAGGAGATTGGTTTGCATTAATTACCTCCATTGTATGCAAATGTTTTCCATGTATACTCATTGTCCCATATAGTGTAAACCACACGGGCATGCCAATACATAAATAACATTTTCAGATGAACAAGATGTTAAAAGCACTAAGTTTAAAAGTTCTGTTGCTGCGTTGATCATTATATGGGACAGACATCTCGTCCTTTGAAGATCTGTCTAACAGAACATTGACACTAGTGTGTCTGCCAGGAAAGTAATGGAGCTGCTAGTGGGACATTGCATTCAATATCAACACAACTTTGCCTCGTTTCAGAGTCAAGTGCTTGAACAACTCTGTTTGACAGCTTGACGTGGGGACATACGACGTGAACTACGTCAATGTGAGCAATGTTGGATTTTCACATTCGGCTCCATAGCTCCAGCTGGCTTGAATTATGCAGTCAAATGGAAGGCGTCTCTTTGAAGCAGTTTTGTGAGTATTTAAACTGTTATTTTGGCAATGTGTTTCAAGAGTTTAAGTAGTTGTGAGATGTGCTGGTAATTATTTTCACCCCCTGACGATGCGGAAGTGAAATGGGGTACTCCCATAGAGAAAAAATGATACTTGCTTTGGCACTTGGATTTATGCAGTGGAGACACAGTTTTGCATAGTGCCTTGTACTAGCGTATTCAGAGAAATGGATTTCAGATGAAAATTGGAAGAACTTCTGTTCCAGCCAAGGAGGGAAATGTCCTAGTGGATAAGTACTTTATATTTTGTATGTACAAGAGAAGTGTCATTTGGATATATCATTGTGTACTGTGAACTTTACTGATTTGTTTTTGATGTGTTTTGCATTTTTTTCCTGGTCTTTCTGGACATACACTCTGATTAAGATTTGTGACTGTTTTCTCTTCAACATGATATTAACTTTTTCTTACTGCTTTGCATCTTTTTTTTTTTTTTTACATTTAGATTTTTGGAGGATTTTCCTTTTTGTGCTTTCCTGGTGTTGAATGGAAAATGATTTGCTCAATTGGGGGGTGGGGGGAAGTTTTTTTTAATGACTTATGATAAACTGAGGGCATGCTCTTTTTACAGCTTTGTGCTGTTATAAGGACCTCATTATAGGTGATGCCTTTTTCTCCTCCACAATTCATTGCTGTAGTGTAGAGCATCATTCTCCATTCTCAGTAGTAGGGGATAAAAGTATTTTGTTTTCTAGTGTAATTATTTATCTCGTCCTGTGAATTTGGTAATTGAAATCACCCATTATACTGTTGCCCAATTCTCCAGCTTTCCTAATTTCTGAAAACATTTCATCTATTTGCTCATTTTGTCCTGGGGGATGATAGTATAACCCTACCTTTATATTCCTTCCCTTCACACATTAAATTTCTATCCAGGATTCCACACTGCTATCTATGTCATGCAGAATGTTCATTTTATTTGATTCAATTTTCTCTTTAACATATAGTGCAACCCCCCTCCAATTTGATCTATTCTATCCATGTGATATAATTTGTACCCAGGTAACAAGTGTCCCATTGATTGTCCTCCTTCCACCAGGTCTCTGAGATGCCTATTATCTATCTCATAATTCAGTGCTATATACTCCAACTCTCCTATTTTTTAGGCTTCTAGCATTTGTATACAGACACTTCAAATTATGTTTTTTTTCCTTGAAACTTCAGGCTGCTGAGAAGACGGAAAATTTGAGTCTTTTACTCTGCCTTCCTCTTAAACCCTCCTAGCTTTCTTTCACCATTATTGGAACCTCTTTACTGGGACACCCTAAATATCCTGTTTCAATAGTATCCTTCAAGGATACCTCACACCGCACCATCCGCTCCTGTGTGATTGTTGGCTTTCTCCACATCTCAGTTTAAAAGCTGCTCTCTCTCCTTTTTAAACATTAGCACCAGCAGCCTGGTTCCATCCCGGTTAAGGTGGAGTCCATCCTTTTGGAACAAGCTCCCCCATTCCAAAAAGGTTGCCCAGTTCCTAACAAATCTAAATCGCTCATCCCTGCAGCATCGTCTCAACCACGCATTGAGACTTTATCGCTCTGCCTGCCTCTTGGGTTCTGCGCGTGGAACTGGGAGCATTTCTGAAAATGCTACCCTGGAGGATCTGGCTTTCAGCTTTCTACGAGACATGAAAGTGGCTCATCTAGTCTCCCTAGTTGAAATCCTTCCACTTTTGGAAAATAAGCTAAACTACCATAAGCAACCGTGTCTTTTCTGAGCTGCCTGTGTAATTAGGGGTCAACAAAATAATTTTATTTCTCTTCTTTCTTTTCACTTATATGAAAAAAGGCAAATAATGTGGAATCCTTGCTATCAAAATAAATAACCCTCTTAACCTAATAATGTCCCTCTGTAGTGCAGAAGTAATACCTTAGTCAATCTAGCCTCACCAATGCAGCTATTGCAAATGCTGCTGACAAAGGCTGGCACAATTAAATTTTTTTCCATGTAACAGAAGCAAGGCACAGTTTATTCATTTTTTTCCCATATAAGAAATCACATCAGCAACTATTTCTCCCTATGTACACCATCATCCCTCTGGCTGTGGCAATTGCATTACACATCATTTTTACAACCCTGAGATTATCATATACTACCATGCCAAGATCTTCCTTCTCATTGGAGCAAATCTGCTTTTCAACCCCTTGGAAACAATATACTAGGTGACCAATATCATAAGGAGCATAGAGGACCTCAAACACTGGACCTCTGCAAAACACAAATAGATACTGGGATGTATCATCTTTCAGGTGCTGCCCATGTCTTACATTCCACGCTCATGCTACAAGATCTTGCTTCCAAGATGGTGTCTGCAAGCATCAAGAAGTATGAAAAGCCAGGATGTGTGCTGGTAAAGCTTAGATTTTTTTAAAAATTTAATAAGCAGACAATACAGGCCTATGTAGAGAATGGCTTTTCACCAGAATAGGAGCAACATTTGGGTGACATTTCACAAAATTCAAAGACTAGTAGCCTCTTAATGGATTTTGCAATGAAATTTTGTTCTGCAGAATTTTGATAACCAGATAGATTCTTTATAGGGTGTAACACTTTCTATTGCACTACACTCAGAATTGTAGGAACCATGAGATCTTAAAAGCTCATGTACAGCATTTCTGGATAATTCTGTTGATTTGATAAAGGTACTACAGCTGGTAAAGATTGCAGTAAGGGAATCCTGTATGAGAAAATGAAATGACTTTCAATATTATCTAGAAATTCAGAAAAGAAGTGATTTCAAACTAAACAAACACAGAAACAAGACAATGAAAAAAAATGCCATCTTTATTTTTTTTTTCCCTGTAAATTTCTTCAAGTTTTGAAAGCCTGCAGAGAAATGCTCCCTTCAGGCAAATAAGTGCTTTGAAAACAGCTGTAACAGGACTAGGGAATGGGAAGAAATGTCACCATAGTAAAAAAACAACAACTAGGCTGTTGGGACAAGAAACAATTTAAACCTGGATGAACATATTTTAAAGGAACCATTAATAGTATAAAGATTCCACCCTCATGACAAAAAAACCTGCAAGGGCCTGGTGACAAGAAAAGAAATGAAGGCTAGATGACCTATGATGAAACCAGCATTTGCCTGGAAGGAGACACCATGATAATGAACATGTCTGGGGCCTGTAGGTGCCAGTTCCCTAAAATGGTTATATTTACCTTACAGCATAAAAGCCAGCTCTTTGGCTACTGTGAATACTTGAGCACCCCTCTCATTGAGCAAACTGACAGTATCTAGGGAGGGGTATTTTCCATTGCTGAGCACATTCTAATTATTTTGAAAAGGTGGCTCCTAAGGATTAGTGCTGCTGCAAGAAATGTAATGGAAAGCCAGTAATACAACTTCCCTAGATAGAGAAAAATATTTATATTGATCCAGATGATTCCCTGTAGCTTATGGCCAAACACACACCTGAAAGGTTTATTTAGAATTGGGAACTTACAAATTGCATGGGCTTTAATAGTTGAAAGAAATTTGTACTTTGTGTTAGTGTGAAAATGCAGGAGGTAATTTCTTCTAGGAGAATTAAGGAAGCCTGTAAATATGACCACCTGAAAGTGTAAAGAAATGACCACATAAGGCGGCAATATACAATAAGAATAAACCAAAGGACTTTGACATTAATCGACTCCCCTGATCCTGCTGTGCTGCCACAATACTGATGGTAAGCTAAATTTTGACAGGCGCCAACTAATTCCTAGAAGATTCAAAAGCTGCATTCTGTGTTATACTATATTTATGCAATCAGAAAAAAAATGTTCAGTTAAGGCTATGGGGACTATTACACATCATTAATTCTGCCATATTCTGAAGAATTTGTAGGGTTTAGACAGTTTCTTCCCATGAACTAGAAGCATTATGCAAACAGCAGATGTCTTAACTCAGCATATAATACTTGCTGGAATCTGGTAGAATGGGAGCACTGGGATTCCTGCGGCTTTATGACAAATTCACATAAAGCGAAGTTACTCACCTGTAGCAGGTGTTCCGAGGACAGTAAAATGAACATCTGCTTTGATGGGTGATGTGATCCCATATAGCCTTGAACAGGAACTGACCTTCAGCAACTTCGAGAAGCTTTTGAGGGTGGCGCACCTCACGATTGCAGCTTTATGCCCCCTACCATGGCACAGGACCAAGCCAGTCTAATACAATTCAAAGGGAAGGTGGACAGGGGAGTATGGATTTCATTCTGCTATCTTTGGGAAACACCTGATAAAAATAGCTTCACTTTCTCATAGGACAAGCAGGATGAAATCAACACACTGATGAGAATCCCTAGCTACCAGACTGTCTGAAACAAGCAAGGCTTAATGAAAAACTGGGAGTAAAAAATTTTGTGGGGACAGTCCGGAACAGAAACAGAAGGGCTTAAGGAATGGAACTGGATTCTAAATGCCAAATAAATACTGAAACACTGCCTAAGCAAATTGGCTTTCACATTGGAAGTCTTGTTGTAGAAAGTAGCAAGATGTGAATGTGTGGACTGATGTCTACATTGCAGCACTGTAAATCTCTTCCTTGGAGGATGATTTCAGGTGAAGTAGCAACATAGCTATAGCTCTGACATTGTGAGCTTGAAATGGCTCTCGAGAGTCAGTCCAACTTGGGCATAAGTGAAAGAGACACATTGTCCAACTGGCTAGCACACTGCATTTAATGGTGGCAGCCCCCATCCTGTTGGGAATCAAAAGAAATAAAGAACTGGGTGAATGGTATGGGCTTTAGTCTACTCTAGATAGAAGGCCAAGGCTCTCTTGCAGTCTAAACCAGTGTTCTTCAACCACCGGTCCATGGACCAGTGCTAGTCCACAGAAATTTCCAGCCAGTCCACAGGGCCAGCATGTACATCAGGCTTAAAACAGTGTTCTTCAACCGCCGGTCCACGGTGCGATCGATGCGGCGTTATCTTCGAGCCAGCTCCCTCTTCCTAACTGATTCAGTGCACAAAGCCATGGGCAGTGGCTCCTAAGGGCATCCTGCGCCTGAACCGGAAGCCTTCTCGCTGATGTTGCAATGTCAGAGGGAAGGCTTCCAGTTGAAGCACGGGACGTGCAAGGTGCAATTAGTACTATTATGGGGGCAGGGTCTGGGGTGGAGATTGGGTAGAGATGGGCAGGGCCTGGCCCACGACTTAGCCCAGTGTTCTTCAACCGCCGGTCCACGGACCAATGCCGGTCCACAGAATAATTCTTTTATTTCTGCCGGTCCATAGGTGTAAAAAGGTTGAAAAACACTGGTCTAAACTGCTTAATGCATTTGGGGAAAAATGTTAGCAGAACTGATTGGTTAATTTGTAATTTTTCTCTAAAATCTAGCACAGCACCAGAAGACTGGAGGGTGGCCAATGTGATGCCGATTTTTAAAAAGGGTTCCAGAGGTGATCTGGGAAATTATAGTCCAGTGAGTGACTTTGGTGCCAGGCAAAATGGTAGACTATTAGAAAGAACAAATGACAGAACATAAGCATGTATTAATGAGAGAAAGCCAACATGGATTTAGCCAAGGAAAATCTTGCCTCACCAATCTACTGCATTTTTTGGAAGGGGTGAATGAACATGTGGATAAAGGTGATCTGGTTGATATTATATACTTGGATTTTCAAAAGGTGTTTGACAAAGTACCTCATGAAAGACTTATGAGGAAATTAGAGAGCCAAGGGATGGGAGGTGGGAATAACTAGTGAGATTAACAATTGTATGTCATCAGCAAATTAAATTAATTGCAAGAGGATTGTGAAAAATTGCAAGTGGACCTTGTGAGACTGGGCATCAAAATGGCAGATGACGTTTAATATGAGCAAGTGCAAAGTGATGCATGTGGGAAAGACGAACCTGAAAGCTCTTTTGAGCAGGGACTGTTTTCTTATTCTTTGTGACTCTGTGTAGAACTGCGTGTGTCTGGTAGCGCTATAGAAATAATGAATAGTAGTAGTAGTAGTAGTAGTATTGATGCAGGGTTCCATGTTAAGAGTCACTGCCCAGGAAAAGGATCCAGATGCCATTATTAAGGATACATTTAAACCCTCAGCTCAATGTCTATGATGAGATGGAAAGCAAATAGAATGTTAGGAAATATCAGGAAAGGAATGGAAAACAAAGATGAAAGTGTTATAATGCCCTCTATGGTATGGCCACACCTTGAATACTGTGTGCAATTCTGGTTGCCGTATCTCAAAAAAGATGTAGCAGAATTAGAAAAGGTACAGAGGATGATGAAAATGATAAAAGGGATGAGATGACTTCCCTATGAGGAAAGGCTAAAGGGCTTAGGGGCAATATGATAGAGGTCTATAATATACTAGAGTGGAGTGGAAAGGGTAGATATAAATTGTTTGTTTACTCTTTCCAAAAATACTAGGACCAGGAGGAATGCAATGAAGCTACTAAGTAGTAGATTTAAAACAGACTGGAAAAAATATTTCTTCACACGTGTAATTAAACTCTGGAATTTATTGCTGGAGAATGTGGTGAAATCAGTTAACTTAGCAGTCTTTAAAAAAAGGTCTGGATAATTTCCTAAAAGAAGTCCATAGGCCATTATCGCGATAGCTTGGGGAAATCCACTGCTTATTCCTAGGATACATTGCATAAAAATCTGTTTTACTACTTGGGATCTAGCTAGATACTTGGGACCTTGGTTGGCCACTGTTGGAAACAGGATGCTGGGCTTAATGGACCTTTGATTTGTCCCAGTATGGCAATTCTTATGTCCATCTATAGATTCCTAAGTATTATGTGCATGGGCAGTGTCAAAGCTTCCTTTGGAGGGGCATCAAACTTGAGGATGTCTAATAACTCAGCTCTGGGCTCATCCTCTGCTTCAAAAGGAATGGACCTAGCTAATAAAAAAAAAAATCAGAAAAAAGAGTTCCTCAGGACAAGACTTTTTTTTTTTAAAGTAGGGGGGGAGGTTTCTGAAAAAATACCAAGGGACCGTTTCTCTGAGAAGACCTGTGGTGTGAGATAATAAAATTTGCAGATGATACAAAACTATTTAGTGGAGCTGGGACTAAAGAGGAATGCGAAGAATTGCAAAGGGACTTGAACAAACTGGGGGAATGGGCGGCGAGATGGCAGATGAACTTCAACGTTGAGAAATGTAAAGTATTGCATGTGGGAAACAGAAACCCGAGGTACAACTATACGATGGGAGGGATATTATTGAATGAGAGTAACCAAGAAAGGGACTTGGGAGTAATGGTGGACATGACAATGAAGCCGACGGCACAGTGCGCAGCAGCCGCTAAGAAAGCAAATAGAATGCAAGGCATAATCAAGAAGGGTATTACAACAAGGACGAAAGAAGTTATCCTGCCATTGTATCGGGCGATGGTGCGCCCGCATCTGGAATACTGCATCCAATATTGGTCTCCGTACCTTAAGAAGGATATGGCGTTACTCGAGAGGGTTCAGAGGAGAGCGACACGTTTGATAAAAGGGATGGAAATCCTCTCATACGCTGAGAGATTGGAGAAACTGGGTCTCTTTTCCCTGGAGAAGAGGAGACTTAGAGGGGATATGATAGAGACTTATAAGATCATGAAGGGCATAGAGAGAGTAGAGAGGGACAGATTCTTTAAACTTTCGAAAAATAAAAGAACAAGAGGACACTCGGAAAAGTTGAAAGGGGATAGATTCAAAACGAATGCTAGGAAGTTCTTCTTTACCCAACGAGTGTTGGACACCTGGAATGCGCTTCCAGAGGGCGTAATAGGGCAGAATAAAGTACAGGGGTTTAAGAAAGGATTGGACAATTTCATGCTGGAAAAGGGGATAGAGGGGTATAAATAGAGGATTACTGAACAGGTCCTGGACCTGTTGGGCCGCCACGTGAGCGGACTGCTGGGCATGATGGACCTCAGGTCTGACCCAGCGGAGGCATTGCTTATGTTCAGTCTCCCAAGAGCAGTCTGCATCATCAGACTCATAGAAATAGTTCCCTGGAAGTCTGAGTCTCTACCTACCTTCAGTCTACTGAGAGGCATGTCAGGTCCTGGCTAGGTGTGTCAAGAGACGGATGATCTACAGTGCCATAAAGAAGATTCTTCCCTTCAGGGACTAGACATTGACACTGAACCAGTTCCAATGCCCTGTGAGGAACAGCGTCAATATTGGTGCAACAGGAAGGACATGGGCCTGTTGAAGCTCTGCCAGAGCCAACATCAGAGCCCAAAACAAGAGATGTGAGCTGAGGAGAGATCCACAAAAATGTGACCCTACAGCATGGCAGAAAAAGACAAACTAGCTTGGTCTGGCACAATAGCAAGTGTAGGGAGGCACATGCATTTATGGGGCACTGCCCTCAAAGGCTCCTCACAACTGCTGGAGAGTGGTTCCTGCTCAAGACGTCATCAGATAATGTCAGCCATTAGTGTGGTGATTTTATCCTGCTATCCTCAGACAGCAACAGTATTAACTAAAATGTTATTTTTTTAATAAACACAAAAAATCTTAAAAGTAATGGGATGTCTAGAACATTCCAAAAAATTATAGGATGGCAACATTATGATAGCCAGGTAATTCCAATGGACTCGTGAACTCTCTCCAATGCAATTGTAGGTCTTTGTGCATCGGGATATCTGCAGAGCATTCCAAAAGACTTGTGGAATTTATAGTACTGGCAGTATTCAAAAGGAATCCTTCTGAAAATGTTCTGGGATTCACAACACTGAGGGCAATTCTATAATAGTTCCCCTATATTTAGGTGCTACTTTCCTTTAGTGTAACTGGGTAGAAAGGTGTAAGCACTTACATAGAGCGGGTGTAAATACTTATACCTACACATCTTAGGTATGCACATGACTTAATAGTAGTCTATCAAACACTATATAAGACATGTGCATATTTACAGAATAGTGCTTAAGCAGATTTTGGCATTTAGGCACATAATCAACATATAAATGTTAGTGTCCTACTTATAGAATTACTTCCTTTCAGTAGCATTCTGAATCATATGAGAAGCATGGCTCTACCTGCAGTATCATGAAGGGCTTGTGAGATTTGTGGCACTGTCTGCAGCATTAAGGATGGTCAGTATGACCAATGGTATTCTGAAGAACACACAGGATTTCTAGCAGTATTTGCAGCATTTTGAAGGATCTGTGGGATATATTGTGCTGGGATCGCTCCAATATTCTCAGAAATCTGTTTCAAACAATGGTGGTGAATCTCCAGGGAGTAATTTGAAAATCATTGGTCTTATATCATTTGGAAAGAAAACAGAAATCTGATGCTCAGCACATCCAGTTTCACCAAAGGCAACATTTCCTGACAGCTGTTCTGCTAGTCCAACTCATAACAGGAGTAGTGACATAGGTGAAAATTCCTCCTCTAAGTCTTCCCCATAACACAGAAGATGCTCTTAATATAAAGTAGTATTAGAATTCTGATAATTGAAGTTTGATAAAGAATTATGTCCTGTCTTGTTTGTTGACGGATCATGTTCTGCTTTGTCTGCAGTAGGAGATTGTTCATAAGGCAAATCAACAAGATAATTCCTTCTGAAAGGTAGTCTTTCTCTGCTGTTTGTATTTTTCCTGCAGATGGGATGACTATGTTCCAGAACATTTAATCCCCTCATCTCTGTCTCACAAGAACATAATTTTTCTGTTTATTGTTCACAGCCTTCCATTGTTCTCCAGCTCTTCTTTCTTTTAATCCTTCTCTTTTTTTCTTGGTTGCAGAAATTCAGTTCGATAAAAAAGGTCCCAGGCTCCTGCATATCACTGTTTTAGCAATTATACCTAAATGCATATCCTTGTCCATATTTTGTTGCTTTTTTGAGCCTGGTTATCTACAAAAGTGTATATAAGTCTGATTCTTTCATTCTGTTGCTGTATTCTCCTGCTGTTGATGTCAAGCGTGGGCTCTTACTTCATTTAACAGTTTATGTACTTCATTTTAGGTGATATGATCAGCCCTTTTGCAGCACATATGTCAATTAGAAATGCCAGAATAGGTGGCAAGAGACTTGGAGGAACTTGAAAGCTGTCATCATTTTATAACAAGGCTAATAATGTTCTTCTCCACAAGAAAATGGTCATGTGGACGTTTGGAACCACTAGGAGTTTTGCCTTTCAAAAGGTACATGATGGAAGGCTGTAGTTCCATGTTAAAAATTTCCAAGTGACTTGGAACCAAATCCTGAAATATAGTCTTAACAGTATTGCACTCACACTTGATGACACTTTTACACACCAGTAAGGAACACTTAGACAGGAGGAGCAAGTAAGGCAGCTGAGGAAAAAGTATGAAAGGGCCATCAAAACAAAGATGTCATTCAAGCACTGACAGGTTCAACCTCAATGGACTGAAACAACCATTTTCTGTTTGATATGATGAATCCCAGAGCCCCAAGGATCTATATGAGAAAGGAAATACAACACACACCAACACCAGCGTTACTAGTATCTGTAGCATGGGGAGCAAGAGGGTAAAGTCAACTTTCACCTGTTCTAAGTGCTTACAACTAAAGGCAGCAAGCAGGCTATTTCTTCTTTCCTGTGCAGCTCACTTATCTGTGGCATGCAGATGGCGGTCATATCCACACAATACAATCTTTTCAGGATCACATGGCACTGGCACCTTCACCTGAGATGCTGATTAAATGGGCAGTTCCAGCATCTAACTAAGCTCCTCATTACTAAAACTATATGGAATCTGAGCTGAGCTGCTGGAGATAGAAAAGCATCCCAAGGCCAGGAGCAGGGAATTCTGGTCCCAGATGGTCTCTTTCTGTATACCTCATGTCACACGATCATAGCAAGAGTAGCTGATGGGTCATTTCATTTTTCTTTCCTCCTTATGAAGCTTCTGGAAATTTTTTGCCTCCATTGATCACACAAACTGGAACAAGCTTTACAATAAACATACTTTAGTCCTGTGCTCAGAATCAAGCTGCAGGCAAGCGACCAGATTCAGTGTGTTTCTTTTTCTTTCATACATCACCCTCTGGCTCTTTGACTTCCCTCACTGGTTCATCATCCTCTTTCTCACTAAAAGCTGATTCTATGGTCTTCTCTTCTGAGTATTTGTCACTAGGGTCACCTATATCCTAGGGAAAAGCAGAGAGTTATAGGAAGGGAAGATTAGCAAATCTTTATCTAGTAAGTTAAAAGGTTCATATCTAGATGTAAAAACTGTGATGGTAAAACAGAAAATAGATTACCTTATGGTTCTCCTAAAACTTAACTGTGAGGAGCATTCCATACACAGACTCAAAAAAAATCAGCTCCTTTTACCACTTTTTATATTATCCGTATATGAGGCTCTGGCTGATGGAACTCAAGAGCACAAGTACTGTGCCAAATTTCTTGTAGAAGCATTGTAGAGATAAGCTGATTTAATAGAAAATTATGAATCCAGAATAAGAGTATTACAGATATTTATTTGGATTTAGCTCATACCCAGGGTTACCAGATTTTGACCCCCAAACCTCGAGCTACATCTGGAGGGCCTCCGAGCATGCGCATGGATGCCTAGACATATCCAGGTAAATTTGGATGTCTGGTAACCCTATTCATACCTCTTTCAGCAGTAACTCAAGGTGAGTTACACTCAGGCATATTTCTCTGCCCCAGAGGGTTCACAATCTAAGTCTGCAGCTGAGGGGTAAGGGTAAGTGTAAGTGTGTGTGCACGCGCATACGTGTGGCTTTAGTTTGCACTTTCGTTTTGTTGGCTGGGGACTTCTGCCGACATGTTTTGCCAAGTTGGCTTTTTCAAGGCAGTCACCCCTCTGTGTTACCACTTGCACATCTATGCCCACTTCTGCGGTGGTAACGTAGAGGGGTGACTGCCTTGAAAAAGCCAACTTGGCGAAACATGTCGGCAGAAGTCCCCAGCCACAAAAACGAAAGTGCTGCAGTTTTCATCATATTCTTCTTTCCATTATTATGGAGACTCAAAGGCCAGGGTGATAACCCCAAGATTCAAAACCCACTGAATCTTCCTGTGGCATTGGGCAAGTTATTTAACCCTCTATAGCCTTGGGTACAAACTTAAGATTTTAAGACATCCAGGGACAGAAAAATACAGTACATGAATATAGTATGCTTTGACCTACAACCAGAAAGGCATAAGCTAAATATAAAATAAATAAAAACTTCTTTGTGCTCTAAGCACTGACACATACCTTTGCATCTCTCTCTGCAAACTTCTGAAACATATTGGCATAAATTCTCTTGTCACGCTCATTGTGCTCTTTTGCTTTCTTCTGGCATATTATAATCTGTAATTTTGCTGCTTTGTTTTGTGGATTTACTTCCAGCACTTTTAGAAAATCACATTTTGCCAGCTCAAACTCATTCATGAGTAATCTGGCTTCACCCCTTCTATACAGGCCCTTCTCATTATTTTGGTCCAGCCCAAGTGCCTGGAGGGGGGGGGGGGATAGAAAAAATATGAATTAAGAGGGCAATTTCCAAACAGTTCACCTAGGTGAAAATGAGTTACAAGCTCCACAGGTACAAAGGGAAAGTATTCATATAATTTGAAATTTGCCCATGAGTTCAAATGCTTTCTGAAGGTAGATCTTTACTGAAAAACAACACAGAGATATGAAAATATTACATTCATACATTGCTTTCCTGCCCTGTCCTTTACATACCCCAATAACATCTCCTCCAATATGGCTAGTATAGGATCACGTCACAAAAATTGGTACTACAATATATTATTCTCCTAACCAGAACAACAACGGCGTGAAGAATGCACCACCGGCTTAATCCTTAAATAAGGAAAAAAAATATATTTTAAAGATTAAGCCGGTGGTGCATTCTTCACGCCGTTGTTGTTCTGGTTAGGAGAATAATATATTGTAGTACCAATTTTTGCGACGTGGATTAATCTCCAGTATTGGTATTTTTTGGCCGATTTAGTATAGGATCATATATATACTTTAAAAAGTGTTCTCATTTAATCCAACTAGAAAATGAATTTATTCAGGTAAACGGCCTTGAAAATTGTCCTTTAATGGGACAGATTCTTCACTTTGGAACAAAATCCATGAGTACTTTTCATCCACAAACTTTGCTAGCTCCTTCCCACTCCCAATACCACTTCCCAATTCCCCAAAGCAACTCATCCACTCTTTATCTCCTCCAGAAATTACCAGATATCTTCCTCTTGTAATACATTTTTTTGTAATTCTTTTGTAATCTGCCTTGAACCGCAAGGCAATGGCGGAATAGAAATCTCTAATGTAATGTAATGGTCCAGCATCTGCCTCCTGTCTTTCCCCTTTGGTCCTGGCCTCTCTCTCTCTTTCTTCTGCTTACAATCCCCCCCCCCCCCCATTGTCCAGCATTTGTTCTCTTTTCTTCCAGGTCTTTCTCTCCCTCTCTCTCTCTTCTTCCTTCCTCCTTGGTCCAGAATCTTTCCACCTCTCTGCAGTCTCTTTCTCTCTCTTCCCTCTATACACCCTCAAGTCCAACATCTGCCCCCTCTCTTTCGATTCCCTTTGTTTCAGGTTTCTCCCTCTCTCTATCTTCCTTCTGCTAACATTTTGAGTCCTCCCCTCTCTCCCCCCTTTAGTCCAGCATCTGCTCTGTCTTCAAGTCTGTTTTCCTGCCCCTCCTCAAGGTCTTTTTCTGTCTCTCTCCCCACCCCCCATGTCTAGATCCAGCGTCCTGCCGGGGCCTTACCTTTTGGTAAAGTTTCTATATAACTTGAAGGAGTGTGTGAGACATTTTCAAGCCATTCCTGAAGGGCTGCTAGGATTTGTGGATTTTGCATGACCTGATCTGCCAGTTTTTCCGTTTTTTTTGAATCAGTATTTTCTGCTTTATTGTTTGCTGCCATCCTTGAAATCCACCTTCAAACTTATCTCTCAGGTCGCCTGTGATCAAACCCGTACTTTTCCCCTTCTCCTGCTTCCCGCCACCTTGTCTTTCCCCTCGGCTGCAATTACTCTGCTGGAAACAGGAAGTGGAACAGAAGGGGCGGGATGCGGCCGAGGGGAGGTGATAGGATGCTGGAGGTCATTTTCTACACTGTGACCGCCGCTAAGCTAATTATGGCAGCCTGCAGAGTGAACCTAGCAGGCTGCCATTGGCCTCTGAAGCACATTGCCTCTGCCGCGGTCCTGCCCCTCCTCTGACGTCATGGGTAGGACCGCGGCAGAGACAACATGCTTCGGAGGCCAATGGCAGCCTGCTTAGTTCACTGTGCAGGCTGCCATAATTAGGTCAGCGGCGGTCACAGCGTGGAAGACAACCTCTCTCACTGGGTCAGGAAGAAGCTTGGAAGTAAGGATCTGGACGCCGCGAGTGAGAGGAGGCTTCGGGCGTTCACCAACGCTAGGGAGAGCCGTATGGGGCGCGGTCATTTAAAATGGTACATCAGGGTGGGGGTGTTTAAAAAAAAGTACCTTCGCTACATGAGATGAACAGACATTTCCACTCACTTTTGGGTGGAAAAAAAAGTGCATCTTATGGAGCGAAAAATACGGTAACTAAAAAAACATGATCATGTTTTTACATGATCATGATTATACATCGATATAATCAAATACATCAGAAATATAAATATAATCAAATGCATAAAAGCAATCATATAAAATATTGTATATTTTAAAACAATGGAATGATCATATAACAGAATGAAGAGCAATATCAGAAAAGGTGAACTCAAAGAGGAAAGGGTCTGAAGGCAGTAAAAAAGGCCAGTAATCAAAATATAAAAGAGTAGCTTTAAAAAAGGTTTTAACATACTCGCAGTGAAAGGGAAAAGTACATATGTACCATGTCAAACTTCAATGCAATCTAAAGCTGATCTAATAATTAGCTAACATCCAGCCAGAGTGAATGATCTGACCAGAGAAAGTGTGTTCCCAGAGAGAACCGAAATGGCCATAAGCACAGATGAAAAGTGCGTTCTAAACAAGAGTAACACCATAACTAATAGAAGTAGCCTTAAGTGACTAACAAATGAGATCAGAGATTCCTTAATACTCTTCTGCACAGCCCCTTTTTCCTCTCCCCCTCCACTTCCCTGTGCAGCAGTAGTAGCCGGACGCCTCGCAGCACCTCGGACATCCTCCTGCCGTTGCTCTCATCGCCGCATGCGCTGCCGCACGCACCACAAATCGAACATGGCCATGGAGTCACAAATCACGCTGTCAGTGATCACAGCAGTGTAAGTGCACATGCTCGCTTAGGGTTTTATTATAGAGGATGGCTAAAGTGAAGCTATAAGTTCACCAGGGGATTAAAGTACCTGCTTACAGAACGAGTTCTAAATGGAAAATGAAAGGTTGTATGGATAACAATACTTGTGTGTTGATAATAAGCTGGAATCACAAATGCCTTCATCAATCTAACCTTCTCACACCATTCCACTGCTTTGATGTACTCCCTTTGCTTGATATTGCACATAGCCAGGTTCAAGAAGGCCGCAAGCAGGAAACACTTAGATGGTTTTGCTTCTGTCTCCGACAAACCATACTCCATATCTAACCAGGATACAATCTTGCTGTACTGTATCACTGCCTGCATGTATTTACCTGCCTGAGAGGAGGAAAAAGGATGATGAAATTTTTAGCAAAAACAGTTGTAGATGAAAAGATGTATTCATGTTCAATTGAAAGAGGATTCTGGACAGATATAAATAACTGGCTCCCATCAGCAAGTTTCAAATGCAAGATTACGAACCTTGAAATAGGCAGTTCCTTTTTCTTTAACAACTGCTGCCTGCTGAAGTTTCTCTTTGGTGTTCATCTCCCAGGATTCTTTGGCCTGCATGCAATTTGCATAACACTAGTTAAGAGTAAGACAGGTTAAAATTATCCAGGCTAATACTACAATTTCAGTTAGGAGTTTTCCTATTCAATCCAAGACAAAAACCAAAGTTCTTCATCTGTAGCAGGTGCTCTTTGAAGAAAGCAGGTATATAGTCTCACATGTTGGTGACATCATCCATGGAACACTGCATGGACAGAGTGTACTGTCACTAAATCTTTTAGGATCACCCATATTGCAAACATGCTAGTGCCTTCCCGCCTGATGTTGGCTCATGAGACCTGCAGTTCAATAACGAAGCTAAGCAGCCAACCAGGGGAGGTGGGAGGGTTGCAAGAATATATACCTACTATCTTTGGAGAACACCTGTTACAGGTGAGTAACTTTGCTTTCTTGAGGACAAGCATGCATGATATTCTCACATGTGGGATTCCCAAGCTGCCAGGATCATGCCCCTAGGAAGAAGGTTATAGTTAACTATTATGAGCCTGGTGAAATTCAAAGGGACGGAGGGTAAGTTGGCATTTAGTTAGAAAATAAATTTTGAAGAACTGCTTCTCCAGCTGACTACCCCATCTGGAATGATTCTCAAACAGTAGTGGGACGGGATGGTATGGATTGAGGACCAAGTGGCTGTCTTACAGATGTCCTCAATGGGTGTGGAGTGAAGATGGGCTACTGAAGTTGCCATAGCTTGAACTTTTAAGAACAGTGACATGACCTTCAAGTGTCAGACTAGCCCAAGAATATGCAAAGGAGATACAGTCCGCTAGCCAAGTGGAGATTGCTCTCATGATGACAGGAACTCAAAGTCTGTTAAGGTTGAACAAGACGGTTGAATGGTAATTCTATGAGGCTTGGTTTCATCCAAGTAGCAACACAGTGCACGTTTACAGTCCAAGGTGTGGAGAACTACCTCACTAGGGTAAGAATGTGGTCGCTGTAAGATGACAGGTAGAACTAAGGACTGGCTGAGATGACATTCAGAGATGACTTTCGGGAGGACCTTTGGATGTTTATTTATTTATTTTTATAGTCCGTCCTCCCCATGAGCCCAGAACGGGGTACAGCGATACATTCATAATGTTTTAGAGGCACAGGAATAAGGGTACATTCCCATTATACTGGAAAATGGGGTGAGAGATATAGCGGCATATCAACAATATATAAGAGGCAGAGGGTTGAGAGTACATTCACAATATGTTTTTCACAACTAATCTAATCTTCGGTTTATATACCGGGTCATCTCTCATTGGAGCTCGACTCGGTTTACAAGTAGTCAGGAGACCAGAAGTAAGGATAGTAGAAATTAATTTAGTCTGTCATAAAAGTAGATCTTGCAATGTTAGCGATTAGTAGATTCTACAGGTAAACTATTTAGGTATTGTGAGACTAGCAGGGTTTTTAAGGTTTTTATTTAGCACACCTTAGTAAAAGGACCCCAGTGTTTAAGTTTCTTTGGGGGGTTTCCTCCTTCTTTTCTATTTATCTTTGTCTAATTGTTTCCGCTTCCTTTCACAAATATCCCCTCCACTATCGAGAAAACTGAATAAGCCAAATTATTACAGAATGCTACACAGAAAAATCATGCTAACAGAATACCGCAGTCACACATGACAGGAATAATGTTAGAGAAGTGCAACGAGGGCAACTGCCCCCTGGTCAGGGAGAGCCCAATGCCAGCAGGTGAATGAAAGAAGTACAGCCTGGGCTTTGTGGTTCCCAGTTATGTCTAACACCAGCTCTAACAGGATACATATTTCAAATTTTATATATTCTAAACACAAATAGAAAATACAATTATTTTTTTCTACTTTTTGTTGTCTCATTTCATTCTTCAAATCATATTGGTCTCAGGTGCTGGTTTCTGTTTCTTTTGTCTTCCCTTAACTCACTTGCCAGGGTCTCCTGACCATTTGACATTTCTTCTTTCTCTAATGCTCACCATCCATCTTCTATCTCTATGTATGCATTGTTCCCCATGTTCAGCATCTCCCTTTTCTATGTCTCCTTTATGTCCCTTTCTAGCATTTCTCCTGTGCCCATCTCCTTACCTTCATCATATCTCATCATTCCGATTCCCTCCCCCTGTGTACAGGAAGTAGGGAAAGAGAGAGAGATACAGGGAGCATCTCTCCCACTCCCTCTACTGCCATATCCAACATTTCCTCATCCTCCGGATCATGTGCAGCATTATTCACTATTGCAACCAACCCCATGCCCAACATTTCTCCTTCTACCACCTCTCTCCAGCACCATGCCAAACCTCTCCCTCCATCACTATGTCCAACATTCCTCCCCATTGCATCCCCTTCAATCTGTCCCTCTGTTCCCTCTCTACCACCATATCCAACATTTCTCCTTCTCATCCCCATGTTTCTCTACCTCACTCCTCTCTCTCTATGCACAATTTTACTCTTTCTTCCTTTCCCCATATGCACCATCTCTTTCCCTCACTCACACATTTATGCCCAACAATTCTCCCTTTCTATTACATCCCTCCCTTGTGTCCCAAGTTCATGACCCTTCCCCTTCCTTCTGTGTCCTGAGTTTGTGTCCCCCTCCAAGCCTTTGTCTCAAATTTGTGCCCCTATCATGTCCCAACTCGCTCCTTCTCCCCCTCCTTTCTCCCTTTGCCTCATGTTATCCCCTCTCTCCCTTGTTTCCTTCAGGGCCATCCAGCTGGGCATGCCCCCTTCCACCGAACCCAACCCGGAAGCCTTCCCTTCGATGTCAGAGCTGATGTCGGAGGGAAGCTGGGGATCCCAGTTACCTTAACAGTCCTCCTTCCAGGTGGGCTGCTCCTTCCTGTTATCAGCTGAACTTGTTTGCAGGGACACACGCAGCAGCTCTTGCACACTGCTGACCTGGAAGCCATCTCAACGGAGAGATGGCTTCCAGGTCAGCCATGTGCAGTGTACAAGAGCCGCGGCACGTGTCTCTGCAAACAAGTACCACTGAAGGCAGGAAAGAGCAGCCCAGCTGGAAGGAGGACTGTTGGGGTAACTGGGATCCATGGCTGACCCGGAAGGCTTCGGTGGAGGGGGGCTTGTTTATAAATGGAATCCACAGTGGAGGAGGATGCATTGGGTACAAGGGTAAGGGGACCATTCAACCCGTGATAAGGAGAAGGGTGGCTGCTGGACTCACAAAGGGGGGGTGGCTGCTGTTTCACCCGCGATTACGAGGGAGGCAGTTGATCAGAAGGGGTGGGAAGGGAGGCAACTCGTGGCAGATCCTTTACTGCAGGGACAAGGCCATTCTGAGCTCCATGGAGCAGTGAATGGCCTTGTCCCTGTACTCATGGCAACCAGTTGATTTTTTCCCCCATTCCGGCAGGTTATCTGCAGCTACCCATGACTAGCCTTGGGTAGCAGTCACCATGTTATTCTCTAGTGGAGATTATAGCAGACAGTGAAGTGAGTGAGCTTGTATATGCATTAAGTAGCAGCTCTTTCAATGGGTTTCACATCCCCTTGCATTTACACACTATGCAACTTATGTGCTTTTACAGAATAGTGCTTGGTTGCTTTGCTGTCACTTACACAAGTAAATGTATACTTGTCCACAAAATTGCTAGTATTCTGTACATTTATGCTTGCAAATGGTATGTAATTATAGGCACAGTGTTATAGAATTGCCCTTAACATACACATTGAGTTTATAGCAGTTGTTGCTAAGGAAGTGAAAGGGAGTAGATAACATGCACGGGCAAACTGGACAAACCATATTATCTTATGTTTCTGTGTGTTGCCTTAAAGAGCATTTTTGGTTTAACTGTATTTATGTGCTCAGGAAGAAACTGTAGCAAAGCAAAGACCTTTAATCTACTTTAAAATGCAGCCAACACAGGGCATCTGGTTTCTTCGCTCCTGCTAATGTCAGCTCCATTCACAGGCTGATTATGCCCTGCCAAATCATCTGAACCTTTTGGCAGGATATAAATTATTGTATCTACAGGACAGAGATAGAAACTGAATAAATCTTAACAAATGAAGAAACAGATCTTGGCTCGTACCAGGAACTCATCTTCCCTCTTCACTAAAGACATGCCAGCAAAAGAACTAAGATCTCTGTGGGTCGAACATTCTGCTGAGAGAATGACAGAGACTTCATACCAAAGCCAGCATTTTGTACACTGTGATTTCTCACCTTTTCATAGTTCTTGAGGGTAACTTCATATGTAAGCTCAGCATTAGGTTCAATGCCAAACACAGGTTTTCCCGTTTCTCCAAACCCATATCTGGAAGGAGGTAAGCCAGCCAGAGATTAGTCAGCCACTGAGCAACTTTATCAGTGGAGCTGAAAGCAATTTTTTAAACTTTAGAATGTCTACATTTGCTTATGAAAGAATATTTTTGGAAGTCTACAGCACTTGTTATTCCTGCATGGCCACAAATTCAAGTTCTCAAAATAATATAGAAGGCCTCTAGGAGTAATTTAAAAGCCTTCTTTACTACTACTATTTATCATTTCTATAGTGCTGAAATGCATATGCAGCACTGTACATTTAACATGTAAAAAATGGTCTCTGCTCAGAAAAGCTTACAATCAAATTTGGCCACACAGGACATATAGAGGTTGGGGAATTTCAGCAGAGAGAACAATAGGATGGACATAGGTGTCTTATGATGAGTGGGAGGCATTGAAATCAGCCTCAAAAAAGTGGGCTTTTAGCCTAGATTTGAAAACGGTGCAGCAAGACAGAAAGAAGGGACAGAATCTGAAGTTGGCAGTGGAGGAGATGGGTACAGATAAAAGGGACTTACTGGATAAACTGAGTTTACAGGGGGAGATAAGCGAGGACAGTTGAGGGGCTGCAGAGTGAATGCACTTGTAGGTCAGTAAGAGGAGTTTGAACTGTATTCGGAAATGGATGAGGAGCCAATGAAGTGATTTGAGGAGAATCCCATGTGAAAGCATGGCGGCTCTTGCAGAATGAGTCGTGCAGCAGAATTTTGAACAGAAGACCTGAGAGAAGCAAGTTGCAGTAATCTAAGTTAGAGATGATGAGAGCGTGGATTAGGGTTTTGGCAGTATGCTCGGAAAGGAGAGGTCGAATTTTGGTAAGTTTATAGAGGAGGAGGCAAAAACCTTTAGCAGTTTGTTGGATCTGAGTAGAGAAGAAAAGAGAGGAGTCGAAAATGACCCCTGGATTGTGAGTTGACAAGACAGGGAGGAGAGTGTTGTCCACAGACATACAGAATGGGGGGAGGGTGTGGGTGGGTTTAGGAGGGAAGATTAGGAGCTCGATTTTAGCCAAATTCAATTTTAGATGTCAGTGAGACATCCAGGCAGCAATGTTGGATAGGCAGGCTGAGACTCGGGCCTGGATTCCTGTAGAGATATCCGGTGTGGAGAGGTAGATCTGGGAGTTGTCAGCATAGAGGTGAAATTGAAAACCAAGGGAGAAGATCAGTGCACAGAAGCAGTGTGTATAGATAGAGAAAATAAGAGGTTCCAAGATAGAGTCTTGAGGTACACCTATTGATAGTGGAAAAGCAGTGGAGGAGGATCCACCAATGCATACACTGAAAATGCGATGGGAGGTAGAAAGAAAGTCAGGAGAGAACAGAACCCTGTAATCCAAGTGAGGACAGTGTATCAAGGAGTAGGTGGTGATCAACAGTGTCGAAAGCAGCAGATAGATCAAGAAGGATGAAGATAGAGTAGAGGCCTTTGCATCTGGCCAGGAACAGGTAACTAGAGACTTTAGCAAGGGCAATTTCCATGGAAAGCAGGGGGCGAGAGCCTAACTGAAGTGTGTCAAGAACAGCTCAAGATGATAGAAGTCCAGGCAACAGCAGTGAACAGTACATTCAAATAGCTTGGATAAGAAGGGGAGGAGGGAGATAGAGCGGTAGTTGGAGGGGCTTGTGGGGGTCTAGCGAGGATTTTTTTTGAGGAGAGATGTAACTATTGCATGTTTGAAAACATCAGGAACAGTTACAGTGGAGAGTAATAGGTTGAGGATGTTACATGAGGAATGACAGAGATTGCACTGAGTAGGTAGGTGAGAATTGGATCAGAGGAGCAGGTAGTGGGTTTGAAAGAGGAGAGAAGATATGCAGTTTCCTCTTCTGAGATTTCAGAAAAGGAAGAAAATGTGACAGGGGTTATGGAGAGGTTAGCAAAATGAACAGATGGAAGGGGGGGAGGGGTAAGGAGTGACCTGGTTGAGAACTCAAGTTGAATCTTCTGAATCTTGTTGTAGAAGAACTTAACTATAGTCTGGGGAGAAAATGAAAGTGAGGGCACTGAGTACAGAATTTAGTGTGGTAAAGAGATGGCGAGGATTAGATAAATGGGCATAGTTCGTTAAATGGGCATAGTTCGTTAAATGGGCATAGTATTCTTATTTGGCAAGTAAGAGGGCAGACTGGAAGGATGTCAGCAGGAATTTGAAGTGTATGAAGTCAGCATATGTGTGGAATGTAAGCCAAGGATGTTCAGCTGATTAGACACAGGAGTGCAGGTAGCAGATGTTGGAGATAAGTCAGGGCTGGGGTTTGGCACTCTTTACAGGATGTGATATGGGAAGAGTGAGGGTATCTAGAGCAGAGGAGAGGAGAGAACGGTGTTACAGGAGAAGATAGTTTCATTGACAGACTTGTGTGATATAGTGGTTGAGGGGAGAGATAAGACAGTATTGGAGAGGGTGCCAGGGTCAATAGCCTGAAGGTTTCTAAACGTATTGGTAGTGATTGGCTGGGTTGGGGAGGGGAGAGAGAGAGAGGGTGTTGATGAATTGTGAATGTGAACAGATGATGGTCAGAGCGGGAGAGCTGAGGTGCAGAAATTGGTGGTAGAGCAATTATGATAAGGTCAAGGCAGTCGCCATTCTGATGCATAGGAGCGCAGCTGGAGATTGAATGAGGATGTTAGAGCAAAGAACCTGGAAGTGTAGGAGTAAGAGGTGGTATAAGCATGGATGTTGAAGTCATCAAGGATGAGGGTTCAAGAAAGAAGGAGAGTCAAGAGTCAAAATCAGTGATGGAGGAGGAAAGGGACTATCAGGGGTTCAATAAAGGACTACTCGGAGAGGTAGAGGAGCAAATAGATGGATTGTTTTAAAGTTTATTTTAAGCTTTGAGTAGCTCATATGCAAGAAGTTATTCATAAAGTGCTACTGAATGTGATCAAGGGAAAAGGATAACTCAGTACATGAGAAAAATATCTGCTCATTTCTACAAGAAATTATCATCCCACCCCAAGGGAGCATCCTGAGTCAAGTGACAACTGGCGCATCCTGTGGCCTAAGCATGATCCTCTCCGCTTTGAGATGTCAATAAATCCACTGCAGTAAACTGCAGCAATCTAGGATGTTTATCAAGAAAAAAGGAACTTTTTGTTTAAGAAAGGGGCAGTGGTTTAGCAAGGGTGAGAGGCGCCCAGGGAGGTGACTCCCAACCCTCATGTACTATAGTTCACCACACGAGCAACAAATTCAACATGCGCCTCGCGACCGCATTGGCTCTCCCTCTGATGTCCTATGCACGGCACCCAGAAGTGACGTCAGCATGAGCACTTTGAAAGTTGTTGCTCACGGCAGTGAACAACTAGTGGTATGGGGAAAGGGAAGGAGTGGGAAGAGGTGGGGGGTGGAGAGGAGGAGGGGTGTCGGTGGCCACACCATGATGTGCCTGGGGCAGACCGCCTAACCCCCTTACTACGTTACTAGAAAGGTGACCTTCAAACTTTCTAGCTAGGCAATTCCATCAGTCTATGCCCATGGTGTCTTCACATCATACTAGCAAGAGGATCATCATGCGTAATTATGAATATAATGTTCATATTTAAGGAACTTGCTTTAAGAGAAAGTTGTGTTGGGGGGGGGCAGCGGTTGAAGAAAAATTATTTTAAAATTAAAAATGCCTAAGGTAATGATTTTAAGAAAGCTATGAGCAGCTCAACTTTTTAAAGTTCCTATGGGCCTTGTAGAGTTTCCATTTGACAATCCAGTAGTGGCCAGTGCCCATAGGCATTTGCATTGGGATTTCAAAATGAAATCTCTGAACATAATTCACTCAGTTCATCTTACTCATGCCCCTGATATCACTCCTTTCTCTTTCATGGAGCATGCACACATTTTCAAAAATAATTTTTCCATCCACAAGTAAACCATAGTATACCTGCAGATATCCCTTTGAAAACTATCCCCAATATGAAGAGTCAGATAATAACCATGGCCACATACATTGTGTAAAGGGGAAATTCAACCAAGAACTCAATAATTCTTGTATGGATCACAATGCTTTGTTTAAGATTATGTCTTCTGATTATAAGTTTTATCCTATAAATCCTGATAAAACACCTCTAATGCAAAAAAATTAAAATAGATATTTATTGGCTGAACACTGGAAACATCACTTTCTCTGGCTATCTTTTACGCCTCTCTTGGCTTGCCTTATGTCCTCCACTCAGTTTCTATTCATCTTCTGCACTGATACCTCCTAAGTGGCAAAACATATATTTTATTCTACCAGAAAAGTATCAAGCAATAGGATTTGAAACACCTATAACATTTTTTGTATCCTCAAAGAACCCTTAATAAGCTGGAAAAGGAGAAATGAGGTCTTTACCTGCTAATTTTCTTTCTTTTAGTCCCTCTAGACCGGCACAGAAACGGATGGGTTTACGCTCTTCTGCCAGCAGATGGAGACTGAGATACCAGCTTTTGGCTACAATATAAGTGGGCTTTGCAGTTCCTCTTACACTCAGTTTTTACGAATAGCCACAGTAACTAAAGTAGGGAAGCGTATTTGGCAAATGCTGGAAAGAATGAGGAGTAAGAATGGCTGAATATAACAACAAAAGAAAAAGACTCCTAACAATCTGTTGGTCTGTTAATTGTATTGTAAATAATTAAATATACAGTGTAATATAATTCTCATACACTCAGAATTGTGTAATTTGGCCAAGAGCCGAAGCTCATATAAAGGGAATCTTACTAAGCTTAGCCTTAGATGCTGCATCCACCGACCAACCCCGAAGCCACAGGGTTTGGTGGGCCACTACACCCAGAGCCATGGACTTGGATGAGGCACGCAAAAGATGGCATCATAGAGAAAAGAAACTCCCATCTCAATCTTAGCTACTTCCTGATCCACTAAGGACCAGTCAGCCAACTTGTAGTCAAGAACTTTCTCAAGACTACTAGAAATGAGCCCCGGTTACCAGACTGCCACAAAATTGCCGCCTGGACAGCCAGATCAAAATTGCATTTAAGAACAGCTTCTATCTTACAGTCCTGAGGGTCTCTCAGGGCCCAGCCACCTTCCACCTGCATGGTATGTCTGTGTGCAATAGCCGAGACCACCACATACACCATAGGAGACAAAGATTTCTCTATCATCATCATGATTGAGGTAGAGTCTGGCCTTAGACCGCGTCAAACAAAAAGGCACATCCGGAACTTTCCACCGAGTGTGCACTACATCCCAAATATCCTGATGCATAGGGAAAGAGCGGAATGCTGATCGGATCCCTCTAAGAAGAGGGTCCACCACATAAGGGGGGGGGGGGTCTTAGCTTCCTCTTCAAAGTGTAAAACAGAATGCACTTGAAGTATGAACTACTGCAACTCTTCCCGATGAAAAATGGGCACAACAGACACGTCCTCACCAACCAGCGCCTCTGAAAAATCTCCATCCAGAACAAGCAAACCCCTAAGGGATCTGAAAAATCCTCCCCAAGATCCAAGTCCTCATTCGGAGAAAACAGATCAGCCAAAAAGTAATCCTCATCCCAAGACACCAGTCACATGTAAATAATCCTTGCACATGGCCAACACAAAATCAGGACCAAACAACCCTGGTGGCAAGCCAGAAATCATAGTAGGAGTGCAGAAGACACATTTAAGACCTGTTCCTGTCGCTCTAAGACAGGAGGAAGGTCACCTGAGGCAAAATGGACATACTTCCCACCAAAACTGAGGGAAGCGCTATCGCTAAACTGTTACCTGAAAGCAAACAGAGCACCAAAGCTAAACTTGACCCTGTTGCTACAGAAACACCGCTAGCAGCCACAGCGACAAGGGAATCCCCAGCCACCCCGGCAGTCCGCAATCCCAAATCAGCTAAACAGATTCAGACAGACTGCCTCTCCCTTTCTCTTCCCTCCTCTGAGCCTCTTAGTCTCTGTGAATTTTGGTCTGCACTTTTGTAAAATGTCTGCATTTTGAATGTTCTTATGTAACCTGTTCTGAGCTTCGGGGAGGATGGGCTAGAAATCTAAATAAATAAATAAAATCTGCCAGGCTGCCGAGGAACCCCTGGCTTGGCCGGCAAGTGAAGCCTGGCTGTCACCAGCGCCTCCCGCCAACAAGTGGTGTGCACATGAAGGGGAATCTAACACACTAACACTCGAAGCTGGGTCCCCCTCAAGGCAGCTGGACTGCATCCACCACTTGGCGCCCACATAAAACGCACTTGTGTTGCTTCTTTGAAGCGCTCATACTGAATGTGCCAAAAACCCACACACAACAATGCCATACAAAAACAGCGGCCTCAGGACTACTTTATGCTCCAATTATTTCTTGTGTCTTTTTTTTTTTTTTAACTTCTCACAGCTCACCAATTGTCTCAAGTTAGAGCAGACCCCACAAGGCACTCTAAGCTGTAGTCTATGCTGGTATAGGTGGCCAGGTGTACAGTTGAGGCTCCTCTAAACATAGAAAACCTGGGGAGGGGGGAAATGGGGGGAGGGATTCAACCCTTTTGAGTATGGCACCCCTGAGGTCGGTAGGACCCACAAGAGGATCCCCCAAGCTCTATCCAGACAGCAAAAGGGACCAGAAAAATTCCCTAACCAGATCCAACAGGCCCAAACAAACCTCAGCACAGACTGCACAATCTTACCACTCTACCTGCTGGAGACTGAGAATAGACTGAGTGTAAGAGGGACTGCACAGCCCACCTGTACTGTAGCCAAAAGTTAGTACCTCAGTCTCCCCCTGCTGGCAGAGAAGTGAAAACCCATCTCTTTCTGTGCAGGTCTGGAGGGACGCTAAAGGAACATCTAAATTTAAAACCTACACCTAAGAATAAAAGCCCTACTTATGACATTTAATCCTGACCTTTGGCACTCTTGCTGTTCAAGGTGTCATAACCCTGTCTCCTTCCCCCTCCAAATAAGATTGTTTCTTACCGTGGACCTAGGTGTAGAATACAGATCTCTCCTCGCTGCATCTTCTCAAGTGCTCTGTCAAGTCCAATTGGAATGTCATGGTCTTCACCCTCTCCGATGATAAAAGTCACATCTCGACAGTCAAATATCTGGCCACTGCAGCTCCCTTCTAGATGGACTATTTAAAAAGAAATTTGAAATTATTTTTTCTTTATAGGTTGTGCAGTAATAAACATTATTTCTTGTCCTGTATGAATGTCTCAAGGATACAGGTGGCATCATTTATACAGCTATGTCAGCACATGGAGTATTCTACGAGATAAATCGCTTAGTTACATCATTATAGTAACTTAATGACAACAGAAAAAGACTGACAAGGATTAAGTCTGCTGAGCAAATGTTTAGAGCTGTTAACATCACTCCAATGATATCAAGAGGCATCTGAAGCTAGGTGTGATACCTTTCCATGTAGAGATCCTTTGTGTTTATCTAACAACCTTTTGAATTCCATTGTTTTTGTCACCATCACCCCTTCCTTCACAAGTCTATTCCATGCATCCTATCATAATGACTGTTCTCTGATCCCATAGGAAAGCTTTCCCAATTGAGTATCTATTAGAGCTCCAGTGCCCTAAACACAATGAAATTAAGTACCCAACTCAAGGATATGTCATCACTGATGCCCAAAAATATAAGTTTGCAAGTTTCTTAATACTATGCTATAACCACTCCTCTATGCTGTCAGCCATAAAAATGATGTTCTAATAGAAGGACTGAATACCCACAGTCATGTGAAAAAATTAAGACACCCCATGTTCACATATCAATGTCAAATCTTTTTTTAATTTATATCTGGAAAAGTGATGTAATTGAAGGTAAACAAAAATATTTTCCTTGATTTACTCATGAAACAAAAGATATGCACAAAAATGTGTATTCTAACTGAGGAATAAATTAGGACACCCCCGCATATCCTCCCACTTAAAGTGACTCAAATCACACACAGGCATATCACATCAGGTGCACATGATTAGAACATTATTACTCAGCATTTTGAAGGAGGTTTGCCTTACTTAAACCTCAGACATTTAGTTTGGTGTGCTCATGACTGCTGCAGTGAGAGTGAACACCATGGTGAGATCAAAAGAACTGTCTGAGGAGTGGGCCAAACTTTTCTCAGACTGATGTCAGAGACTGGTACATGGCTACAAAAAGCATTTCACTGAAGTTATTTCAGCCAAAGGGTGTGAGAGGTCCTAATTTATTCCTCAGTTAGACTACACATTTTTGTGGATATCTTTTGTTTCATGAGTAAATCTAATCTAATCTAGCCTTCAATTTATATACCGGGTCATCTCCCAACGGAGCTCAACTCGGTTCACATGTAATTAAGACTAGAGTACATAAGAGAGCATAAAAGAGAAAAAAAGCTGGATTATCGTCAATTCTTTGATACTATAGTTAAGTCATTTAAATATTGTGTAAATAGAAGAGTTTTCAGGGCTTTATAAAATTGTTGTAGCTGGCCTATCAGTCTATGGAGTCAGGAAGTCCATTCCACATCTCTACCAGCTTGAAGGCAAAAGATTGACTAAGCTTTCCTCAAATGACAGGATCTAAAGGGATTCCAATATAAGGAAAATTTCTATTGTTTACCTGCAATTATAGTACTCCCCCAAAATTCATGGGGGTTCCGTTCCAGGAACACCCGCGAATTTTGAAAAACTGCAAATGCAGTTTAGGAGGGGATTGAAGGCAGGAGAGGGCAGCTGGGGGTGCCGGCGGGTGCAGGATCATTCTCAGTATTTTCCAACCGCCAGATAACATGTCAAAGCAGCTCCTGATTGGTGTAGCCTGACTTTAGTATTAGGAAGAAGCAGTCGGAAAATACAGTGAAAGACTGAGTCTGCGATTTGCGAACTTGCAGGGGTTTACTGTACATCACTTTCTTATCCAGAGATAAATTAAAAAAAAAAAAAGATTTGACATCGATATGTACTTCTTTTTTTTTTAATCTTTATTAAATTTTCAAATCTTACAACAAGTGCCTCATAAAATACATGTCTTAACCATAAAAATTAAGCACTTATAAACATTCAGAAAAAGTTTATCAATACCCCAAAATACCCCCCTCCCTTCCCCACCATCAAAGAAAAAGTCAATGCATCATATAAACCTATACCCCCTACCCACCCTCCCATCCCTGGATGTGCAAATAATATATCAAAAAATAAAAATAGAGCTTTTTGGACCCCAGTTAGATTACAAAAATTAAATAGTTCCTTGTCTAATAGATGCTGGCATTGTAATCTGGATGTAGGGACTTTGGATCATCTTTTGTATTACTGTCCCCATATCTTAGCCTTTTGGAATTCAATCTGGGATCAAATAAATTGTTTATTGGAAAACCATGTAGCGTTATCTTATGATACTGTGATATTTGGAATGTCTATGAGAAAAAAGAGTCAGATATCATCGTGTAACAATAAACTTTTATTGATCATGACTGGAGTTGCCATCAAACATATTACTAATAACTGGAAAGACCATAGTAGGCTTAATTTTAATTTCTGGTGGAATTCATTATGTCACTTGTATAGACTGGTTAAGGTGAAGCACCAACAACTTAAGCTATTTTGAGCAGGGAATGTTTTCTTCTTCTTTGTGACTCTGTGCAGCGCTGCGTGCATCTGGTATAGAAATAATTAATAGTAGTAGTAACTTTAGGAAGGAAGTTTGTATGGATATGCAAGTTAGCATTTTTAAAAATGTGCTAATCATTGCTGGCTAAATAAGACCTTCATGTTCAATGTTAAGCCAGTCCAAGCACTGGTGCTGAATATCCAAGTCTGACAGAACATGTCTTGGTTGCTGGAGTTTATTGGCTGGGACCCATACAAGAGGTCCCAGCCAATAAACCTTATATTACCCCTCTTTCCTCTCCCCTCTTATTCTGTCCACCCCCCCCCTTCTAGCCTCACCCAGCATGACCTTACCCCACCAACATGACCCAATTCTCCCACCACAAGTAGGACCCCCCCCAAAAAAAAGCCCCTTCTGTCCTCCCCCAAGAGATACCCCATCCTATGTCCCAGCAGGCCCTCAAGGATTCTGAACAAGAACAAACCTCAGTCACTCCTGCCCCTGGCAGCTGTTGATGAAAAATGGCCACTGATCTCTAGTCTGAATGATCTCCCTGACAAACTCAATGAATGAGTTTCCCTGTCTCTTCTTGTGGAAGAGACAGGGAAAGAATATTGCACAACAGCAAAAAGCAAGAAAAGAAGATTCTCATGAGAATTGTGAAGAAACACATCCTAATGGCTCTGTGAAAAACAAAAGATTAGTGTGGTCCCATATGATAGTAGCAAGTGAGAAGGGGTAAATGATGCACATGCACGGCTGAGCAAGCTCAAAAGTTTTGACAGTTAGTTTTGGAGTAAAATTCTTATATGGGGCTCCGTTTGATGATGTCACCCAAGTTGTGAGAATTTAAGTATCCTGGTCGTCTCCAGAGAAACATAATTGAAGGGGGAACTTGAACGTGCTCTCTTATTACTAACAGCAGTTTGTAATAGCAAGTGGTCTTGGACGCAGGTTTTGAGATTAAAATGAGAGATTTCAGCTGTGGAAAATCTCCACTTACAATTTTTTTAAGGTTGCTGCAAATCTTATGTGCTAAAAAGAGACCAAATCTGAGTTGAATGATAGCTCTAATGATACATAAGTACAGCAGAAACAAAACCTATTTTTCTCAAAAGAGGTGCTCTTTGCTGTTTGAAAGCAGAGCCAGAGGATAAGGTTTCATTTGGATCAATGCAGAGTGAGATGCTGCAGTCATCCAGTCCATGGAGCCTCTCCTGAGAGGCAGCACTGCTTTCTCATTGTTTTCTGTGTGCCTAAGGCAAGATTGTTAGGGTTTTTCTTAGAAGAGCACAGAACACTCTGTTCTGACTGTGGCTGGCACATTAATTCAATGTCCTGACAGCAATTTGTACTCCGATTATAATAAAAGGAAAGAAACAAACTGGAATGAAGGAATTCACAGGCCACCCTTCCAGCCTTGGGAATTAAAACAGAGATCTGTACTCTGCTTATACTGTGAAATCAATGCCAGCACTGCCTTGAAATTACTTAGGTTAATACTGCTCAGCAAATCTTGTGAACCCTGTGGTTACCCTCAGGTGTGCTAAAGGGAAAACTTTGATCTGGTGCTGTACTACCTTCAGATGAGAGCATCTGAAGAGAAATGCCACGCAGTATTTGTACAGGAGAGCTCAGATTCAAGACTGTATCTGACCATCTAATTTGATGTTCCCACTGACTCAAGTCAATCTGGCCTAGATTTTAAAAACTTATCTTATACTCATTCTGGGATGTGTGGTTGCTTTCTATTAGAATTGCTTCCCAGACTCCCTTGCCTTTGAAATGTCAAGGGAGATTCAGGTTTGGTGATTATTTTGCTATTCATGGCTTGCAAATTTAAGTTTTTCCAATTAATTTGATTTTGCTTGATCAGAAAATAATTTAAAAAAAATGTTTAAAGCCCATCCTGGGGTTTCCTAAAAGCCACTGATTACATAAAGCTTAGTTTTTCTTAAAATTTGCTATTTTTGCTTAATGGAGCAAATTTCTTGGTGTTATAGCTATAACTTATGTTTTCACACACAGCAACGATACATTGATAAAAAGCCATCATTTTATGCAAGAGTCTAGCAGTATTTTATTAAATGACCTTCAATATTTGCACTTTATTGTAGAAAACAAAAATTTAACATACTTCGCTAATAGATAAACATGTACACTTTGGTGTAGTCATCTACCAATGGCGTTCCAAACACTCAAGTATCCAGTGTCTTCTTCAGATAGTCAGAACAAAGCCTGTGATGCTGTTCAACTCCTTGCAACAAGGCCTCACGCTACACTGTGTTTGTGGTGATGCCAGTTATCAGTTTTAACACCTTGCTCAGCTGTGTTATTAACCACCTTCAGTGTGACAATATTGGCTTTGCCACTGGCATCCCACAGTCCCAGTGGTTAATGACATCCTAACATCTATGGTTAGGAGTGTCTGATGGCAAGGAACTGAAAGGGAAGACCTTGAATAAAATTGTAAGGAACCATTCACTATTGGAGGGAGTGACAGAGATCTGACGTAACTTGGATTGGAGTAGACAGATGTCCTAAAGCTTGAGATCATTGAGTCAACACAGTCTGTTGTAGGATTTTAACTAATTTGCATGGCCGGATCGGAAAATGGGCAATCGAGGGGAAAACACGGTAAGCCGTTTTGTGCATCGGATCAGTAAAAGCGATTGTTGCGAAAGCTGTTAAAACTGGTTTAGCGACGATTGCTGACCTTAGTGCAACTACCCTATAGTGTGACTGCAAGAAATAAAGGGCTGGATGCACTAAAATATCTGTGCCATTGAAAAAAAAAAAAGAAAACCAAAAGCACAGGCAGACCTGTTGGTAAGTTACCGACAGGTCTAGAGCAATCGGGTTTTAGGATTGGTAAAACCAGATGCTATTTTGCATGGGGCTTTACTAATTTGCATGGGTCGAATCAGATCAGAAAACAAGTGGTGGGCAGTTTTGTGCATCGGGGAATCCGATCCAATTGATAAACTGGTCAAACTGGTTTAGCGACGATCGGGATACGATTGGTAAGTTTTGTGCATCCCTCAGAAAGTTGTGTGACATGGAACACCAAAATCTGAAACAATCCTGGGTGGAGCAACACCACTGCTTCCTCAAACAAAAGGAAATCTGGTGTTAGTTACATTGTTGATTCACAAATCAGTGTCTTTTTATATGGATAATGTGATTAAGCACTACTAACGCCCAACATTGAGGCAAGGAGAGACTGCCTCGATATCTATGCATCTCCAGTATCTGGTGCAGCTTGAAGCCATGGGGACTAATGCCTCCTATGCCAATGGATTGGACTTTGGTACACCAAAAGGTTTCTTGCCCACTGGAAGGTTTCTGGGACATATCCAGAAAAATAGCAGAGGCAAAAATCAAATGGCTGTATTTAATAAATAAATTTCAAAAAAAGTGCATTGAATTAATTTTAAGAAAAGAGTCCCTCTTAGGAGGTTGTAGGACATGAAAAAAATGAAGTTAATAAGTACCAAAAACACTAATAAAATAATGGAAAAAGGAAGAAATAAGAAAAAAAAGATCCTGTGCACAAAAGAAAAAGGCAGGAAGACCAAAAAGTTTACTGTGAAGGCAGCAAGAAAAAAGCCACACGATAGTGTCAGAAGACATCTCTGCTCTGCTGAGAAAATAAATTTGCGAGTTCTGCACAGGTGAGAAGGCACATGTGCACGCATTGTCAGACATGCCAAAGGTCATCCATGCCGGATAACATGGATGACATCACCCACATGCGAACTTCATGTCCTACTTGTCCTCAGAGAAAAAAAAAGAATTATGTTGATTGCAACTTTTTGCTCATATTCAAATTTGGAAGTAGATTCCTAGGTCTATTTGACTTATAATGAAGCTCAATAACTTTTACTGGCTTCAAAGCAGGCTGTGTGTAGAAACCAGCTTACCCATTATGTGACTGTACTGAAAATCATGCAATCACATGGTAAATCCACTTGAATTACTAGCAGTTATAATAGAGAGAGATGTTACAGATAGAAGGGAAGTAGATCCCAGGCATGCTTTCCCTCTTTAACTAGCACCTTCTCCACAAAAAAGAATGTATTTTATCGGTAAGGAATTTACACCTTTCTAGAACCACACATTGTACAACTGTGATCATGTTGCAAAGCTGCGTACTATCAACTAGTTCTGCCAGTAAACTGTTCAGAAGCTGAAAACCAAAAATAATTTTTCTTCAACTTTGTAAAGCAGAAGTCAATATCAAGACTTACTTTCCACTGTTGCCCCCTCATTAGGATTGGTATACCCCTCTCCTTTCTGTTTGATTCTTCTGATGATACCTCCATCTTCAAACAGATCCTCTCCTTTGAAATCCAGCAGCTCAATCTAGAAGGGGCAAGAGCCATGGATGAAAAACCAACTACTATAAAAGTAAGGAACTAGGGAGGTGGAAAAGGAAGACAGAAAAAAGAGCCCGATAGTGAGTGGGGACAGCAGAATACCTTTTGATTCAGGCTGGTCCTACTCCACCCCCAACCCTTCCCCTCTCTTCTTTATCTTAACCTTTCCCTCAGGGATATAGTCAGATACCAATTTTGGGTGGGCCCAGTTCTAAGTTGGATGGGCAGAGGAACCCTGCCCCACAGGCAATCTGGTCTCTCAACTCCCCCACCCCTACCTCCGCAGTGTAACTGATACATTGTTCATGCCAGCCCCATAGCCTTCCTTCTGTCACTATCTCCTGTTTCTTAATAGGCGGAGTACGTCAGAAGGAAGGCTATGGGGGGGCAATGCGAGCAGTGTACCAGTCACGCTGCTCAATGCTGGCAAAGATCTGAACTTTAAAAAATACATGAGGGGGTAGTGCTGGAGTTTTTAGCTGGTGGGACCTAGGGATCCCTGCCAGCTACATCAGAGGTGTGCTGCTACTGGGCGAGCCTAACACTGCTTTCTGTATATATACCCTTGCTTCTTCCACTCGCAACCCCCACTCTCAGTATCTGTTCTCTTCCTTTGCCTACAAGTATCAGCTCCCTACCCCCATCCCACATTTCACAAGCACCTAGCCTTTTTTACCACCAGACACAGCATCAGATCTCTTCTCTATCTCCCATCATCAGTCCCCATGTTATCTCTGAGCCCCATTCTGACTTAGTACTTACAAACAGGGAAAGTGTTTCTGATGTTACAGTAGCTGACCATCTGGCATCCAGTGATCACCGCATGGTGTGGTTTAATATTAAGACAGGTATAGAGGGGGCTCATTCAAAAGTAAAGGTTCTAGACTTTTAAAAAGTTAACTTTGTTCAGATGTGGGATTACGTCAATGGATGGGAGCATCTGAAAGAAGTAGGAAAGCAGTAGACAAAACTGACAGGAGCTACTGTGAGGGCAACAAACCATTTTTTAAGGAAAGTAAGTAAAAAAGGAAAAGAAGGCCGCTTTGGTTTTCAAAAGCAGTAGCTCAAAAGGTAAGGAAAAGAGGTTAGCTTTCATAAACTACAAAAGACTGCAGAAAGAGGAAGACAGACAAAAATATCTGGAAAAGTTAAGAGAAGCTGGTTGAGTGGTCAAAAAAAGCAAAGGTGCAAATGGAAGAAAAAAATGGCTGACAAGATAAAACAGGGGTACAAGGCATTTTTTAGGTATATTAGTGATAGGAAGAAGTGCAAAAAGTGGCATTGCAAGATTCAAAGGTGAAGGGAAGGAATACGTAGAAGCTGATTAAGATAAGGCTGAATTACTTAAATATTTCTGTTGTGTTCACAGCTGAAGCATTGGGAGTGGGACCGCAGAAGACAAATACAAGTAGGAATGGAGATGAGGTAGACCCTTATCGATTTTCAGAGGATGTGATCGTGAAGAGCTAGCTAAACTAAAGATGGACAAAGAAATGGGGCCGGATGGTGTACATTTGAGGGTATTGAAGGAACTTAGGAAGTTCTGGCGGCTCTTCTGGCTGACCTTTTCAATGCTTCTCTAGAACTGGGAGTGGTACTGGAAGACTGGAGAAGGGCAGATATTGTCACTCTCCACAAAAGTAAGAAAGAAGCAAAGAACTACAGACCAGAAGTCTGTGGTAAGTAAATTAATGGAAACACTTTTAAAACAGAAAATAGTGCAATTTCTGGAATTCAGTGGATTTGCAGGACCCGAAGCAATATGGATTCACTATAGACAGGACTTGTCAGACAAATCTGATCAATTTCTTTGAGTGGGTGGCCAGAGAATTGAATAGAGGGAGTGTGCTAGATGTGGTGTATTTAGATTTTTAGCAAAGCCTTTGACAGTGTTCCATACAGATGTCTAATAAACTGAGTGCCCTCGGGATGGTCCCCAAAGTGAGAGACTGTGTCAGATACTGGTTGAGTGGAAGGTGACAGAGAATAGTGGTCAATGGAGATCTCTCTGAGGAAAGGGATGTTACCAGTGGTGTGCCTCAAGTTTCAGATGGGCCTGTTCTTTAACATTTTTGTCAAGCAATATTGCTGAAGGGTTGACAGATAAGATTTGCCTCTCTGCAGGGTCATAGACGGTAAAATCCACTCGGTATTGTCTTGGGTTCCAAATGCTAAAGTTGCCGTCCAAGCTCCCTCCAACCTATCTAACCATCCTGTTTGCAGGATATCTACCATAAACTCTGGCCAGTAAAATCCTCATGTTCAAAGTTACTGGAGTTCCCATTGATGCCCTCCCCAGCCCATCCTTTACCAAATCACTACATATGGGTCACAGACCGTGCAAGTCTGTCCAGTACCGGCCTTAGTTCTTTAATTTACTTCCTTTGTTTTCTAATTAGAGATACTCTAAAATGAAGGATGTAAATTAAAGAACTAAGGCTGGTACTGGACAGACTTGCACAGGCTCGCGGCCATTGGGAGACAACCTGCTTGTCCAGAATGACACACCTATTGCACTGGAAATACAATTTACTTTCTAGGACACCCCTGATATGACCTGAAAATCCTTTATGGAAAGAACACCAAAGTTGTTAGGAATATATAGAGATCACAAACTCTCTCTTTTAGAAAGTAGGCCAAAAACACAAGATGTATGCATCATAATAATGTGTAAATATAATACTCAGAAACATACCCAAAAAAGACACAAATAAAACAGCCACATAGAATCAGATGCTATCATAGAAAACAATGTCTATATGGAAACATTTATGTACATTTAGAACAGAGATTTAAAGCCTAAGGAAAGGGTGGTTAATGCTTGGAACAGCCTCCCAGTGGAGGTGGTGGAGACAAAAAACTTGTAACAAGTATGTTGGATCTCTAAGGGAGAGAAAGGATAGTATACCATACATACATAAAACATACATAAAACAAATGGCATGGCACAAATATATGTTCACATATACAGTACACATACACAAAGAAACACAGGTCTATCTTACAAGACAGTGACACTCATACTCACCTCAAAGAAAAGGGTTGCATTGGGTGGAATTTTTGGAGTACTACCAGCAGCACCATAAGCGTACTCAGGTTTACAGTGTAATAGGCAGATCTCCCCTCTGGTCATTGTGGCCACACCAATGTCCCAGGCCTTGATTACCTGTCCTGTGAGAAAGGAGAAGCTTGCTGAGAGAGATGCAGTTTGTAATATCATGGCATGATAACTTTTTTTTTTTTTAAGCATTATCTTTTCACTATGCACAATGTTAAAATATTATGTTTATATAACAAAAGCCCTTCCATTAGGACTAAAGAATATAACAGTTGTCCATGGGGCAAGCAACAAAGTTTGAAAAGGCCTTCATCCTGGGACCATTGCAGTTCAGGCACTCTGAATATTACCCTCATAAGTAATATTTTATTTTTTATTTTAATAATTTATATTCTGCATATCCTACAATTCTATGCGGATTACAAATTATTCAGTTACTCAAACATTTTTCCCTAACTGTCCCGGTGAGCTCCCACTCTATCTAATGTACCTGGGGCAATGGGGATTAAGTGACTTGCCCAGGGTCACAAGGAGCAGTGCGGGAGCCGAGGTTGTAACTCTAACCACTGCACCACTCCAAGAGAACAATGACTTTATGATACCAATTACAAATGCCAATAAAGACTAAAGAAACTGAAATCTTAAATTGAAGACTTCTATTTCTTCTTTATATTTCCTGAAATCTATACGTCAGATTTAAAGAGGAAGCTGCTTACCTTTGCCAAGACTAAAGACAAATTGTTCATTTCGATCACGGCTTGAATCAAATTTTTTCCCACTAGCTAGTTTTCCTTTGTAATGAACATAGACTTTGTCACCAATCATTGGTCTCTCATTACTGATTCCAGTCCGTTTCACAATCTGAAATATAGATAACCAAGCTGAGCAGAAGAAAAATGGAACAATGTCCTGAGAGATTTCTAAGCTGCTATTACCTGTTATAGTTCTAAGCGGATAATAAAAGGAATTACTAGATTAACTATCTAGGAATTTCCATAAATAAAAATAGTAAAATGATAACTGGTAAACATTTGATGGTCTCTGTAATAATTAGAGATAAATAAAAATCTATGATCCAGTTTACTTTCACCAGGTTTTTAAATCCAAACACCTCATTAGAGGTAAACCAACCCTTCTTGTTCTATCCTCCCCTTCGTCGCATTTATATATTTTATCTCAATGTATTTTTTGAAACCTTATGTACCTACCTTCCCTGTGATGTTAGTCTTAAATTATGTAATCCCCCCTTCACTAAATTTGGTGATGTATTTTTCTTTTTCCTTTTTTTTTAACATTTGCTTTTAAACTTATTTTATAAATTGTAAACCGCCTAGATATTCTTTTGTGATACACGGTATATCAAGATACAGCATTAATAAACTTGGAAACTTGGATACTGCGATGATCAGAAACATATTTCGGGAACAGATGGGTTTTATCAGTCTTTTTAAAAAGATCAGTACCCCCCCCCCCACTACATTTTACACAGCTGCTGCTGTAGTGGCTGCCGCTGCAGTAACTGCCCTGAAGTCCACAGAGATTTAAAGGGCTTTGGGGGCTTTTGCTGCGTAGCTTTGTAAAAAGAAAAATGGAGGGGGGAGAGGAATTAGATAGGAGATCCGATTGTCCTTGAAAGCACTGACTAAAAACTGGCTGCTATACAGGAAACTGATGGCAAATAATTTCCTATATTTTATATTTCTAGGGCTGGGGAAAGATTAATTGAAATGCCGAACAAGATGAATTCTTGTCGATACAGATCTGCAAATCAACTCTATCATGTATGTTCAAATTAGACCACATAATATCTTAAAAATTAGGCTTGCCAACTTAAACATAATTTGAAGGAATGCAAACCAATCAATATAGAAGCAAGAAACATATATCCAGAAAAATTAAACACTACCATGTTTCTCAATATATTTCATACACCAGCCCACTAGTGGATATAACAAAGATACTCACCTGTAGCAGATGTTCTCCAAAGACAGCAGGCATATATTCTCACACGTGGGTGACATCTACAAAATCTGATATGGATACTGCCAAGTGCACTGTCACTTTAATCTTTAGGCAGTGCCCACACCACACGTGTGCTGGTGCATTCCTGCCTGATATTTGCTCGTGGAACCATTAGGTCAATAAAAAACCTAAGAAGCCAACTAGGGGAGGTGGGTAGGTGTGAGAATATATGCCTGCTATCCCTGGAAAGCACCTGCTACAAAGTATCTTTGCTTTCTCCAAGGACAAGCAGGCATAATCTCACATATGGTACTCCCAAGCTGCCAGGGATCATGTCTTTGGAAAAGTTTAAGCACCGAATATATAGGAGCCTCGTGAAAACCCTACAGGGTTGGAAGGAAAGCTAATTAAGTAGAGAATACAAGGGACTGCTGAAAAGTTTAATGGCTCCACATCATTATCTTATTGGTTGGGCTGAGAACTTTTTAGCAACCCCTTGTAGAATCTGCAGAACTGCTTGCCCAAACCAACTGTCTTCTGGAACTGTGTTCTAAACAGCAGTTAGAAGTAAACATATAGACTGAGGACTAAGATACTGACTGCAGCCAATCACAGAGCAGCGCGACCAGGCAGGAAGCGCAAAGGTCGCGCTCCTACGTTGTGCATTGCTCTTCTAAGACAAAGGCAGCCGTCCAGGAGACTGCGCTGGACCACCGCCACTAAAAAAGGTACCGGTGTGTGTGTGTGCAGTGTATTCGGTCTATAAAAAAGTAAGTCTTATGGTCTGAAAAATACGGTATTCCATTAGTTGCCCAATTCCAAATTTCAATTGCCTCCAGACAAAGGGGATAAGTTCCCGTGCCTCCCTGTTTGTTCAAATAGAACATGGCAACCTGGTTGTCCATACGAACAAGTACGACATGTTGAAGAAGGTAGTCCAGGAATGATTTGAGAGTATTCCCTATCGCTCATAGCTAGATATGGAGCAGGGATCTCAAAGTCCCTCCTTGAGGGCCGCAATTCAGTCGGGTTTTCAGGATTTCCCCAATGAAAATACATTGAAAGCAGTGCATGCACATAGATCTCATGCATATTCATTGGGGAAATCCTGAAAACCCGACTGGATTGCGGCCCTCAAGGAGGGACTTTGAGATCCCTGATATAGAGGGTCTGTTCATGGTGGGACCACATTCCCCGAGTGTGGAGACTATCTAGATGAGCTCCATAGCCAGCAGCAAAGCATCTGTGATTAGAAGTTTCTGGTGGGAAGGAGACTGCAGGAGGAGACCCCTCAAGTAAGATTATGTGCTACAATTCACTATTGGAGAGAGGGCCGTAGATGTGGGATCACTTGTAATGAAGCAGATAGGGATCCCATGGCTTGGGGCCTTTGAGTTGATAAGATCCATTGTGGGATCTTGAAATGAAGATGTGCAAATGGGGTCACATGAACTGTTGACACTAAATTTAAAAGAGCTCCGTTGGATGCATGAATTACAAACTATGCAGCCTTTAGGATTGAATGAAACCAGTGATTGGCTAACTTTAGCTGAATAAATATAGGTGGATATGGTAGGTTTGGTCTGTGGATTGTGGTGATTGATAAAGTTCTTTGAAGAACTTGCCTGTTGTGTGGATTGTGATGATTGATAAAGTTCCTTGAAGAACTGGTCTGGTATGTGGATTGTGATGATTGGATAAGTTCTTTGAAGACTCTGTCTGAAGAGTAGTGTATGATTGGGTATCCTATGGATGATGTCATCAGGGGGGTGTATATCATGCAGTAACTGAATGCCTCGGCCATATTTAGATGACATATTGTAAGCAGCGTGAGAAAGCGAATGAATGAAATGTAGTTAGTGAGTACTTGAAGGGAATGATATAATACTGATAATTATTCATTGACATTCCCCTCCCAATAACTTTTATGTTGCTGTGTTTGCTTTGTTGTAGTTAAGGCACTTCCCCCGTCCTGAGGAAGATACGAAACGCATTGGTGGGGCGTAGTGTAACAGCGACATTGCACTAACAAAGCTAAGTTATCTAGGGGATAAGAAATGTTCAATATATTACTTGAAAATTAATCAGAAAGAATGATAAATTATTGAAATGAATGAGAAATCATATGGAAGAGATAAAAATTCAGTGAATTGAGATTTTGGAAATTACTTTAAAGATATTAGCATACTTATTTATTTATTTATTAAAGAGCACAGAAACAGTTGGAAAAATTAGAATTAGAAACTGTGAAGAATATAAAAAAGAAAAAAAGAGATTAGAATAGAATAGAGGGCACATTTGGGTGAGCCAGTGACGAGTGCTGCCACATTGTACTGCAGGAACCAACAAGCAGACAAGTGGCATTCTGAGATTCCCCTTGTGTCTTTTAAAAGTATTATAAGCTGCTTCATAAAGCATGATATAAATTTAAATAATAGTTTGAAAAATCTTTGATTGATTAATATTATAGAGTGCCTAATAGGAATGTGACCAAGAAGGCATAATATTTGACATGCATAAGTGTGCTCGAGGGTGGAGATTGCTTGACATAGGTGAATGAAATTGTGGACACTATTCAGGTAGAAAAGCCTGACCCTAAATGGTGTTCAAGTGTGCTCCTATGAACTCCAATATTTGGGATGGCGGTAGATGTGACTTCTGAAAGTTGATGGCAAACCCTAGAAGCTCGAGATGAACAGTTGAACTTGATGGCATGCTGAGCTGCTTGTGATGATGAAGCCTGATCAACCAGTCATCAAAGTAGGGAAAGACCTGAAACCTTTTGAGCGAAAGGTTACTGCAACTACCACTAGGCATTTCTTGAAGACATAAGGAGTGGAGGGCAAAACCTTGTATTGAACTGCCAGGGTCATATGCAAAAGCAGATATACTTCTTGTGAGCAGTAAGTTGGAAATGTGAGTGAATGCTTCTTTGAAATCTAGATAGCAAAGCCAATCTCCTGTTCCCAGGAAGGGGTAGGATACCCAGAGAGACCATGCAAAACCTCTCCTTCAGCAAAAATTTGTTTAGGTCTTGAGAGGTCTAGAATAAGTCAAAGGACTTCATTTTTATTTGGGTGTCAGGAAATACTTTGAGTGGAAATCCCAGCTCCTCTCCTGCAGAAGAAGTTCTATTGCATTTAGCTATAGAAGGGCCAAGAGTTCCTGGTGAAGGAGGGTTTTCTATAGCGAGTTGAAGAGTGTCTCATCAACTCCCTACAGAAGACCCTCCTTCACCAAGTGGGTGGTTTGGAGGTTGGCTGATCAAACATAGGGCATAGCCTTGAGTAACAACTTGAAGCCCCACTAATTTGTTGTGATAAAAGAGTCCAATGTTGGTGAAAATAGATCAATCTGCCTCCAAAGGGGAGAGTGAGAGGTACCGTGTTTCCCCCAAATTAGCCCTAGTCCTGGGATTCGCTGGCAGTTCCCTCCCATCCCTTGTGAAGCAGAACCCTTGAGCGAGCAGCCCCCACTTGAGCTGCGCAGCCAAACCCCCATCCTTCCCTCCCTCCCATCCAAACCCTGTCGACAGTGAACAAGCCCTAGTACATACCTCACTAAGCAGCATCAAGCCAGCAGTACTCTAAACAGGCTGCTTCGGCCATCAGTAATGCGGAAGAATGAATTCACGGGCAGACAAGGCCGAAGCAGCCTGTTTAGAGTGCTTCCAGCCTGACGCTGCTTAGGGAAGACCTAGTGCATTTTTTGGGCCTAAAATTAATATAAGACACTGTCTTACTTTCAGGGAAACATGGTAGAATCAGGGGCATACTGACATTGCTCTCTAGAAAAGAGTCAAAAGGATGACTGCTATTTGGACTGAGAATGAGACTGAGATTTCTGTGTCTTTTCTTGCTTTGTATGGAGTCACTAACCAGCAGAAATAGAAGACGATGAAGATGGCTGATTGTAAGAACGTTTCGTGTTGTAAAGATATGACCGTCTAGAAGACGACAGACAACAGGTTTGAGGCTTAGACAAAGCTGTCATGGTGTTTGTGTGTGTCTCTGCAGTCTGCAGAGAACCCGATGTTCTCTATATGGCATCGGTGCACGTGGTGTCAAATACCAATGCCAGTGTCAGTGAAGAATGAGTGTTGGGTAACGAAACTCCTGCAATGATGAATCTAGATGCCAAACCAAAACATTTATTACACTAGATAGGTCACTGAAAGTTCAACCAATTTTGCATACACAGAGTTCACATATATGGAGAAAGCTTGACTGGGCTAACTTCAACCATTCAAGTTTCACACTCCTACAACTCAAGAATGACTCAACACTATAAATTCCCTTTCCATGTCATTCGGATAAAATTACTCTTCGAATCCACCTTCAAGTTTCAAGGCCCCAAAATTTGGAACTGCATCCTGATCTGCTATGATTCATAATGTCTATGTTGCTAACCTTATTATCTTTTGTAAGCTGCAATGATTCGCAGTTGACATTTGTAGGGTATGGTATGTCCCAATGATCAGGACAAAGACATCAAACATACCAATTATGGAGTCAGAGCCTGAATTAGTCCGATTACATCGAGTACATTTCTTGATGCCACTTGGCAACCTCTTGGACATGGTGGGAAACATGGTCAACATGAAATCAAAAGGCTTGATGGCCTGGGAAAGTCAAGTGAAAAGTATGCAGAAAAACACTGATGCTCTCCGAGTTGTAAAATTAATGTAGAATATAATCTTTTCCAGAGAAAGGAAAATGGTAAAACCAGAGGAAATAATTTGAGGTTGAGGGGTGGTAGATTCAAAGGCAATGTTAGGAAATTCTACTTTACGGAGAGGGTGGTGGATGCCTGGAATGCGTTCTTGAGAGAGGTGGTGGAGAGTAAAACTGTAACTGAGTTCAAAGAAGCGTGGGATGAACACAGAGGATCTAGAATCAGAAAATAATATTAAAAATTGAACTGGGGCCAGTACTGGGCAGACTTGCACGGTCTGTGTCTGTATGTGGCTGTTTGGTGGAGGATGGGCTGGGGAGGGCTTAAATGGCTGGGAGGGTGTATATGGGCTGGAGTAGGTTTTAACGGAGATTTCGGCAGTAGGAACCCAAGCACAGTACCGGGTAGAGCTTTGGATTCTTGCCCAGAAATAGCTAAGAAGAAAAAATTAAAAAATTTAAATTGAATCAGGTTGGGCAGACTGGATGGACCATTCGGGTCTTTACCTGCCATCATCTACTATGTTACGATGTTATGAGTCAAAAAAGGGCCTTAAAGTGGCCAAAGGCCCAAAATTGAAAAAAAATTGGCTGAATTAAACCAGTCAAGGGAAATGCAAAAAAGATGAATTATGAAGAAAATGACAAAAAAAAACCCTAATATCAGAAAGGCACAAAAACAACATCTAAGCTTTACGTGCTGAAGAGAAACCAAAGAGCTTCTCTGCTCCACAGAAAACTAAAAGCTGGTAGTCCTGTGAGCCAATGTCTGTGCAATATAGGCTCTGCCTAAAGATTTAAAATTACAGTGCGCTTGTGCCAGGTTCTGTGGATTATTACATCAGCCACATGTGAGAATATTATGGCTGAATATCCTCAAAGAACCATAAGTATGAATGATGGTATTTTAGCTTCTTTTCCTATCTACTCTGGCGTACTTTTCTGATATGTTTATTTAAGTTGTAAACTGTTTTGACTTGTCAGTCAGTAAAGGAGATATAGAAAATGTAAATAAACTAAGCTAAAAATAAACTATCTTCTTTTTCAGTTCAATGGTCTGACCTTGAGGACACCACGATCCTTTTTGGGAGTGATATCTTCTCCTTGATCTGCCAGAATTGCTGGCTGAAGTGGAACATCTTCATTTTTCATGGCTTCATCAGTTGTCATTGTCTTTCCATTAACAGTGACTCAGCTAAACAGAAACAAAATGAAGTTAGGATCTTCATGGGTTCACACTGCTGAGTCACTGGAAGCCTAGTAAGCAAACAAAACAGTAACAGGAGAAAAAAAAAAAACAATACCCTAAGTAGAAATTAAAGTAAGAAGTAGAAATTAAAGTAAGAATCATAAACTTAAAAGTATGTGACTTCATTAACAGGAAATTATACTATATTTTCTTTTTTTTATATCTTTATTGAGTTTCTAAAGTTAACAAAAATGCAATACAGTATCTATACAAGTAATATTAATCATATATGCATTTATAATCAATCAAAATCCATACAACATTAAAAAAACTCCACCCAACCAACATTTTTATAAGGGAATAGAACCATACAAAAGAAATACCCCCCTCCCCCTGGGGGTGTGTGTATTATACCAACAGAAATAAAGGAAAAGACAACTATAACGAATCCATAAAAGACGTCAATGGGCCCCAAATTAACTTGAATCTCTTAGTATGCCCCAACATATCCGCATTCATCTTTTCAAACCTATAGCTTAAAAAATAAATTTGCCCACCAAAAAGTAAAGTTAAGGCGGTCCCAGTTCTTCCAGGAAGGTGATTGCTGAGGGATGCAGGTAAAAAGAAGGAGAGGGGAGAACCTTGATATGGGCAGTGAGACACAGCAAAGAAATGAATGGAGACACCATAGAAACAAAAACACAGAGGGCCATTGCTGGACTAAAATTCACTGCAAAGAAGTGCAGATTGATGCATTTGGGGAGTAGAAATTCAAGGGGGGGTTTATGTGCTTAGAGGCGAGATGCTGATAAGCACGGATGGGGAGAGGGACCTTGGGGCAATAATTTGAGGATCTGAAGGCGACAAAGCAGTGTGACAAGGTGGTGGTTGTAGCCAGGAGGACGCTAGACAGTATAGAGAGACATAACCAGCAAAAGAAAGGAGGTGCTGATGCCCCTCTATAGGTCATTGGTGAAGCCCCACTTGAAGTATTGTGTTCAGTTTTGGAGGCTGCATCTGCCCAAGGATATAAGACGACTTGAAGCAGTCCAGAGGAAAGTGATGAAAGTGGTAGGGGGTTTGCGCCAAAAGAAGTATGGTGAAGAGACTGGAGGATCTCAATATGTATACTCTGGAAGAGAGAAGGGACAGGGGTAATATGATACAAATGTTTAAATATTTTAAAGGTATTAATATAGCACCAAATCTTTTCCAGAGAAAGGAAATTGGTAAAACTAGAGGACATAATTTGAGGTTGAGGGGTGGTAGACTTAACAGTAATGTTATGAAATTCTTTTTCAGAGAGGGTGGTGGATGCCTAGAATGCCCTCCCAAGGGAGGTAGTGGAGTGGAAAACGGTGACAAAATTCAAAAAAAAGTGTGGGATGAACACAGAGGATCTCCAACTAGAATATGAATGGGTAAACTTTCACAATCTGAATCCCATAACAGGAGATAGTTTGGATAGGTTGGAGTAAACGGCAATAGCAACTCCAGTAGCTAGAACCTAAGGTTTGTGGCCCAGAAGAAACAAAGGGAAAAAAAAAAAAGACAATTCTATCATGAAATTGTAATGCACGTAGTTATAGGGCAGATTAGATGAACCGTTCTTTATCTACCGTCATTTACTAGGTTACTGTGATACAGAGGAGTGATGTTGGATGCAAGGGAAGCAAAGAGAGGGAAGAAATGGTACACGTGAATGGAGAGGGAGGGGAAGAGAGGGAGAGGAAGGGAAAAGAAGAGCTCTTCATGGATAGATGGGAAGGAAAGAGATAAAAAGGTAGACAGATTTGAGATGGAGGCAGAAAATGGAAGAAAGCCGAATATGAAAAGTCAGTGCCAAAGATGGATGAGGGTACAAGGTGAAGGAAAGAAAAGAAACCGCAAATAGGAAACAAGAGTTAAGAGTATAGACCAGGGGTGCCCACACTTTTTTGGCTTGCAAGCTACTTTTAAAATGACCCAAGTCAAAGTGATCTACCAACAATAAAATTTTTAAAAACACAAAGCACACTGTACGCAAAGAAAATGTTAATTATCATTTGTATTCGGGGGGGGAGGGGGGTTCCAGAGGTCAAGACAGATGATTTTAAAATATGCAATGTCACACCTCAGTAACAACTATACAAAAATAGACAAATATACCCTCCCCTTTTACTAAACCGTGATAGCGTTTTTTAGCTACACTGAATGCCTAGCGATTGACTTGCGTTGCCTTTGCAATCAACCATTTGGGCACCCCTGGTATAGACAGAGGAAAGTGCAACCAGAGCCTAGGAAAAGATGGTCAGAAATATAAAATCACTAAACAACAAAAAGTAAAAAAATTATTTTATTTTAAATTTTTGAAAATTTACATCTGATGTCTTTATATTTTACACTGCTAAGAAAGAAATTCATTTATTTCTATTCCTCTGGTGTTGTACTGCATGCAGAATCTGACATCTTAGGGTTTTATTTGTGTACATTAGTAGTTTTATTTTGTGGGCTTGTATTTGAAGAAAGTTTTTCTGGTTTTTGTTTTTTTTTGCATATGTGATAGAAATTTAACTGCCAACTTGATCTCGCCAGCCCTGCGCAGACCGGCAGAAATTTTCTGCGGACCGGCGGTTGAAGAACTGTGGTCTAGAGTAATTGTATATTACACTAATATTTTGTCATTTATTATACTTATATTGTCACTACAAAAGTAAATGTCTATATTTGACTAAATTTGCTATATACTACTTTGGGTAAAATCTCTCCATACAAGCAATAAATAAATCTTAATAAATGTCTTACACTCTTGGGTAGTTTTGAAGTTCTCTTTTAGTATCCTAATCATGAGGTACTTGATGTAGTAGTCTGGTCTGAAAAAATATTCCCCCACAGGAGTGTCAAATTGCTCTTCTTTGTGATGTTATCTTGTACTTATCAAGGTTTATTCTTGCTTTTAAATCCTGACCTGGTTCAATGACACACCGTTCCTTTTCTCATGATCTGCAATGGATAATACACATTACATTAATAGAGAAGCATGAATGAGATCCACTTATACTGAATGTTTTTCCCATATGAGCAAGGCTGGTCCATTTACTAGGCAATGACCTAGGGCAGTACCTTCTGGAGGGTGCCAAGAAGCAGCTGTAATAAAAACAGAAAAAAACAAAAATAGACATACTGTACTAAAACAGGGATGCACTTTTACCAGCAGAATGAGTAGATAGTTTTCAAATATGATGTTTACCCTACTTGTTCTGTGAATGATAGCTTTGAGATCATGATTTTTTTTAAGGATGGCAAGAGGCTTAAAATTTAATGGGGAAGAGTGGGTAAAAGGCTGAAAGTATGCCTAGGGAGTGTAATATTCTTCCACCAGCCCTGCATGTGGGCAATGACAGGATTCTACAAGTCTCAAGACCTCGCATACCGCGCGCATGCGCCGATGCTTTCCTGCCAGTCGGCTCACAGGCCCTCAGTTCAGTAAAAAAGCTAAGAAGCCAACAAGGGGAGATAAGAGGGTTGCGAGAATATCTGCCTGTTGTCCTCATAACACCTGTCACAGGTAATTAGAACATAAGAATAGCCTTACTGGGTCAGCCCAATGGTTGATCAAGCCCAGCAGCCTGTTCTCACAGTGGCCAATCCAGGTCACTAGTACCTGGCCAAAACCCAAGGAGTAGCAAGATTCCATGCTACTGATCCAGAGCAAGCAGTGGCTTCTCCCACGTCTTTCTCAATAACAGACTATGGACTTTTCCTCCAGGAACTTGTCCAAATCTTTCTTAAAACCAGCTATGCTATCCGCTCTTACCACAACCTCTGGCAATGCGTTCAAGAGCATAACTATTCTCTGAGTGAAAAAAAATTTCATCCTATTGGTTTTAAAAGTATTTCCCTGTAACTTCATCGAGTGTCCCCTAGTCTTTGTAATTTTTGATGAAGTGAAAAATCAATCCATTTGTACCCATTCTACTACACTCAGGATTTTGTAGACTTCAATCCTATCTCCCCTCAGCCGTCTCTTTTCCAAGCTGAAGAGCCCTAACTGTTTTAGTCTTTCCTCATATGAGAGGAGTTCCATGTGGGACTCCCTAGCTACCATAGAAACATAGAAGATGACGGCAGAAAAGGGCTACAGCCCATCAAGTCTGCCCACTCTGCTTACCCACCCCCTGTCTATGCCCTAATGACCCAATTTCCTTATCTTGATCCTCATAGGTATTCCACATGGGTATCCCATTTATTCTTAAAGTCTGGCACGCTGTCTGCCTCGATCACCTGCACTGGAAGCTTGTTCCAATGATCAACCACTCTCTCTGTGAAAAAATACTTTCTGGTGTCGCCATGAAAGTTTCTGCCTCTGAGTTTGAGCGGGTGCCCTCTTGTGGCCGAGGGTCCCTTGAGAAAGAAAATATCATCTTCCACTTCGACACGTCCCGTGAGGTTCTTAAATGTTTCGATCATGTCTCCCCTCTCCCTACGTTCCTCGAGAGTGTAGAGCTGCAATTTGTTCAGTCTCTCTTCGTACGAGAGACCCTTGAGCCTCGAGATCATTCTGGTGGCCGTCCGCTGAACCGATTCAATTCTGCGCACATCTTTACAGTAATGTGGCCTCCAGAATTGCACACAGTACTCCACATGAGGTCTCACCATGGCCCTGAACGGCATTATGACTTCAGGCTTTCAGCTGACGAAACTTCTATTGATACAACCCAATATCTGCCTTGCCTTAGATGAAGCCTTCTCCACTTGTTTGGCAGTTTTCATGTCTGCACTGATGATTACTCCTAAATCTCGTTCTACTGAAGTCCTAGTTAAAGTTTCTCCGTTCAAGAAGTACGTCCTGCATGGATTTCCACTTCCGAGGTGCATGACCTTACATTTCTTAGCATTGAAGCTTAGCTGCCAGGTTGAGGACCAACTTTCCAATGTAAGCAGGTCCTGCGCCAGGGTCATACTTATGATCCTCGTGAAACCAAAAGGGCTGGAGGGAAGTTGGCATTTAAATGGAGAATAAATTCTGTAGAACTGCTTTGCCGAAACAACTATCCCATCTGGAATGATTCTCCAAACAGTAGTGGGATGTGAATGCATGAATTGAGGACCAAGTGGCTACTTTACAGATGTCAGTTACAGTTATTTTTATTTGATATACCACAATTATTAACTGGAAATGTTCAATCAAAGTGGTTTACAATAATAAAAACAGGGATAAAATTTAAAAACTGACAGGGAGTGGAACATAGGTGAGCTACTGAAGTTGCCATTGCTCAAATTTTATGCATAGTAGCACGACCATCTAGTGTTAGCCCGAGCACAGCAAAAGGAAATACAGTCCGCCAGCCAAAGTGAGATGGTTCTCTTGGTGACAGGAGCTCCGAATCTGTTTGGATCGAATGAAAAGAATAGTTGAGTGGATGTTCTATGAGGTTTGGTGCGATCCAAATAATATGCAAGATTATGTTTACAATCCAGTGTATGGAGTGCTGCTTCACCAGGGTGAGAATGTGGTCTTGGAAAGAAGACAGAAAGAACTATGGATCGATTCAGATAAAATTCCAAGACAACTTTTGGGAGGAACTTGGGATGTGTGCAAAGAACCACCCCATCCTGCCATGGTAGAATGTTGTATAAGGTGGACCCGATAGAAGCACTTGAAGCTCACTTACATTGGTGTGATATACAGGCCTCCTTCACAGACGGAAGAGGTGGACAGAGGTTAATTAGTAAACCTGGCAGCTATTGAAGCTGTATCAGACAAAGAATCAGGATTGAATAGATACTCCATATGCTTCATTGTGCCCAAAAGAAACTCAGAAGACTGGAGACCAATTCTAGACCTGAAGTCTGTAAACACCACCCTCAAGGTCTCATGCTTCCACATGGAAACAGTCATGTCGGTCATTGCCTCCGGGGGAATTTCTCTATATGTCTCTATATGTCTAACAAAGGTGTATCTATGTATTCCCATCTTTCTGGAACTGAGGAAATTTTTGAGGTTCCATGTTAAGAAACAACACTTCCAGTTCTCTGCTCTGCCATTGGGGCCAACTAAGGCACTATGATCTTTCCCCAAAGTGATGATCATAGCGGCAGCTTACCTCCACAAGGTGGGTATACAAGTACATCCATACCTGGATGACTGGCTGATTTGTGCCCAGAGGGCAGAAAAGCAGTGAGACACGTGGTCCAGCTCCTCCAGACATAAGTTTCCGGAAGAACTACCTGGAACCGACACAGTCCCTTGAGTGTCTGGGCATAAGTTTCAATATAAAGGAAAAACATGTTTTCCTCCAAAAGCCTGCACATCAAAGCTCATGAGGCAAATAAGGGAGCTGCGGGACGAGCCAGCACCAACAGCTTGGCAGTACAGATACTTGCAGGTGCTGGGCTCCATGGCAACAGTGATAGATGTGGTCCCTTGGACCAGGATGCAGTTATACCCCTTACAGGAGGTGCTCTTATCCTACTGGTCCCCGCAAATGGATGCACTGCAGATGCCACCTCCTTGGACAGCACAGGTGTGTCACAGTCTTTGACCGGAGGAATGCTACTTTGCATATCCACCTGGGTGAAGCTGGCAGATGCCAGCTTTTTTGGCTAGACAGCGCAGAAATGGTCGATTAACAGGTTGGAAACATAGTGCTATCCGCCTGGTGCTGCAGGCACTAGGGAACTTCCTACAGGGCAAAGCAGAATGAGTATTCTTGAACAATGCAATGGCAGTAGCATATGCTAATTGGCAGGAGTGCTCATCTGTGCTTGGCGGCCCAAATGCTGTTTCATTGGATGAAGAGCCATTTGTTGGCAATCTCGGCCAAGCATGTAGCGGGAGTGGACAATGTACAAGCAGATTTTCTCAACCGCCAGACCCTAGATCCCAAAGAATGGGCTTTATCTCAGGGGGCATTAGTCACCATTGCAAGTCACTGGGGATGTCCAACAATCAACTTTATGGTATCGGCATCCAACAGGAAAGCTGCCCGGTTCTTCAGCTGAAGATATGAACTAGGAAGCAACGACTTGGATGCTCTGGTGCAGCCATGGCCCCAGAATGGGCTTCTGTATGCCTTCCCTCCATAGCCCATTATAGGAAGAGTCCTATGAAGAATAATGGACTATCAGGGATTGGTAGTCCTAGTGACACCAGACTGACCAAGATGGCTGTGGTATACAGATATGGTACAGATATGTACCTGGGTCTCCAGCTACCTTGTCATCCGTCATCCAGGATTGCTAACAGAGCTCTATTGCCTTGGAACAGGACTGCCCATGTCCGGTCCTCGAGATCTACTGGCAGGCCAGGTTTTCAGGAAATCCACAATGAACATGCATAAGAGAGATTTGCATACCAAGAAGGCAGTGCAGGCAAATCTCTCTTATGCATATTCATCATGGATATCATGAAAACCTGGCCTGCTAGTAGATCTCGAGGACCGGACTTGGGCAGCCCTGCCTTGGAACATCCGGAGTGCTTTGGTCTTATGGCATGGCTCTTGAGCATGCAGCATTAACATGCAAAGGCTATTCAGAAGTGGTCATTGCCACTTTGTTGAGGTCCAAGAAACACACAACGCTGTCAGCCTACGCGAAGGCCTAGAAGAGTTTCCAGAGCTGGTGTGTGCAACAGAATAAGGATCCGGTTACAGCCCTGATTGCAATGGGGCTAGCATTTCTTCAAGAAGGGCTTGAAAAAGGCCTAGTAGCGGGCTCTCTCAAAGTACAAATCGCAGGTCTCTCGTGCTTCAGGCCTCGGACCACATTGGCCTCTCATTCAGATGTATCCACATTTTTAAAGGGAGCATTACATCTGTATCTACCAATATGGCACCCTTTTCCAGCATGCAATCTGAATTTCAGTCTGCAAGCTCTAGCCAGAGCTCCATATGAGCCACTGGAGGAGGCTTCAAGAATGGACATCACTGTGAAAGCAGCATTTTTGGTGGCTCTCATGTCTGCATGACAAATATCAGAACTGTAGGCTCTATCCTGCAGGGAACCTTTCCTCAGAATATCGGAGATGGGAATTGCCAAAGGTAGTGTCCAGCTTTCATGTCATCTGGGAGTCTGGCTGGCGTGCAATTTCCCAGATCTCCCCAGAACACTTTTTATGGTCAAATATATTTTAATGAGCTCAGCAAAAACACCAAACATGGTAACAAAACGAACTACAGACAAGCTCAACATTTTAGATTACAAAATCCATTCCCCACACATCTCTTCCCCCCAAGCAACCCCCCCACCCCCAAATAAACCCTCCCCAAACACCCTCCCCCCCCCCCCTGGGGTCCTCCTTCCAAGTACAACAGTAGCAATGAAAAAAAACACATAAAGAGAATAGGCATACCAAGTTCAACATAATGATACAAAAAACAAAAATTCAAGAGTTAAGCAAACGGCTGCGAGCCAAAGGAGTCATGGTAGTCCAAAATGGTTCCCAAGTGCCCAGAACACTTTTTAAAGATTGGCACAACATTGGCCATCCTCCAATCTTCAAGTACAACAGACGATTTTAGCAATAGTTATCTGTAAACTCTGTTAGTGATCTGTAAAGTAAAAGGCTACTATTCTGTAAAGTAAAAGGCTACTGTTAACTAGCAACATAGTTAACACAATCAAGCTACAGTATTTTCCATTTTTCATAATTTTATATTTGACTTTGCATTTCATGTTAATTTTAGTATATTCCAAAAGCAGTAAAAACAAAATTGTGAAGTAAACTATTACTGTTTGAAAGGATGTAACCATACTGTGTCTGACCTGAAACACAGAACATATTGTTGTGATCACCGTTAAAAACACTCTCCTCATGCCAGGTAAATTGGGTAATAAAATTTGATGTAGCATTTTGAAAATGGAAATCTTGCTGTATTGCCTCTATAAAGTCATCAGTTTTAGGAACTCAAAAAGACAAAAAACGAAAAATAACATCTGAAAATAGCCTACTGATTCAGTCACAAGAATGTGGTTTGGAAACTGATAGAACAATTTGTTTTTCAGAACAGAACATTCTCCATATTGTGCACAATGTACTTTTTCTGAGATTGTTTCTTGTTAGATTATTATCCCAGCATTAGCCAGACAAATGCAGCAGCGGTGAAACAAGTAACAAAAGAGCAGGGGTGGAGTTGTAGGAGAGTACTATTAAATAGACTTCTCTTCAAGATGTGTAATATTAACAAAGCAATGTCACAAGCTGTTTACGTTCAAACATTATTGTAAAACTTTTTTTCATCACTGAAAAAGAAAAATCAAATTATGCATAACTATTAAACATTCCTTTCAGCGTATACTGGCATTAAAGATTAGCTCAAACCCCAAAAATATTTTCCTGACTCCTCCTGCCTGTCCCAACATGATTGAGGCACCCGCTCTCCCCTCCATCCCCCTTCTTGTACAATAACTGTAGATGAAGGTCAATCCAGTCTGCCCAGTAATATGATTGAACCTGCTGCACAATGCACTTTCCCCATGTCTTCTTAGAATGTTACTGTATTTTTTTTTTATTTGTATGTTTGTTATACCACCTTGCATATGAATATAAAGGCAGTATATACTAAAGAGAGTGAAGTTAACTGGAACACAATAAACCAATACATGACTATAAAAAGAAAAGGAAAGGAATGAGTTACGCAACATTACATTTCCAAGTCCCATGTAAACTGGAAAACAAAAGGAAGTGTCAATTGTAATGTAAACAGTCATTTTCAACCGTTTTAAGCTCTATGCTTGATTTCCATCCTCCTAAATTCCGAAACGGGTTTTTGGTTGTTTTTTTTTCAGAAGCTCTTTTTGGAAGGCATTCCAGCTATCTACCATACTTTCTGTTACAATCCTTGGGGGGGGGAGGGTTGTTTTTTAATCTCCTTGTACCTTAATATCATGATTTCTAGTTCTAGAGCTTCCCTCATTTGGAAAAAATCTATTTGTTTGTTAGAACCTTTCATAGGTGAGGCCACATGTGGGGTATTGTGTTCAGTTTTGGAGGTCATATCTGGTGAAGGATATAAGACGACTTGAAGCGGTCCAGGGAAGGGGGTGAAAATGGTAAGGGGTTTGAACCAAAAGAAGTATGAGAAGAGACTGGAAGACCTAAATATGTGTACTCTGGAGGACCGGAGGGACAGAGGAGATATGATACAGACATTTAAATACTTGAAAAGCACAGTTACTTAGCATAACAGGTGTTATCTAGGGACAGCAGGCAGATATTCTCGACATGTGGGGTGACATCATCCACGGAGCCCCGTCGCGGACAGCTTTTCAAGCAAACTTGATTGAAGATCTCAAGTTTGCTAGCGCTGCACCGCGCATGCGTGTGCCTTCCCGCTCAGCTAGAGGGCGCATCTCCTCAACGTGGTCCTCAGTTCAGATAGCTAGCAAAGAAGCCAACCCGGGGAGGAGGGAGGGTTGCGAAAATATCTGGCTGCTGTCCCTGGATAATACCTGTTACGGTAAGTAACTGTGCTTTATCCCAGGACAAGCAGGCAGCATATTCTCAACATGTGGATGACCTCCAAGCTAACTAAGAAGGGACGGAGGGAGAGTTGGCAAATTAGGAGAACAGGGGGAAGGACAAATGCCTGTATCTTGGCATAGTAATAATAATAATAATAATTTTATTTCTTATATACCGCTATACCATAAGTTCAAAGCGGTTTACAACAAGTTACATACAATGAGAGTAAGAGATGTTCACAACAAGAAGTAAGAGATGTTTACAACGAGATACATACAATGAGTGTATGAGATGTAAGGGGAACAGAAAAAGTACTTTATGGGATACAAATTGCAAATGGAAGAGAACCAAGATGGTTTGAATCAAAAGGAAGTATCTAGTCAGAGATTGGGGTGCAGGGGAAAACAATTTGGGTGGAATACTTTTACAAACAGTATACAGACCTCCAAGACAACAGGATGACATGGATGTAGAATTAGTCGAAGACATAGAGAATATCTCTTTGCGGCTGAGGTCGAGGCCGAGACCAGGGTCGAGGCATTACCAGCTTCCATGGCGAAGAGGTCAAGGATCTTCGCCCGACGCCGACGGAGAGCCCGTGGCTGAAGGGTGGCACAACGAGGACAAGAGTCCGAAGGGTGATCGACACCGAGGCAAAGGATACACCAACGGTGTGGGTCAGTGATAGAGATAACCCAACTGCACTGCGTGCACTTTTTAAACCCGGTGAGAGGCTGGGACATAAGTAAAGAGAGAGAGCCGTGGCGCAGACGAGGCCAAGCGGCCACAAAAAGACCGGTCATGGAAAAACGAAAACAAAAAATTTCTTTTTTTTTACTGAAAAAGAAAACAACAAAAGGACAGAGCACAGCGACTTCTGACTCGAAAACAAGAAAGAAGACGCGGTGCAAGAAAGGCACAGGATTGCAGAGAAGAGAGACAGGGCTTTCTGGCTCCGCGGAAAACTTAGAACTGAGGACCACGTTGAGGAGACTTGCCCTCTAGCTGAGCGGGAAGGCACAAGCATGCACGGTGCAGCACTAGCAAACTTGAGATCTTCAATCAAGTTTGCTTGAAAAGCTGTCTGCGACGGGGCTCCGTGGATGACGTCACCCACATGTCGAGAATATGCTGCCTGCTTGTCCTGGGTTAATGTATTAATAGAGAACCAAATCTTTTCCAGAGAACAGAAAATGGTAAAACTAAAGGGCATAATTTGAGGTTGCAGGAAGACTCAGGAGCAATGTTAGGAAATTCTTTTTCACGCTCTTTACTTCCATAGAAGTGATGGAGAGGGTGATAGATGCCTGGAATGCCCTCCTGAGGGACGTGGTGGAGAGGAAAATGGATGATGGAATTTAAAAAAGCGTGGGATAAACATAAAGGATCTCTAATTAGAAAACAAAGGATAAAAATTAAAGAACTAAGGTAGGTACTGGACAGACTTGCATAGTCTATGTCCCATATGTAGTGATTTGGTGTTGGATGGGCTGGGGAGAGCATCAATGGGAACTCCACTAACTTGGGACATGAGGATGTTACTGGCCAGACTTTATAGTAGATATCCTGCAAACAGGATGTTTGGCAAGGCTGGTGTGAGCTTGGACAACAACTTCAGCATTTGGAACCTAGGACAATACCAGGTGGATTTTACAGTCTATGACCAAGAAATATCATAGAAGAGACAAGTTAATTTAATCATGTATTTTTAATGGGTATAACTAATGGGCAGACTGGATTGACTATTCAGGTCTTTATCTGCCATCATTTACTATGTTAGACATTTAAATATCTGAATCATATCCCCTCTGTCCCTTTTCTCCTTATTTGTATACATCATCCTATTCCCCTCCTGTTACATGCAGTTCAAGTTTCAAGTTTATTAGGATTTGATATACCGCTTATCAAGGTTATCTAAGCGGTTTTTACAATCAGGTACTCAAGCATTTTCCAGTTCCTTTTGAGTTTCTACACCTCAGATACATCATTCACTTCTTCACTTTTCAATTTGCATGCTCTCTCCAGGGTGTTCACTCTGTTGCAGATGTTCATGTCATCCACAGTAAAACATATTTTCCATTTAGAACATAAGAGTTGCCCTACTTCATCAGACCAAGGGTCCATCTAGTCCAGTATTCTCTTTCCCAACAGAGGCCAGTACAAGTGCAATATTTGGCAGAGTCCCCTTCTATGGTACAAAGCTATTGAATAGAATTGACCATAGACCGTCCCTTGAGGCACTATGCTACTCGCTTTTTCTTCCAAATAAATGCCTTTTTGTAAGTAATTATCTTATACAAGCAAGTAGATATCCAATCAGGAACAAAACATTAAACAATAAATGTGATACAAAATTCCAATTCAGGCAACCACTAATTCAACAGTTCCTACTCTCCCCCTATCCAAATTACTAACTCCAGGCTTGATGGTTTCTTGTGAATGAAAGCGAGTCTAAAAGTCGGTCAGCTGTTTAAAATCCAACTACGAGCACAATGGAGCATGGGGAGGGGGGGCCCTTAGGCATCTGAGGCAATCAGGGTCTTAGGCCTCTCCCCATGCCATTTTGAAGCGGTGAGCCTACAAGCGGGACGGACTGAGCTTCCCTCCCGCTCCAATGTCTCTAAATAGATACCGGGGGAGGGGGGGGGGCAGAGGGAGTGAGCATCTCTCCTGCCTTTTTTCAGGGGGGGAAGGAGAGGGGATGCCTGGCATGGGGGTGGGCTCTTGGTGGCAGGAGAGAGTGAGCAACCCGCCTGCCAGGGGGAGGGTGGTTGGCATGGCAGGAGGAAGTGGGCATTCTTCCTTCTGTTTTGCTGTCACAGGAGGGGGTGTGGGAAGTTGCTATGGCAGGAGGGAGTGGGCATCCCTCCTGCCAATTTTCTTTCATGGGGGGTGAGCTCAGCATGGCAGGAAGAAGTGGGCATTCCACCTGCCGATTTTGCTAGCGCAGGAGGGGGACCAGTTCTGGCTGGCGGGGAGGGGGGGTGCAGGTAAACAAATGGCCTTGACCAGTTTCTCTTTTGGATCGCTAGAAGCAATCACTTTTTTAGTGCATCGGGAAGCCATGTTAAAGCATTAATCACTCTACTAGTTTACATGGCATTTTAAAATTAATCAGCTTATTTGTGTATCAGATCAAGAAATGAGCGATCGTGCAGAAAACCAGGTAGTGAGCTATTTTCTGCATCAGTTCGGCAAATGCGATTGTCTCTAAAGCTGTTAAAACAGGTTTAGCGACAATCACTGGCTTTAGTGAATCTAGGCCCCAGATGGTAATTGTAAAAGCACATTTCTAAACCATCTAATGCAACTCCTGGGATATAACAATGAGCCAGCAATGACTTGTTTGAACTTGTAACTATATATTTATAACTATTACCTAATTGTATTAACTGATCTACCTGCAATAGCAATTCTGTTGAATGTCTGTGTCAAACTGTCCATTGTAACTTCCTGGGTAACTCACCCAACCTCTTGTAATGTAATCCGACCTTGAAATGAATAGGTAAAGGCAGAATAGAAAACTGATTAACATAACTCCTGACCCTGAGCTTATTTATTGTAAAGCTTTATGGTGCCTAACACCACTACCGGCATTAGCAATACCTACAGCAGTGTTAGGTACCGTAAAGCACCTCGAGGGGTACGATTCCAGCACCTTGAAATTTCTTTTAAATCCTTTTTTAAATGGTGCTAGGCACCGTAAAGCGCCTACGTAGGTACGATTCAAATTAAAGGTAGGTGCCAGAAATGTATGCCTTGAAAACCTTGGCCTACATTTCCAGTGCCTACCTTTGCTGGAGGTGTGAAAGAAGCATAGAGGCAATGGCTACAAGGGCAGACATTCTCCAATGTTCCCCTCCCCATGCACTCATGACCGTAGGGAAGAGAGAAGAGGAGGGTCAAGAAATCGAGACAAGGATCATCTTCCTACAGGGATCATCTTCCTACGGAACAATGAGGAAGGGAAGCAGCAACTCAAGGCAGAGTAAGCCAAAGAAAACACTGATTCCTGTTTGCTTTTACTGCTGTGAGCACCCTCGGACCACTGCACCCCTCTGGGTTTCTGCACTCATCTTTTTTTGTTGTTGTGAGGAGGGAGTTGGAGTTGGAGTGAAGAGCAAATACCATATGGGGCTACAGGTAGGGACTAGCACCCCCAGCTGTACCCAAATAGGCACCCAGGAAGCCTAATCCCCGTGCTCAACTGAGCCAAAACAGGAGCTTAGTCAAGCCTTGCAGAGAGAGACTGAGCTACTGCCAGGCGGCCAAGCAAAATAGCAGATGAAGCCAGGAGCAGGAGAGAGACCATTCATCTGTCTGCGAAGATAGACAATACTGGATTACCAGTGAGCATACCATCCAATATATGATGGAGCTCAACTTTACGCTATCTCCACCTGCTGATAGGTGGACACAACCCACTCATCTTTGAATTTAACTGCTGCTGATGGCAAGGAAAAAGAGTTTTCTAAACATTTAAATGGCAGCATTCAATCAACCAACCTCTCTCAGACTGTTGCTCCCTAGGAAGGGTATTGTTTGGAAATTAATACCATCATAATTATAGTGGGAAAGAAAATGGAAACACTGTGCAGGAGTTTTTGACTATTTGATCCAGGCTGATTAGTGAGTTCTTTAAAAGAGTGCTCTTATAGTTATTGAAGAATTACCTTTAACATTGTTTGTATGTTACAAATACTCAACTTTGCCCTTTTCTTTCTGTGGAGACAGGAAGAAGATTTTCAAATCAAAAGAGATATATTGGAGCTCTTTGGCCATTCCATTAGAAAATTTACCTCCAATTGTTAAGAGCTTATTATTTGAATATAAAGACACCACAAGGGGAATCTACTCCTACAGAAATTCCAGTAGATAGAGCAGCGGACATGAATTTGTCTTCATTTCTGGAAAATTCCCTTGAGGTTATCACTCATAGAACACATGCTGTTAACTCTAGCTTTGGAAAGTTATAAGGAATTTATCCTCCGCTTGTATTTTCGTCATATAAATAATACGTTTTTAGGCTCAAATGTTCGTATTTTTCCAGATTTTGCTAAGAAAACCCAGAGACGTAGGAAAGGATTCCTGTCCTTGAGGCCAAGAGTTCTGGCTCTGGGGGCTACATTTCTTATTAAATTTCCTGCAAAATAAGATAAGAATTTTATTTTCTTTGAGCCTAAACAACTTTTAGAATTTACTGGATCAAAGGAAAGGCTGGTAACCATGTCTAATGATGTATGACCTTCCATCTAGCTGTACGGGAAATCTAATGCTGTGACCTTAAGTTAATTTTGTTATTTCTGAATGGAAGTTTATTTCCTTTCCTGATTCTCATTTTTGTGGACTAAATAAGAGTTAGTTAAGTGTTTACTATACATGGTATATTGTATGTAATTTCTAGATCTGTAGCAAGTAGCAAAATTCATGTATGCAAATTTGAAAATCTTATTTAAAAAAAAAAAAAAAATCCCACCTTTGTTGTCCAGTTACTAAATGAGAAATTAGGTCTTATCTTATAATTTTCTTCTTATTAGTCCTTCATACTGCTCCAAACCAGTGGGATAGTTATGTCCATTGACCAGCAGATGGAGATAGAATACACAAGAAGAGCTGTATGATATAGGTCTTAGCCATCCTCACAGCTCCTCGGTATTAATGTAGACAAGCAGAGTAAAATCGGGAATCAAGAGTGTAGCAACCATTCAAACAACTTTCTTGCTTTTTTTTGTATCATGAAGGCAGACAGACCTAAAGGGCCAAACAGCGAGGCTGCATAGCAGTTCCATACATTAGTCAACCAGAAGAGGGAAAGAGTCTGGAACAGTGTGAAGGACTAATGCAGTGTATCGCAAACTGTGTGCCACGGTACACTAGTGTGCCTTTTGAGATTTTAAGTGTGCCGCGGCTCACAGGGCAGGAAAAGAGGCTCCGGTGCCTATGTCAGCCGACTTCTACCATCGCATTGCACATATCCTGCCTTCTTCATCTCCGCGCCCCTGGACCAGAAGCAGCAGCTCTGTGTGCTTTTAACTTCGGCACTCAGCTGTCACTAGCAGTAGTTTAGCCCAGTTTCATCAGGCAGCCTCGGGGCCTTTGCTAAGCAGGCCCACATCGCATCATCGAAGCAGGCCGGCCTAGCAAAGGCCCCGAGGCTGCCTGAAGAAACCGGGCTAAACAACTGCTAGTGGTAGCTGTGTGCCGAAGTTAAAAGCATACAGTGAGCTGCCGCTAGCAGTGACAGGAGAGGTATTGCTAGACAGGGAAGGGAGAAGGGGTACTGCTGGACAGGGGGGAGGTAAAAGGAAGGGAGAAGGGCTACTGCTGGACCTGGCAGAAAGGGAGGGTGCTACACACTGGAGAGGAGGGTGAGATTGGGTATGGGGAGAAAGCATGTTGGGTGGGAAGGAGGGATGCCACTGAGGGAAGAGGCAAGGACAGAGAGAGAAAGCGTGCAGGAGGGAGAAAGTGTTGGACTTATGGAGAGTGTAAGATGCATGGGGAGAACAAAAAGCAGGGAAGGAGAAATGTTACACTCTTGGGAAGGGGGAGAGGGCAAAGAGTGAAAAGTTGGACTCATGGAGGGAGAGAGATGTTGGTTGGGGGGAGGGAAGGAGAACTAGAGGAGAAGCATGAAGAAGGAAGAGAGAAAAAATGTTGGACTGGTAGAAAGGAGGGACAAATGTTGGACTGGGAGGGGGGCCAGAAAGGAGGAAAGGAAGGGAGATGGACTGCAGGGGGCAGAAAGGAGGAAAAGAAAGAGAAATGTTACACGGGGGGGGGGGGGCGGGGAGGGAGGAGAGATGACTAAAAGAAGGGAAAGATATCAGACCAGGGAATAGAAGGGAAGGAGGGGAGTCTGGTAGCGCTATACAAATAATAATAGTAGTAGTAAAGAGAGATGCCAGATTATGGGAAAGAGAGGAAAGAGATGCCAGACTGGGAAGGGAGAAAAGGAAGGAGAGAGATGTCGTCGGACCACTGGGGAGGGAAGGAGAGAGATGTCAGACCGTGGAAATAGGGAGGGAAGTAGAGAGCGATAGTAGATTTTGAGAAGCAGAAAAATGGAAATATTGAATGTTAAGTTAATGCCAAAGGTTTGGGAGCATCCAGAATGGTACCTTCTAGAATCCAGAAGAGGAAGCCTCTCTTGGGACTGCTTTCCCGATGCCCAAGGGCAATCCTCGGGAAGACACTAGCATTTGGAGTCATCCAACTCCCTGACAAGCTTCTCCAAGTCTTCCGAAAGAGAATGTGACCCCGAAACAGGAGCTTGGAGGCTAGATTAGTGGTTTAAAGCCGCAACCATAAAGTGCAACAAGCTGTAACTGTCAGGGCCATTTGCTTCATGAACACATCAACCAGATCATACAGTCTGCCAAATAAGCCAGGCCCATTACCATAGCAGAAAGATTAGGCAACAGTGGGAAATCCAACTCCGCCACGTCATTTGTTGGCTGTTGGACCCAGGAGAGACAAGCCTGTGCTGCATATGAGCTGCAAAGAGTCACCTGAAGGGACAGAATTGCCATTTCAAAGGAGAGCTTGAGAGAAGACTCCAATCTGTGATCCAGAGCATCTTTCAGGACCACCCCACTCTCTACCAGAATTGTAGTCTTAGTCACAGCAGCCACAAGGGCATCCACTTTCAGCCACTTGAGTTTATCATGTACTTCCTGATGGAAAGGGAAGAGAAAAGCCATAGCTTGTGCAACCCTAAGACCTACGTAGAGGAATCCACTGTGCAGAAATCAACTCATGTATGGCCTCGTGAAATGGGAAGGACCTAGGTGGTCTCCTAGTTCTAGCCATCTTGGGATTCGAGGAAGCCAGAGTAGCAGTCAGGGGAAGAATTGTTAAGTGCCTACAGAGCACTAACAATAAAGGAAGGTAAATCCTCTTTCCTGAATATCTGAGTGGCCAAAGAATCATCACTACCTTCTAGAGGAAACTAGCCATCCTCCAGAGCGTCCCTGAACAGCAAGAGATGACCTGAAGAGAAGAGCAGAAACCTGGCCAGATCCTGAGGAATCCTGGAGATGCTTCTTCAGAATCAGGAACTAGCTTCTTCAGGAATTTCACTCTGCTGAGTTTGGCCATGTAGCATTGTGAGGTCCTCCGAGGTCTTCCAGGCTTACCCCATCAGGTGGACAATTGTGACAGAGGTCCAACACTGCTCTACACTTTTCACAGCAGGAGCAGTGCATAACTAGATCTGCTACCATAAACCCTGTGTTACTACCAAAAATGTGGCTGTGAGAGCCAAGCCGTGTGATGCACGCCTTTTTTTTTAATGAACCAGGCTGCAAAGCTCAGTAATAGTGGAGGCAGGAGGATGAGCAGCAAGTCTCGGAATGAGCTGGAAGGCTCAGCTGCAAGCAGCAGGAAGCGCAGTTTGAGACTTTTTTCCAATGAGCTTGCTACAAACCAAGACAACAAGAAGAGGCAGGCCAGTCCACGAGAACCACAAAGAAAAGAGAAAGGTGCCAGGGCTGCAAGAGTAGAGGGCAGTAAAGCAGAGGCACTTACCCCTGCCAGCTATTTCATGCCCAGGCCCTTCCTTGATAACTGCTTGAAAGGAGCAGATAACAGAGGCACTTACCCCTGCTGGCTGCCTAAGCCCCAAACCATGCAGGAAGGGCTGCCCAATGCTGGTTCCACAGGGGTTTGCTGCCCAACAATTCTCAGTACTCCTTGTGCTGTTTTGTTTAAATAGCCCAGTAAATCCAATTAAGGGAGACCTTGTCCTGTTTTTATTTTTTAACCAGAGGAGGGAAGAAAGGAGTCAGCTGCCTAGAAGGGACACAGTGTGGGGGATGGGAATTGACCTGGTGTCACCAGGTATACCCCCTAGTCAGGTACCCTAAATCTAACCCTCGGCTCACTGAATTAGAATGTAAAACAAGAACACAGGCACAACAAAGCCAGATGCATGGAAGATAGCATTCTTTATCTCTAGCAATCGAATGGACGAATGAGTGGCCAGAGAGCATACCATCCTATATCACAGAAGACAGCTCAGTGCTCTTTCTGCTGATGGATGGATACAACCCATTCATCTGGATTCATCTGCTGTAAATGACAGGAAATAATAGTATTAACAAATCAATATAAATAAGCAATGAAACTCCTTGTCCTGAAAATACCACAACACTGTATCACTGAATATTTTTTCTAGCTACTCCATCCAAGAAACACAAGTTACCATTTGTACCTATCTGTGTACAAGTGTTCACAAATCTAATTCTCTCTTTAGTATGTAACAAGAAGTTATGGAATAATTTTTTTAAGTCTAAAGTGACTTCTGGAACCTTTTCCACTTCCAGACTAAGCCCCCTTTGAGTCTTTGATCATTTATCCAACTTGTGTATTTTCTGCTGTTGCATGGCAACAGATGACCTCACAATCCCTGAACTTGTAATATCGCAAGATGTTTCCTTGGAAAGTGATTATCAAAAACAGAGGTGTCCAATATCTCATGTCTGCAGAATAATAGAGATAAAAATTTCAAGGAGAAATGGTAGAAGGGGAAGAGAAAATTCTTTATTTACTTGTGACTTTCTAGCTTGAAAATCAAAATATATATTCTCATTTACACAATATGGGAAGAATATCAGTTTTGCTTCAGACTGAAGGAAACACTGCCCTACTAGAAAAAAAACACATTGGCTAGTTGGTTTCTTGCTTATTTGAAATTGAATCTCAAAACACTGCAGGGTTTATATTTTTTCTTATACAACTCAAAGAATGACAAAGTAAAGATGTTTTAAAAGTACTTTTACAAACACAGGCTTGAGTAACATGCTCCCCTATGGTCTGAAACTATGCAATAAAACCAATGCAGCTTCAACATGTGTAGTATGTTATTAAATAGTGGTGTGCAAAAAGTCTGGAATAATCAGGTCTTAATGTCGTTTTGAGGCTTCAGTATGCAATTTTTCTGTTTCTATGTATGCCCACACTCTTGAGGTCAACTGATCACAAAACAACTGGAACTGCCCCAAAAATCTGAGCACATTCTGGTCAGGAATACTGTGAACTCCAAGGATCTAGTCTGTTGAAGACTTCTCTTGGTATAGCTGACAACCTAGCTCAGAATCTGCAGAAACTGAACAACTGTGTACTGCCAAAAAGTTTCTTGCTCGGAGTCAGTCAAAATGAACCAATGGTCCAGGTAAAGATGGCCTCTGATCCTATCCCTTTGAAAGAGGACCACCATCATAACCAGCACCTTCAAAAGGTCCCAAGAACAGTGGCCAACCCAAGGAGAATCATCCTGAACTGGACTTGTTCCCTTAGGTCAGTGATTCCCAACCCTGTCCTGGAGGAACACCAGGCCAATCGGGTTTTCAGGCTAGCCCTAATGAATATGCATGAGAGAGATTTGCATATGATGGAAGTGATAGGCATGCAAATTTGCTTCATGCATATTCATTAGGGCTAGCCTGAAAACCCAATTGGCCTGGTGTTCCTCCAGGACAGGGTTGGGAACCACTGCCTTAGGTCACAAAAGCAAAGAAAATCAATGACCTTGCAGAATTGGTATATGTAGATACATATTCACCAAGTTGAGGGATACCAACTTCCTCTGGCCAGACTTCTGCAATCATTGACAGCAAAGTTTTCATGTGGCACCTGGGAAGAAACAGGGCTACCTTCACCCCTTTGAGATTCAGGATAGGCCAAAAGGAACCCCCTTTCTTGGGAACCATGAAGTAAAAACTATTGGCCTCGATACGACAACTCTGGTGGAACTGGAACTTTGGCACCCAGGTGAATGCAGTCTCTCTCACTGCTCTGAAATTGGCCTCCAAGCTCCATGGAGGCACGATAAAAGGCAAAAGAAAGAGGCTTGACAAACTCCAAGACATAGCCTTCTCAACACCACTCCAAGGACTCTGGTATGAGGTGACTCGGATCCGCTCTGGGGGAAACAAAAAAAAAAAAAAAAAGAGGGACTACGGCAACCTCCCACCTTGAGCCCTCACCCCACCCCAGAGCAGGGGCACTAGATCTCATTGGAAGACTGTTTCAAGAGGACAAGAACCCTCCCTCATCCCTGGGCTTGAGGATACCCCAAGAGGACTTCCCCCTCTTGAATGTCATAAGAACATAAGAAATGCCTACACCGGATCAGACCTGGGGTCCATCCAGTCCGGCAATCCGCACACGCGGCGGCTCAGCCAGGCGTACCCTGGCGAATACATTAGTCACTCGTATCCCTCAATGTGTCATGCAAGAAGATGTGCGTCCAATTTTCCCTTAAATCCTAGAATGGTGGTTTCCTCCACCATCTCCTTCGGGAGAGAGTTCCAGGCGTTCACCACTCGCTGTGTGAAGCAGAACTTTCTGACATTTGTCCTGGCCGTGTCCCCTCTCAGCTTCAGGCCATGACCTCTGGTCCGAGTCTGGGTCGCATTTGCCAATGTGAATAACGCTATTTGCTCACCATCCTTTCCCCCTGCTGGTGAGTGAGCTTGCTCCATTTTGTCGATTCCTTTTAGCAATTTAAAAGTCTCTATCAGATCCCCTCTCAGTCTTCTCTTTTCAAGGGTGAATAATCCCAGTTTTCTGAGGCGATCTTTGTAGCTCAAGTTCTCCATACCTTTTACTAGCTTCGTCGCTCGCCTCTGCACCCTCTCCAGAAGTGTTATATCCTTCTTCAGGTATGGAGACCAGTGCTGGACACAGTATTCCAAGTATGGTCTGACCATTGCTCTATAGAGCGGCATTATGACCTCCCTTGATCTACTCGTGATTCCCTTCTTTATCATGCCTAATATCCTGTTTGCTTTCTTTGCCGCCGCTGCGCATTGAGCCGACGGCTTCAGGATCCTATCTATCAGTACCCCCAGGTCTTTCTCTTGTTCGCTCTTCCCCAATGTTATACCTAACAGTTTATACTCATGCTCCTTGTTTTTGCTGCCCAGGTGCATCACTTTGCATTTTTCTACATTAAAACTCATCTGCCAATTTTCTGCCCATCTCTCAAGTTGCTTCAAATCTCTCTGGAGTTCCTCGCTGTCTTTTTGTGATCTGATTGCCCAGCATAGCTTTGTGTCATCTGCAAACTTGATGATAACATTGGTCGTTTCTTCTTCCAGGTCATTTACAAAGATATTGAATAAGATAGGCCCAAGAACCGAGCCCTGAGGCACACCGCTAGTTACTTTCTTCCAGTCTGAGTACTTCCCATTTATGCCCACTCTCTGTCTTCTGTTTTCAAGTTTCAAGTTTATTGAGTTTTAATATACCAACCATCAGCAAGTATCTGGCCGGTTTACAATAAAAATTTAAAAGATAAATAATAAATAATTTTCCAGCCATTTTCCTATCCATCTTAGTATATCCCCTTCTATTCCATGACTTTGTAGTTTTGTGAGAAGTCTCACATGAGGTACTTTGTCAAACGCTTTCTGGAAGTCCAAGTATATTATGTCCACCGGTTCTCTGCTATCGACTTGTTTGTTCACTCCCTCGAAAAACTGAAGTAAGTTTGTCAAGTATGACTTCCCTTTCCTGAAGCCATGCTGACTACCTCTCAGCAGGTCATGGTTATCCAGATGCTGTACTATGGTGTCTTTAATCAAAGCCTGAACCATTTTCCCAGGGACCGATGTGAGACTCACAGGTCTATAGTTTCCAGGTTCTCCCCTAGATCCCTCTGGGGCTGACCCCACAATTCTACCTTGACAAGAGCCTCGAGGCAGATGCTTTTCTGCTGGAATGGACAAATCTCTTCCTGTATGCATTTCCTCCATTCCCTCTCATTCTCAAGACTCTTGTTAAGTTCAAGACCGATAGCTCCTCGGTGGCCCAGGCAACCTTGGTACTCCCTTCTACTTCAACTCAGCAGCAGGGACTCACACCTTCTACCAGTTTTTCCATCTCTGCTTACACAGTGTCAAGGATCTCTACTTCATCCCAACCTGCAGTCTCTACACTTGACTGCTTGGTACCTCTCAATATAACTCCTCTTCAGTTTTCTCAACCTGTTTGAGACATTTTAGAGGCTTCCAGAAAGCCAGCCACTAGACAATGCTACCACCAAAAATGGACTAGATTTTCTACGTGGTGCATCTCTCATAACAAGGAGCCTTGAGATACCTCCTTGTCGTCCATCTTGGATTATGTTTTGCACTTATCTACCTCTGGCCTCAAGTCTACATTCATTAGAGTCCATCTCAGAGCAGTTGCGGCTTTCCATCAGCCTATCGAAGGGAAACCCCTTTCTGTTCATCCGGTGGTTTCCAGATTTATGCAAGGACTTTTCAATGTCAAACCGCCTCCAGTGGTTTGGGATCTCAATGATGTTCTTGCTCAATTGATGAAGCCTCCTTTTGAACCAATAGATTCGGCTCATCTGAAATATCTCACTTGGAAAGTGGTGTTTCTCATTGCTCTGACATCTACTTGAAGAGTTAGTAAGCTGCAAGCTTTAGTTGCTGATCCACCTTTCACAGTTTTCCATCATGACAAGGTGGTCCTCTGTACTCATCCTAAATTCTTACCTAAAGTGGTTTCAGAATTTCATCTCAATCAATCCATTGTACTTCCAGTGTTTTTTCCAAGGCCTCATTCTCATCCTGGAGAATCAACTCTTCATACCCTGGACTGTAAGCGTGCTTTGGCCTTCTACTTAGAACGCACCAAACCACACAGATCTGCTCCTTAACTTTTTGTCTCCTTCGATCCGATCAAATTGGGACATCTGATTTCTAAGCGAATCATCTCCAACTGGATGGCTGCTTGTATCTCTTTCTGCTATGCTCAGGCTGTACTGCATCTATAGAGTCGAGTCACAGCCCACAAAGTCAGAGCCATGGCGGCTTCAGTAGCTTTCCTCAGATCCACTCCTATTGAGGAAATTTGCAAAACTGCCACCTGGTTCTCAGTTCATACTTTCACCTCTTATTATTGTTTGGATGTTTTCTCCAGATGGGATGGCCATTTTGGCCAGAGAGTATTACAAAATTTATTCTCCTAAGTTGCCAACACTCCCTCAATTCCATTCTGGTTAGCTTGGAGGTCACCCACATGTAAGAATAGGCTGCCTGCTTGTCCTGGGATAAAGCAGTTACTTACCGTAACAGGTGTTAGCCAGGGACAGCAGGCAGCTATTCTCACAACCCACCCATCTCCCCTGGTTGGTTTCTCTGCTAGCTATCTGAACTGAGGAGACGCACCCTGTGCTGGGTGGGAAGGCACTCGCACATGCATAGTGCGGCAGACTCAAAATTTCTGAGTTTCTACAAGCAAGTCTGCTTGCGAGGCTGTCCACATCTGGGCTCCGTGGATGACATCACCCACATGTGAGAATAGGCTGCCTGCTTGTCCTGGGATAAAGATAGAGATACACCTGAGTATCTGATTATTATTGAAGCTCAGTAAACCACTTTAGATGAATCTTTTCATGAAAAGGTGGTTAATAAATCCAAATTAATAAACATTTAATGAATACAATGGGCATGTAAAAATCTTAGCACCCAGTATACAGAATTGCCCTTCACATATTTGAGGACTGAAGCAGATGAAAAGGAACTGTATTTGCTTACGTAGTCTTCACTAGAAAAGTTTACACTGCATTTTTTCTTTTTTTGGCAGGTAGTGTTTAGAAAAAAATGTTACTTCAAAAACTAAGGCTGTTCTTGCAATAATAAAAACGGTATTCTGCTTCCCAGGCTTCTCTGATCATCACAACTGCATTAGTTATAATGGCTTTACTGGTTCATAGTATTACTGTCATACCAGTATGTTTCTTTATTGAGCACAAATTTCAAAATTTTATTACTTATTTCTGATAAGTAAAAATGATATTTTCCTTTTATGTCTTTCAACAGAACAAATAGCACAGTTACTTACCGTAACAGGTGTTATCCAGGGACAGCAGGCATATATTCTCACATGTGGGTGACGTCATCTACGGAGCCCCGGCGCGGACAGCTTTTCAAGCAAACTTGATTAAAGTTTCAAGTTTGCACACTGCACCACGCATGTGCGTGCCTTCTCGCCCACTAGAGGGCGCATCCCACCTCGTGGTCCTCAGTTCCATAACTAGCAAGGAAGCCATCCCCGGGGAGGCGGGCGGGTTGTGAGAATATATGCCTGCTGTCCCTGGATAACACCTGTTACGGTAAGTAACTGTGCTTTATCCCAGGACAAGCAGGCATGATATTCTCACATGTGGGTGACCTCCAAGCTAACCAAAAAGGGCAGGTGGGAGGATGGCAATTTAGGAAAACAGATTTTGCAATACTGACTGGCCAAACCGGCCGTCACTTCTGGATAAAGTGTCCAGACAGTAATGAGAGGTGAATGTATGAACCGAAGACCAAGTGGCAGCCTTACATATGTCCTCCATCGGAGTGGATCGGAGGAAAGCTATCGAAGCTGCCATCGCTCGGACCTTGTGCCCCGTGACTCGACCCGGGGGAGGAAGGCCAGCCTGAGCGTAGCAAAAGGAAATGCAAGCAGCCAACCAGTTAGACAGAGTGCGCTTGGAAACTGGATGCCCTAATCGATTGGGATCGAAGGACAAAAACAATTGAGGAACCTTCCGATGAGGCCTGGTGCGTTGAAGATAGAATGCCAACGCCCTCTTACAGTCAAGCGTGTGAAGCGCCGTCTCGCCAGGATGGGAGTGGGGCTTCGGGAAGAACACAGGAAGGACAATGGACTGATTGAGGTGGAAGTCAGAAACAACTTTAGGTAAAAACTTAGGGTGGGTGCGGAGAACCACCTTGTCGTGATGGAAGACAGTGAAAGGGGGGTCCGCAACCAAGGCTTGCAACTCCCCGATCCGCCTGGCGGAGGTGAGGGCAATTAGAAACACCGCCTTCCAAGTCAGAAATTTCAAGAGGGACTTGTTGAGTGGCTCAAACGGGGGTTTCATCAGTTGAGCCAGAACCACATTCAAATTCCACACGACAGACGGAGGCTTAAGAGGGGGACAAACCCTGAGTAACCCTTTCATGAAGCGTGTCACCAAGGGATGGACTGACAGAGGGCGTCCCTCCATAGGTTGGTGGAAAGCCGAGATCGCACTGAGATGAACCCGCACCGAAGTGGTTTTCAGGCCGGAGCGCGACAAATGAAACAAATATTCTAAAACCGAGGATACCGGGACTGATACCGGATCCAGGTGAAAAGACGAGCACCAGGTGGAAAACCTGGTCCATTTCTGCGCATAGCAAAGCCTCGTCGAGATCTTGCGGGAGGCTTCCAACACCTCCTTCACCGATTGAGACAGGTCCGGAGGAGTCAGGGAACAAGAAACCAGGCTGTCAGGTGCAATGACTGCAGATTGGGATGTAACATGGATCCTTGACTCTGAGAAAGCCGAGAAGGAGAGACAGGCAGGGGAAGAGGCTCTCTGGCATTGAGCTGGAGCAGCAGGGAGAACCAGTGCTGACGCGGCCACCGAGGTGCTATGAGAATCATCGTGGCCGTGGACGATTTTAGGTGTACCAACGTTCGCATGATCAGAGGGAACGGAGGGAATGCATACAGGAACCTCCCTTCCCAGTCGAGTAGGAAGGCATCCGCTTCCAGACGGTCCTGCGAGTACATCCGAGAACAATATAGTGGTAGTTTGTGTGTCTCCGGAGAGGCAAACAGATCCACCTGTGGCGTTCCCCAGCGAGCGAAGACCTCGCGTAGAACTGCTGAGTGTAGAGTCCACTCGTGCGGTTGCAGGAGTCGACTGAGTTTGTCCGCCAGGCAATTCCGTTCTCCTTGGATGTAGACCGCCCGGAGGAAGATGTTCCGGGAGGCCGCCCACTCCCAGAGGCGAAGAGCTTCGGCGCAGAGGGGCCATGACCCCGTTCCTCCCTGCTTGTTCACATAATACATTGCCACCTGATTGTCCGTGCGGACGAGGACCACTTGGTCCTGTAATATGTGAACGAAGGCTCGAAGTGCTAGGAAGATGGCTCGCAGCTCTAGCACGTTGATGTGACACTGACGGTCTTCTGTCGACCACAGGCCCTGCGTGCGAAGACCGTCGAGATGGGCTCCCCACGCGTACTCCGAGGAGTCCGTGGTCAGGACCTTGCGAAAATGCGGAGTGCGAAACAATAGCCCCATGGACAGATTTGAAGAGTCTGTCCACTAACGTAGCGATTTCCGCAAGGGCGGAGTCACCGAAATGAGGCGAGACACCGGGTCGCACTCCTGACGCCACTGGGACGCGAGGGTCCACTGAGGGATCCTCAGATGTAGTCTCGCAAACGGCGTGACATGTACCGTCGAGGCCATATGGCCCAGCAGCATCATCATGCGCTTGGCCGACACTTTCGACAGTTGAGAGACCTGGTGGCTCATCCGTACCAGGGCTTCCAACCGCTGGGTCGGCAGGTAGGAGCGTAGGCGCACCGTGTCCAGCACCGCACCTATGAATTGAAGAGACTGCGATGGCCTCAACTGAGACTTTGGAAAGTTTATCTCGAACCCGAGGGTTTGCAGGAAGGCAATAGACTGTCGGGTCGCTGAGATAACCCCCTCCCTGGTCGGGGCTTTGATGAGCCAATCGTCCAGGTAAGGGAACACGTGAAGTCCACGCGACCTGAGGGCTGCTGCAACCACCACCATGCACTTCGTGAATACTCGTGGGGACGCGGCTAGGCCGAAGGGCAGTACCCTGTACTGGAGGTGGAGGTCCCCCACCTGGAATCGTAAGAATCTTCGACAGGCGGGGTGCACCGGAACATGGGTGTATGCTTCCTTCAGGTCGAGGGAGCACATCCAGTCCCCTTCCTCCAAGAGGGGATACAGAACCGGGAGAGATAGCATTCGAAACTTCTCCCGGGCCAGGAATTTGTTGAGCTTCCTGAGGTTCAGTATGGGGCGCAGGTCCCCGGTCTTTTTTGGGACCAAGAAGTAGCGGGAGTAAAACCCCGTACCCCACTGGTCCTTGGGGACCGGCTCGACCGCCCGAAGCTTCAGGAGGGCTTTGGCTTCGGTTATAAGGGTCGGTAGCTGCGAACGGTTGCAGGGGGCTAAACTTGGGGGACTGTCCGGCGGCGAGGACACAAAGTTGAGCGAGTAGCCCTCTGAGACGATCCGGAGCACCCAAGCGTCTGAGGTAATCCCGGTCCATGCCTCCCGGAAGGACCGAAGACGGCCCCCGATAGGAAGGGGTTCCTGTGAAAGTGCGGAGGGGAACCCGCCCCGTCCGCTCAGCCCGTCAAAAGGAAGGCGCTGGCTTAGAAGGGCCCTGCGCCGGGGCTTGGGGTTGTCCCCCTCTGCCTCGCTGAGACGGACGTCTCGGAGGCGGTCTCGAGAAAGCCGGGGTCGACTTCTGAGGGTATCGGCGCGGCGGAGGCCGAAAGGGTTTCTGCGGCGGGGGCCTAGGTTTGGGGCGGACCAGGGATGCTAGAGAGCGCTCCTGTTCCGACAAGCGCTTGGTCGCCGCATCCAATGACTCGTCGAATAACTCGGACCCCACACAAGGCAAGTCTGCCAGGCGTTCCTGCAGGTTTGGGTCCATGTCGAGGGTGCGAAGCCAGGCCAAGCGGCGCATGGCCACCGCGAGGGCCGACACCCTCGAAACCAGCTCAAAGGCGTCGTACACTGCATGGAATAGGTACAACCGCAATTGAGACAGGTTGGACATAAACTTGTCGAATCCTGCTCTTTGGGAGTCCGGTAACGAGTTTCGATATTGAGGGAGGTCCTTCACCATACCACGCAAAAAGGAGGAAAAGGTGAAGGCGTAGTTTAGAACCCTGGTGGCCATCAGGGAATTTGAATAGAGGCGGCGGCCAAACTTGTCCAGGGTCCGCCCCTCCCTGCCTGGTGGAACCGCCGCAGAAACCCGTGAGGGCTGTGATTTTTTAAGAGCAGACTCCACCAGAAGAGACTGGTGTGAGAGCTGCGCCTTATCGAACCCTTTAGGGGGAATCGTCCTATACTTCGATTCCATTTTTGAGGGCACAGACGTGACTGTAAGAGGGTTTGACAAGTTCTTCAGCCAGGTTTGCAGAAGGACACTGTTGAGAGGGAGTCTAGGCACCTCCCTAGGAAGAATGGGGAGGTCCTGTTCTTCCAAAAATTCTTTGGAATACCGAGAGCCTACCATCAGGTCAATCCCCAGGGCTTGGGCCATGTCCTGAACGAAGGATGAAAATGAGGACGGCCTAGCCTGGGGAGAGGGGGTTCTCGACCGCCCCACCGAGGAGAGGGGGGAGGCCTCATGGGAATAATGAGGATCCCTAACCGATCCCGAATCCCAGGATCCCCTCTCGAGGGCCCTCGAGGGGGAAGGGGAAGTTGTCCTCCTCGCAGAGCCCTTGGGTGAGGACCCCGGGGTTCGTGGGACACTCTCCCGTTTCCTCGGCGAGGCGGCCCGGGAAGACTTCCCATGGGGTGAGCGGAGGAGCCTCGGGATGTCGAGGCGCAACTCCGACACCTGCAACGCCTCGCCCCCGAACGACAAGGAACGGTCGCGCCGAGGCGAGCCTCGGGGCCGCTTAGACTTCCTCGATCGACGCCCCGTCCGAGGTCGCATCGAGGGTGAGGCGTGTCTGGAAGACCCGGAGGAAGAGGAGGAAAGACGGCGCACTCTGCGCAACTTTTCTTTGGGCCTTATACTCCGCTCAGGGGGTTCCCCCGAGGTCGAGGTCCGGGGCGGGGCCGAGACCGAGGTGAACGGGGTCCCAGTACCCGAGACCGAGGTCGCCGAGGCCGGGGCTCCCGAGGGAGCCGAGGCCGGGGCCTCCGAGACCGAAGGCGTCCAGGCCGAGGTCGAGGCCGCCGGAACCGCAGCACGCTGCAACACTTCCAGGGCTCCCGACAGCTCCGATGAGATCAGAGCTCGGAGGAGATCCTGGAAGGCCGGAATCCCCACGAAGGTGGGGAGTTCCGAGTCCGGGGCACACTCCCTGGAGGGCGACCTCGGTCTCGAGTATTCCCTCGGGGTGTGCGGAGTCGAGGTCCGATGCGGGGCCGGGGTCGACCCACCCGCCTTGGCCTAACTCGAGGATGGCTTCTTTGCTGAAGGGGATGGAACAGAGGACTTACCCGAAGCTTGCTTCACTGACGACGCCTTCGAGGAGGAGGGCCGAGGCGAGGCCGAGGCCCCCGAGGACGCCGAGGCCGAGGTCAAGGCCGAAGCCGGGGCCGACGTCGAGGCCTTAGGCGGCGCGTCGACGGCGAACAATTCGGCCATTCTTGCCTTACGGCGACGGAGGGCCCTGTTTTGGAAGGTAGCACAGCGATCACACGAGTCTGTCGGATGTTCGGGCCCAAGGCAAACGATGCACCACCGGTGAGGGTCAGTGATGGAAAGCAACCTCTCGCACCGGTTGCACTTTTTGAATCCCGTAACAGGACGGGACATCCACGAAGAAAAAGAAGAAGGCCGGGAACGTACCGACGTCCCGCGGCCACGGATTCCGGGAGCCCCCGGAGTCCGATGAAAAACGAAAGACTTTTTTTTTTTTTTTGAAGAGAAACGAAAAGAAAGAAACAGCACCGCGAACTAATTCGAAGGAAAACAAACTAAACGCGGCAGCTAGAAGGCAAAAACACTGGAGCTCAGATCCACAGGGCTTTCTTGCTCCGCGGAAAAATTTGAACTGAGGACCACGAGGTGGGATGCGCCCTCTAGTGGGCGAGAAGGCACGCACATGCGTGGTGCAGTGTGCAAACTTGAAACTTTAATCAAGTTTGCTTGAAAAGCTGTCCGCGCCGGGGCTCCGTAGATGACGTCACCCACATGTGAGAATATCATGCCTGCTTGTCCTGGGATAAACATATTTGCCAATATTTTGTTTGTATTATTTCAGAGAGTTAAAGCAAATAATTAGTTGTTGCATGACAGTAACAATGTTTTAGAGCAAAGAATGTGTTACATTATAGTAGTATAGTCGAGATAGATAGGATTAGGGATTGCACTAAAATTCAGAAAGCCTCTATTTCTGATGGATCATAGGTTTCTCATCACAAAGAAAGATTGTTTTATTATTGATTGTACGTGGCTCTTCATGGATAAGTGGTTATCAATTTCTGCTTCTAAGATTTGGGATTGTATTTCTAATGGAAAGTGTTGTCTAGTGCTGCCCGATTCATGATTCGAATCGGTTCAAAACAACAACAACAACAAAAAAAAACAAACGGCTTCCCGATTCGCCTGACCCTCCCCCCTCGCCCCCTAAAGCAGGAGTGCCAGCTGCCGCACCTGCTTTAGAAGGCGAGGGGGAGGATCAGTCGGGAAGTGCTGCTGTTGGCTTCCACCCCCTTGGCCTTCCGCTTCCCCCCCTGGCCTCCCCGCACAGCCGGAACAGCCTGCAAACAAGATCGCGGTGTTAGCGATCTTAGTACCGCTTCGGCGCTGTTTCCTCCGTCGTGGTCCCGCCCCTCCTCTTACGTCAGAGGAGGGGTGGGACCGCGATGGAGGAACTAGCTCCCAAGCTGTACTAAGATTGCAGGATGTTCCTGGAAGGTAAACAGTGCGGGGAGGCCAAGGGGGTGGAAGCCGGATGCCGGGGATGGGGGGGGAGTGAGCAGTCCTTCCGGGTGGGACAGGCAGTCAGGCCTTCAAAAGGGGGGTGGACAGGTCTTCAAGGGGGGGGGGGGGACAGGCAGGCCTTCAGGAGTGGAACAGGCCTTCAAGGGGGAGACAAGCCTTCAAGGGGGGAGGCAGGCCTTCAAAGGAGGAGGACAGGCCTTTAGGGGGGACAGGCAGGCCTTCAGGGGTGGGATGCAGACTTAAAGGGGGCAACAAGCCTTCAAGGGGGAAACAGGCCTTCAGGGATGATGGCACAGGCCTTTAGGGGTAGGGTGCAGACCTTCAGGGGGGGACAGACCTTCAAGGGGGGCCCCGGTATAGAAGTACATGGAGAGAGGGAAGGGGGGGTCAAAGAGATGTGTATCAAAGAGATGTGTATATGCCGGACTTTGGGGAGGAAGAAATGGGTCTGAAAATAGAGGAGAGGGAGAGAGATGATGGACAATGGGATTTAGGGAGGGCAGGAATAGAAAGGGAGAGAAGTTGGACGCAACGGATGGTGTGGAGGGGGGGATAGAGATACTGGATAGGAGGGTATTTAGGAAAAGAAAGGGAGAGATGGTGGACCCTGGGGTGGTGGGGAAGGAAGGAGAGATGCTGGATGAAAGGGTAGTTAAGAAAAGGTGGATCTGTGGAGGGAGACGAAAAAAAGGAAAAGATGCCAGACCTCCTGGGAAGGGAAGAGAAACGGAAAGGGAGGACAGAGATGGATGGTTAGCAGGAAGAAAGAAGGAGACCCTGGCAAACAAGTTATCAGAAGACAACCAAAGCCTGAGACCAACAAAACTTGAATAATGACCAGACAACAAAAGGTAGAAAAACTAATTATGTATTATGATTTTATGACCAATATCTCAGGTTCAGAAAACTTTTAAAAGCATTTCTGTACCAAGACTGGGAGCCAACCCAGAAGTAACTGATATGGTAATTGTAAAAGCCCATTTCTAAACTGTCCAATGCAACTCCTAGAACATAACATGAGCCAAAGATGACCTACTTAAATTTGTAACTATGACCTAAGTGTATTAATAATTGTACTGATCTACCTGTACTAGCAACTCTTGAATATCCATGTCAAACTGCCTATGGTAACTGACCCCAACCTCTTGTAATGTACGGTAATCCAATCTTGAACTGAATAGGTAAAGCTGGAATAGAAAACCTGATTAACATAATATGGCATGTTTAACAGGTTTAACCAACATATTTACCCCCAGATTCTATAAGTGTCACCCAAATTTGGGTATAATCCAGTGATGCATATGCAACTTAACTGGTCCACAAGCCATTATTAACAAGCAACTGGATACTATCAATTACTGACATTAATTAGCTCCAATTAGGAGTTGTGCATGCATCTACCTGTTCTATAGTGCTGGGCACCCAAATCTCATGCTATGAGTTGCATTCTATTGGATTAGCGCTATATGCTATTCTATTAATGAAGAAAAAAAAAAGCCACCACTCACAGGAGCATCCCTTATAGAATAGCACTGAGCGCTAATTTTTCCCCAGTGCCAATTTTTAAGCACAATTTTCTAATCTGGCCCTTAATGTATAAGGCAAAAATTAATTATTTTGTAAATGCACTTTTATGAAAATTGCACTATGTATTAAAAAATGGAAATTTTTCATACCATTTGTTTTGACTTCTGAAAACAAAAATCTATAATGTATAGTGATGTCTTATGCCAAATTATGACATTCAAAAGTCATCTTACAAATATTGGTTTTAGTTTTATGTGAAGCTACTATTTAGATAATTTACCTAACAATTATCTTTTGCAATCCCTGGTCAACTGGGAGTCAACATTTTTTTTCAAAGGTTTCACAAGAAATCAGTTCATCACCTAGCTTCTAATGTGGGGGGGGGGAACCCACACCCAATATAGATACAGTACTTCTAATATTTACATGGCTGAGAAACTTGAAACATGTTAGTGACTAGTACACTAATAAAATGCTTAAAAATGAAGTTTCAAGCATTTTACAGACATACAGTACTAAAATGCAGCACCTCTTTGCACAGACAGTCCAAATTATTTCTCCCCAATTCACTGGAAGGCTGCCCCTCACCCCAACACAGAGAGTTCTTACTGTTCTAATGTATGTTTAGATGTTTGTGACTCACTTGACTGTTTAAGTACTATAATTTTAACTCCTTCCAGTACCACCTGCAGCCTGCTCCGAGCATTCTGGCTGTAGCTCATTCAAGGTTTATTAACTGTTCTTGATTCCAAAACAGTCCTGATGCACGTAGGAAAGTTTCCGCAAACTGCTGTTGCTACTACTCCTAGCTAGAACATGTAGCAAAAACTAATACTGAAAATTTAAAGGCAGACCACAGCTTGATTCATTTTCAACTGAAACTGGTTAGAATCAAGAGCAGTTTATCTTAAAGAAAATTCCATGTTATTTATGTCAGTCGATTTTGCTCCCACCCTCTCTAGTAAGGTACAAATCAGTGCTTCTCAACCTCCTGGAAGCACTCCAAGCCATTGTTTTTCAGGATTATCACAATAAGTTATGTTTGAGATAAATGTGTTTATACTTAAAACCATTGTAGGCAAATTTCTCATGCATATTTGTTATGAGAGTCCTGAAAACCCAACTTGTATGTAGCGTGAACTAGGTCACTGAATTTCAGCCCTCTTCTTTAAAGTGTAATGTCAAGATGTTTCAGAAGGTAGAAGCACTGCCTTACAATCATTGCTCTGGTGCTACATTTAGGAATGAAGTTCCCAGCAGTAGCATTAAGCAGCTCACTTGTCAATTCATAAAACTTTGGGGGTCTATACCTTTTCATCCATAGTAATATAGAAAATCCAGTGTGTCAAGTTATTTTGGGTCACATTTAAGAATAAGATATCTAGGGCCTTTGCAGATTGTCACACCTTTACCAAGTCAGTTTTTGTGGTCTTCTTATATGCCCATCTATCCAGGATGGTGGAGAACCAGCGAAGATCTCATACTTAATACAAACAGACTCCTTTCCCCCATGTCCTTTCCATCAAGTTTTATAATAATCTAACAGCTACTAAAAGTAGTAATACCCTTTCCCAAACATCTTGTTGCCTAGTAGCCTGTGACCCTTCTAGATAGTACACAGCCACCATAACCATGTTGATATCAACCGAATTGGAAACAGCAGACTATAACTTTCCAGAAACCAACCAGGCTAGTAACTGAACCATAATCTGCTGGAAATTTAGAGTATACTAAAACAGGTCCATTTACTAAGCCACACAGCTGAGCCAGTGCTGAGCAGTAAAAGCTCTGATGCCCATTCAATTCCTATGGGCATCAGAGCATTTATCATGCTGGTCTGTGCTGTCCGGCTTAATTAAAAAAAAAAAAAAAAAAAAAAGGGGTGGGGGGGTTATGTTTCCAAGCTCCAAGTTCTACTACTATGAGCACTTAAATCTATTACCTCTAAATATCAAGAGCCCACCTTGTAAATATAAACAACAGCAATGAAGAAGTAGGGTTGTAAAATCATCACAGACTGCTGAACATATGCAAATTTGTTTTTAATTTTTCACAGAAATGGAGAAAAATTCTTGTCAGTTTGAGTGCATTTGTTTTGCATCATTTTACATGTTCTATCTTTATTTATCATTTGTGCATGTGTTTTACATCATTATGCATTTTTTTACATCATTATGTTCTGTGTTTAATATCTTTAATTTTATTGTAAATAGTTTGCAGTTTAATAGGTACAAAAATAAACAGATTAGGTTAAACATACATCCAGGCCTCCTGATAGGTCAAACATACAGCAGAATTAAAAATGAATGAAAACTGGAACATCAACAATGGCACAAACCACAATTATAAAATCATAACAAGCCATTTTCATAGCGTCTCGTTTCCTAAGGTTCTTTTTATTTTATAAAATTCATCAATATTCAAAGTATGAGAAGGCTCTACAAATTAAAACCTTCTGCTCATCTTCAAGCAGAAAACATTTCAGTTTCCCTATGCTACAAATGTATCATTGAAATAAAATGAATACAGTACAGTACTCTGTCTACAAAACTAAAGGGGGTTATGGCTTGATATGGTTCTCAAAACTGTGTGACTAGAGTGCACAGGTTGATGAGCAATTAAATTTTAAAATGGTTAGGAAGTGGCACTAGATAAGGTGACAACAAATCTTTCTAAACGTCAAATCATAATCTCATAAAATATAACAGCTATGTTCAACCAGCAGCACGATGTACAAAAGTCAAATATTTATGTACCGTGAGGTTGTTAATTTATTGCAACCTGAAAAGTCAAATATTTATGTATGGGTGAGGTTGTTAATTCATTGCAACCTGCAGTCATCATAAACCTCCTAAACAAATAGAATTACAATACCATTTCAAAAATCAGTTATCCAACTTCTGTGCTGACAAGTAATCATCTCTCACTTATAAAATTAGGATGGCAGACCCCTTAAAAGTAGTTTTACTACTTGAGATAATTCTGATTGCATTGCACTTAAGAGGACGAGGAATGAAAATGCTGTGACCAAGAAGTTCTTTGTCACAAAATTGCCAATGATCAGGATGGTGTGGAGCTAAAGTAGAAGGGGTAACTATTCAACTACTAAAAGGGGACTTTTTTCTTGATACAGCCTTCGGGCGAAACATGTCGGAATGACAGGTCCCTTCCCGATAATTACTGACAAAGGGAAAACTCAGAAAAAAAGATGAGTGGAAAGATTAATTCTTTATTTACTAAAGTATTGAAGCACTAATGCACTTTATATAAAACACAACGGTCTGATGAGTAGGCTAGTGTCACATAATATTTGGCCACTCAAATCAATTGGCTAATACTAGCACTTCTGGAGACCAATGAATAAGTAAAAATCTTGTTTTTGGAGCACACAAGTGATAGTATAACAGTACAAAGGATTGCTGCACACATTACTTAGTCAAGTAGTTCGTGCGACATATCACCCATAAAAATACACAGATGTGTCCAGCTTAGAGGTTTGCACGGGAACGGGGATTGCGGGTATCCCGCAGGAATCCCCCCTAACCCACATGGACTCCCACGGGGACCCCCCTCTGGCCCATGGGACTCCCACGGGGACCCTCCCCTCTGGCCAACAGGACTCCCACGGGGATGGAAGGCTTTGGAAGCAGGGTTCGTCCATATAATATAATGGACACGTCAGCCTTCGTAAAAGAAGGGGTTTATAAGTTAATTACCTGAACAGAAAATAAAAAAAGGGTTCCACCAAAGAGATTCCACAAGGAAAACAGCAAAAGAAACTGTGGAATTGATGATCCTGTCAGAAGTAATTGCTGCTTTTTATGAGGACGGGCGGGGATGGAGGTAATTCTTTGCGGGGATGGGTGGGGATGGAGAGGATCCTGGCAGGGAGGGTGGGATTTCTGTCCCCGTGCAACTCTCTAGTCCAGCTCACATCCTTTATAAGATCGGCTGTTTTTTTTTTTTTTCAATCATATGATAAAACTACAGATCTGAGGGGGAGGAAAAGATCAGGGGCAAAGAGGACATCTTCCAGCACCGTCTGCTGCCCTTAGAAACCGTAAACTTGAATTCTCTTTAGCACCTTAAGCTTCTAGGAAGACGGTCGAGGGGCCAAGCATAATTCACTAACAAACCGCGAAGTGTGCTTGCAAACACTTTTCTCAGTCCAAATGTCAAAACTGCAGCCCGATGCTTGGCAGAAATACATCTAAAAAAAAAGGGGGGGGGGGGTGAAGAAAGGCGGATAGTAAACATTCCCAGGCAATTTACCCCGGGGAGAGTTTCTCTTTTAGCGTCACCTTTTTTTTTCCTCTCCGGAATAATACATTTTTTTTTTTTTTTTTTAGGCTAGACTTCTGTTTTCCTCATTTATTAGTGGTTTTAAAGAAAAACAAAGAGCGCGAGCCAAACCTTGCAAAGGAGTCGAGTGATTAATAGCCCCCCCCCCTTCCGCTCACGTTCCCCGTTCAAGCGAGGCTGTCCAGGAAAACGAGCGCCTACCGCCATCCTCGAGAGCCCCCTCCCAACATTCGCCGCACGAGCCTCGCGCTGCCTATCGAAAGCCCGCACGCGGACAGGTCACGGGGGGGGGGGGGAACCGCCGCCACCGCGCCGCGCGCTTTCATTGATATTTAGTCATTCATTTTCCCGCCCCTTCGGGGGCTCGGGGGGGGGGGAGGTTACCTCACGGCACACCGGATATTCTTATTATCAGCATCGTTATTCGAAGCGTTTCTTCCCCCCACCCCCCGGAATTTATTTTCTTTGGGGTTTCTCAATCGGGAGCGACAGCCGTCTCCCTTTTCCCGCTCCTCAAATCCATTCACAAAACAACATTAAAAAGCCTTCCGCACGTACCCTCGCCTTCCGCCGCTTCCAACCGCCACTCCGGCTCCCCACACACTGACTCCGGCCGAGGAAGAGCGGCGGCCGCCAGCTCCGCCCCGCCCCACCCCTCAGGCTGGCACAGCCCCCTAGCGGCGGCGCCATTGGCCGCGCCTCAAGTCAGTCTCGGCAGCTAGGCGCCGGAGAGGCAACGCCCTCTTCGCTGACTGGCCGCGGCGCTGCTCCGTAAGGCGACTCCGCCCACCTCCTTTGTTTTTGTACTACGGAGTGGCGGGGGCGCCGGGGTTTAAATGAAACTCTGTCGTCCGATTGGGGCCGAGCAGTACAGGTAGGGCGCGAATTGTTCTCTTCTTGTGTCAGAGGCGTGTTCAACACCTCCCTGACCAGATCTTGGATCACAACTGCTCCGGCAGCCTTTTTGTTCTAGGCATCTCATCGATCATTTGCATTTCCTAATCTGGCTGTAGCTCTCCACCTTCAGAAGCATGAGAAACTTTCCCCAAAAGTTCCAACAAACCACCCACCACCCTTAGTTACAAGTAATTTTGAAGTCCTACGATGGGAAATCGAAGCTAATCCGTTTCGGTGGCATGCAGAGGAACTCCCAGGACCCGTTTGGAAAAGAGATTTGACTTGACTTTTCTGGCCAAATGATTAAAAAAAAAAGAAATGATAAATTATTTATTTTTTTTAATTTTTTAACCCCAAAACTCAGAATCACTATATTAACAAAATCCGACCCATATTCCGTTTCCTTAAATGGACAAAGAATAACATTTGATCACTCGAGGTGTGTTTAATTTTCTTTTTTTTTTATTTGTTAGTGACTTGTGTGGCGGAAGACGAGTTTCGGAATATTCGTTTAACAATTGAACTGCCAGATGATAAATTCGATAATGGCCCGAGATAAGTAAGGAGGGAGTCCTTAAAAAAAAAAAAAATTGAAAATGGTGCAGACTGCAGCGGAAGAGAAAGACTTTCTTTTAATGTAGGATGTGATAGAGAAGGAAAAAGAAAGGGAAAAGTCGTGCAACGTAAAAACAAAAATGGGACAACAAAGGTGCAAAAGGGAAAAGCAGAACTAAAAGAAGGAAAATTGAAGAAAAGAAACCAAATGAAATCGGGACAGCCGTACCAAAAAAGCCAGGGAGGCATAAAACAGTCATGAGACTTGTATCCTATCCTATGATGTATTTTCCGCCCGCTATATATTTGCACCGTTTACGCCCACCCAAAGAAGCTTTTTTCCCCCCCCCCCCAGCTTGATTTATAAACTCGCCGTCCCGAAGTGCCCCTTTAAGACGGCCCAAATCATACCTTACTTCAACATTGCAACACTTCTCGGTTAGTTGAGTCACTTGGAATCTTCAGCCAAATGGCAAAGGGATATTGCGCAATGTGGCTGAAGTGGTTACGCGCGAGTTACCTAGCTGCTGTCTACAAAAAAAAAAAAAAAGCCACTGCTTTTCAAACAGGCTGCCTATAAGATCAAACATCCCACTAAAGACGTCCTCCCTAGGTACAGAATGGCCGGTTTTGAGTAAGGTCGTTTCTGGACTGATCCGCTGCCCTTTCTTTGGGCACCTTAACACTGTTTTTATGGAATCTGAATGTGTTAGTAACTCGTGTGATCATAAATAAAACGAACAAGAAATAAATAAAAACTGGACGGAGCTGAATTTAGCTCATGATTTTTACAGTTTAGAGACCTTGATGCAAGGGCTAGTGCAAGAGTAGACCCCCCCCCCCCCATCCACACACACACACACACACTTAACCCCCTCCCCCCCAGGTCAGTGATTCTCAAAACTTTCCTGGGGAACTCCCAGACAATCGGGTTTCAGGATATTCTCAATTAATGTGTAATATCATTCACTGTATGCAAATTTATATCATGCATACTTCAGTATATATTTGATAAAGTTTTATATTTTAGAATCCTAATATAACAGGAATTATAACAGTTATAATGGCAGGCTGACTTTTTCAGGACTCAGCTGGGCTGTGATGTTAAATTTCTCCAAAACTGTGCTGCTTTTTTTTATTTTTTTTTTCAATGGCAACTCCATTTTTAGGATGTTTGGGGGCCTCTGGGAAGGATTCCCTGTTCCCCAGCAATAGGAAGGGAGGATGATAAAGAAACCAAGAAGCCAGATAACAGGCAGATGGCTTCAAATCTATTCATTATATCTCTAACAAATACATTGCTCAAGCAAAGCTAGTCACCTCTTCGTCTCTAATAATCTGATGTGTTAGTGCTGGAATTGAAGTGTATAGCAATCAGACTTAGTGGAATCTGGTTGTAGGATTTGCTCAGGCATGTGACTGTCCAAAACACACTGTGATCTACGTGATGGTGTCAGCTCAGCAAATTCTCATCTCAGAGACTAAAGCACCATAACATCTGTATTAGAGAATGACACGGTGACAAAATTCATCACCGTTCCTGTCCCCGCGGATAACCACGGGAAATAATCCCATGTCATTTTCTAGTGTCTATTTCAACCTCGGTCCTTCTACACCAGCATTCTTCAAAGCAAAGCTTGCGGGTCAGTGGTTGTGGCCATTCATACTCTGATTCTTATGGGAGCCAAGGATAATGAAGCCATTGTGACATCACTGATGTGATTGGCTCTTAGGCACTGGTGGAATGAGGCATTATGACATCACAATATCTGCTCTGGATACCAGAGACTGTCATTCTTTTGTGTCTCTTTCAACCTCAGTCCTTCTACACCAGCATTCTTCAAAGCAAAGCTTGCGGGTTAGTGGTTGTGCCCAATTATACTCTGATTCTTCCCTCTCTCTTAAAGAATGACATGAAGATGGTTTCCCGCAGGGACGGGAACGGTGATGAATTTTGTCACCATGTCATTCTCTAATCTGTATATCAAAAGAGTGAGCCTCTGCTGCTGCCCATGGAGCCAGATAGGACTCCTCTCAGTCTTGACCTTTACACCATAAACCACAGAAGGGCAAAGCTAATACTAGAGTATAAGGGCTCCTACTAAGCTGCGTTAGGGCTTCAATGCGCAGAATAGCGCAGGCTACAATGCCACGCGCGCTAGATGCTAATGCCAGCATTGAGCTGGCACGGGGTTAGAGTGTGCTAATCTGTTGCGTGTGCTAAAAACACTAGTGCCCCTTAGTAAAAGGAGCCCTAAATTTGGAGGAAAAATAGAAGTCCTAAGAGGTGTTGCTGAAATTCCAGATGGAGTGTTAATGGTTCTGTCACTGCTGGTATGAAACAGGTTTTGTTCGTCTTTTTATTTCAGTCTGGTAATTTTTTCCTGCTTCTTTGAGTCTCCATTTCATTTGGAACCAAAGCTCGGGATCTGGTGCCATCAGGGCTGGTGCAAGAATATTGAATGCCCATGGCGAACCGTCAACTTTATCCAATCCAATCTTTCGGTTTATATACCGGATCATCCTCCAGTCAACAGAGGTTCAACTCAGTTTACACAATAATGCTGTCCTTAGCTGGTGCCCACTCCAAGATTTAATAAGTAAAGTCTACAATCATGATCATCCTATAGTTCTATAAAACTAGATTATTGGACATCATACTTGTAATTATTAAACTTTGTTTAGTACTGATTTTTTTTTGTTTGTGTATCTTACATTGTTTTGCTTCGTTTGCAGCCCGACCAAGAAGAGAATGATGTGGAGCCATATTCCACCTTTTTCTTGACACTTTTCATTTCATGTCATTGAAATGAAAAGTGCCCCAAAAAAGTGTGGAATAACTTGTATGTTTCATGGCTCCACATCATTCTCTTCTTGGTTGGGCTGAGAACTTTTCAGTGGCCCCTCCTATTGTGATGCCATAATGCCTCATTCCACCAGTGCCTAAGAGCCAACCTCATCGGTGATGTCACAATGGCTTGGTTTCCCTATGGAAAGTGTGAAATAACTTGTATGTTTCGTGGTTCCACATCATTCTCTTCTTGGTTGGGCTGAGAACTTTTCGGTGGCCCCTCACAGAAAAGAACGCCAATATGAAAAGTAACACAAGATAATCAATCATATAATTATAAAAACAACAAAATACTTAAAATACACATAACTAAGAGTTCATCTAATAAAACACAAGTACCTGCTATTCTATTCAGTCTACTCCAAGAAAAAGGAAAAAAAGAAAAAGATCTCCCCAAGGAAACTGTAAAAGCTTTCCTGAAAAAGTATGTTTTCAGAAGTGATTTAAACTTTGGAAAAGATTGATCAGCACAAATAAAAGGTAGAAGATTGTTCCAAAAGAAAGGGGAAATAAAGAAATAAGATGCTGATCGTGTAAATTCATATTGTGCTAGTCTTGGGGATGGGAGAAGAAGTCTACTAGAGTCAAGGGAACGCAACGAACGAGGTGTATTCAGAACTGTAATAGGTGCTAAGTAAGGAGGCTGAGAAAAATGAAGTGCCTTAAATGTTAGGTATGAACTGAATGGCAATGGAAAAATTTGAATTAAGTGACCCAATTACAAATTTCAAAAATAACAAAAAATAGGAGCACTTGTAATATATATAATGTGTGTTTTAAAAGACAAGGGAGAAAAAGACCTCAAAATACCCCAAGAATGTGATCAATAAGTCACAACTTTTTGGGGGTGGGTATCATCACTGGTCAAAAACCCTTGAATTTTTAATTTTTAAATGTTAGGTATAAAATTTTAAATTGACATCTGAATTAAACCGGTAGCCAGTGCAGATGTATCAACAATGGAGTGACATGATCATAAAGTTTGGCTTTACACAAGAATCTTGTTGCTAAGTTCTGGAGCGTTTGAAGACAACGTAAGTTGAAGGAAGAGATTCCACAATACACAGAGTTACAGTAATTGATTCTAGAAAGAACAAATGCATGAAGAAGGGCATGTAATGCTTGGGAATCTAAGATGGAACTAATTGATCTAATTTGCCTCAACCAATAAAAACCCTTTTTTAAGCACTTGTGAGACCTGAAAGTCGAAAGATAGTGCCAAATCAAAGACAACTCTCAAATAGCAGAAAGAGTTAACACGAATTAAATCTGTTTCAAACAGACAGATGTTATGTATCGATAGAGATAATAATCCTGTGATCCAAAAAACCATTACTAAAGTCTCCAATGACCTCTTCCTGGTCAGATCCAAAGGTCATTCCAGTCAGTTGGTCTGATCACTTTTCCATTCACTGTGAATCAACTCAAGCCAAAAATAAAACAAAATTATATCAATTCACCCCCCATAATGGTCCGCAAAATCAAAGAGAATACAACTGACTCATCAATTACAAATATTGTCCATGCTCTCACTTCCTCGTATATCCGTTTAGATCTTCCGTCCAGCATCACCACCTGGCTAAATTTCCTCTCTGAGCTTGCAAACTCCATCCTTGATACTAAATGGTTCACAATTAGTGACAAACCAAGGAATAGTTGGTTTCTTCCAGGCTTATCTCTATTAAAAAGACAACTGAAGCACCTGGAACGCAAATGGAGAAAAAAACCTTCCGATAATTTACGTCGAATGCGCAGACTACTTAGCAAATTATATTATGGTGAAATCTTGAAGTGTAAAAGCAAATATGTCAATATGAAACTTGAAGAAGTAAGTAACAACCCACACTACCTATTTAAAATTGTCTACAATATGATCAAGGTCCCAAGCCATATCTGATAAGTATGAATCCTTGACCACTGCAGACTTCACTACCTACTTCAATAACAAGGTGATGAATCTGTTTCATGTACCTCCAAAAACTGCATCAGACTTCAACCCAATGGAATTAAGACCCAACCTTGACCATGAAAATAGACTGAAATACAATAATAAATAGGACCACTTTCAATCAGTGTAGCAAATAATAAACTTACTAAACTCATCAATCCATCTTGACAAAGTTCCATTTTAAAATTCTTTATACCCATAGGGAATAAATTACCCCCATTATTAGTCCATAATTAACGTATCTCTAACTACCAGAATAGTCCTGAAATGCACCAAGGAAGCTTCTATTACTCCCATCGTCATTTAAAAAAAGGTAATTCCGGTAACAGAAACCAATCTCAAATCTACCTCTACTGGCTAAGACTAGAGAAAGTGGTCCTCAGGCAGTTTATAGAATACCTAGAAGACAACAATATACTCCACCCCCATCAATCCAGATTCAGAAGTCATCACAGTACAGAATCATTCTTGTTAAACCTCATGGATAAAATCCTATGCAAAGCAGAATTGGGTTTTAATACTTTATGGATCCAGCTAGATTTAACCGCAGCTTTTGATACAATTTCTCACCTGAAACTTCTCCAGAGACTGTGGTTTGAGTTCCACAGTTCTGCAATGGTTCACTTCTTACTTCACTAACCAATCCTATTCGGTTTATTGGAACAATTAATGCTCTACCAGCAAATCCATTATGTCAAGTGTTCCACAAGGATCTATATTAATACCAACTCTCTTTAACTTGAATCTGGTTCCTTTAGCAAAATTACTAGAGTCATGGAACATCAAATTTCACATCTTTAAGGATGATATTCAACTATATTTGTGGCTAACAATCAAGAAGAATTGCTCTCTGACCTTAATAGGAAACTGATTGATCTTAACATCTGGCTTGCCTAATTGTTAATGCTGAAAAATCATCCGCCATGTGGCTATCACGCAGTCATTCTACACTACTTCCTGAACTAGCTGGCAAACCCATCCAACTCAAGCTCTTAACTCTAGTAATGCGTTGTAATTCTAAATTAAGCTTCACTCCACAATTAAGCCATGTAGTAAAAATTTGCTCCTACCATCTAAGCCTTGTGACAGCTGCGCTCTCTGTAAATAATCTAACAAAGCTAACGTATGTTTTCATTACTAGTTGCTTAGATTACTGTAACATGTTATTTCTAGGGTCAAGCATAGACAATCTATCATGCCTAGACTGCAGCTAGACTCCTAATAGGTGCAAATATCTGCGACCATATTATTCTGATTCTGTTTAAGCTGCACTGGCTGCCTATAATTAAATGGATTGAATTCAAGCTACTTTGCCTTGTTTTCAAGGCCTGGCATCTTTTACTTCTCAATTAGCTACATAAAAAAAACTAATCAGATATCAACCCAGTAGAACTCTAAGATCATCTTGAACAAATCTATGAGAGGACAAGCCAGAATCTCTCGGAGCTCCCTCAGTATCCTGGGATGGATCCCGTCCAGGTCCATATCTTTGTCCACCTTCAGTTTTTCAAGTTGTTCATAAACACTTTCTTCCATGAACGATGTGGTATCCACTCCATTCTCAGGTGTAACTGTGCTAACCAATCGTGGTCCTTCTCTATGCTTTTCTTCTGTGAATACTGAACAGAAGTATTTGTTTAGCAGGTTTGTTTTGTTCTCATCACTCTCCACATAGCAGTTCATACCTTCTTTCAGTCTCATAATTTCATTTTTTGTCTTTCTCCTTTCACTAATATACATGGGAAAAAATTTGTCTCCCTTTTTTATATTTATAGCCATTTGCCCTTCCGCTTGCACTTTCGCCAGACGAATCTCTCTCTTGACTTCTTTCAGTTTCATCCAATAGTCCTTTCTGTACTCCTCTTCTTGATTTTTTTTTTAATATTTCACAAACACCAATTCTTTTGCCTTTATTTTTTCCACCACTAGTTTGGAGAACTATATCGGTTTCCTTTTTCTCTTATTTTTATTTATTTTCTTCACAAAAAGGTCAGTAGCTCTTTTTATTGCACCTTTCAACTTGGACCACTGTTTTTTCACTTCTCTTATGTCTTCTCATCCAATCAGCTCTTTCTTCAGGTACTCTCCCATGCTACTAAAGTCCGTACGTTTGAAATCCTTGAGTTTTGTGTGGCCATCCTCCACTTTGGCTGCTATATCGAACCAAACCATATGATGATCACTACTTCCAAGGTGGGCCCCCACTCGCATATTAGAGACACTTTCTCCATTTGTAAGCACCAGATCGCTTTTTCCTCATGGGTTCCGTCACCATTTATCTGAGCAGAGTCCCTTGAAAGGCATCCACGATTTCCCAACTTCTTTCTGATTCTGCAGACAGAATGTTCTAGTCCACATCCTGCAGGTTGAAATCACCCAGCAATAGCACTTCCCCTTTCTTTCCCAACTTTTGTATATCCGTAATCAGATCTTTGTCAATTTGCTGCGATTGAGTCGGAGATCTGTAGACAACACTCAAGTAGACAGGAGTTCCATTTTCTCTTTTCAAAACAATCCATATCGCTTCTTCCTTTCTCCAGGCCTCCTGCATTTCAGTCGCTTGAATGTCTCTCTCTACATAGAGAGCTACTCCTCCACCTTTTCAACCATCTCTGTCCTTCCTGAAAAGATTATAGCCTGGTATGTTGACATCCCATCCATGAGAATCACTAAACCATATCTCTGTGATAGCAACAATATCCAAGTCTGCCTATAACATCAGGACTTGCAAATCCTGATTTTTGTTCCCTAGACTGCGGGCGTTTGTGGTCATTGCTTTCCAGCTATTATTCCTCAACAATCTAAATTTTTGTGTAGTTTTTAATTTCAGCTCATTTCCTGTTGCATCGTTAGGAAGTGAATCGCTAATATTGTTGATTTCATTGCTATCTTTATTATCATTAAATCTTGTCTTTTGTTTCTTCTGCAGTGTTTCATACCTCCCAACAATATAAAATGTTAAGAACCTCTTTTTCTTTAATGCAAGTTGGTCCAGTGGCTCATTAACAGTACTGTAAACTGCCAGGCTTAGGGTCTGGATTGGAGCATGGCATGGTGACAAATTTCATCACCGTTCCAGTCCCCGCAGATAACCGTGGGAAACCATCTCCACGTCATTCTTTAAGAAGAGGGGGAAGAATCAGAGTATGAATGGGCACAACCACTGATCCTCAAGCCTTGCATTGAAGAATGCTGGTGTAGAAGGACTGAGATTGAGACAGACACTAAAGAATGACATGGGATTGTTTCCTGCGGCGGGGACAGGAACAGTGATGAATGTCATTCTCTAGTCTGGATTCAATTCCTAACTCTGGTCTGTCACTCCTCAGGTCCAATGGGGCAGTGCTCCCAGCTTCTGGCGGGAGAGGAAACCTGTATAATCATCATGTAACAGTGACACCTAGTGGCTAGATTTAGGACCCTTGGTTGCTGGGCTAGCCAAGGATCGTCACTGTCATGATTGGACTGAATTTAGATTGTGAATGATATTTCAAATAAAATAATTTTTTAAAAAAAGGAAAAATCCCTGCATAATTGTAAAAGAAGGCTTATAATGCCAAATCCTAGTTCTGGTTTTGTCTCAACTGCCAGCTCAAATAAATTGTTTATTGATTCCAGCTGAACAAGTTATGAATCAGATAAATAAAATAAATGTATATTTTATCAGGTTTTGAATTAGATAAATGAAATAAATTTATATTTTATTCTTGAGCAGAAAAGAAACCTGACATGACACAGGATGTGGTGTTGGAGAGAGAGAGATATAGGTATGACTGTCCAAACTCCAATGGGTTCCTTGACAACCCCACACCCGCTTTAATAAACAGATTTGAGAATTATTGAGAAAGAGCACATAGTTGCATAACAACAACTTTAGCTGCTAATGTTTTAAAGAGGTATCTAGAGCAGAAGCAATTAAGCTCAAGGACCCACCCTGAAGAGTTAATATTTTTTTAGGCTTTACATTCTAATGGCAGCCTGATCGACATCAAGAATTTTATTTGGAGAGTAAGTCACACAGAGAGCCTTAGAGATCAACCATGACACTTGCATTCTGGCTGACCCATCATTTCAGAAGACTCATCATAATACCTCTATCACATTAAGAAGATAAGAATAGCCTTACTGGGTCAAACCAATGGTCCATCAAACCCAGTAGCCTGTTCTCACAGTGGCCAATCCAGGTCAATAGTACCTGGCCAAAACCCAAAGAGTAGCAACATTCCATGCTATCGATCCAGGGCAATAACAGACTATGGACTTTTCCTCCAGGAAACTGTCCAAACCTTTCTTAAAACCAGCTATGCTATCTGCTCTTACCACAACCTGTGGCAACACGTTCCAGAGCTTAACTATTCTCTGAGTGAAAAAATATTTCCTCCTATTGGTTTTAAAAGTATGTCCCTGTAACTTCATCAAGTGTCCCCTAGTCTTTGTAATTTTTGACGGAGTGAAAAATCGATCCACTTCTACCTGTTCTACTCCACTCAGGATTTTGTAGACTTCAGTCATAACTCCCCTCAGATGTCTCTTTTCCAAGCTGAAGAGCCCTAACTTTTGTCATCTTTCCTCATACGAGAGGAGTTCCATCCCCTTCACCATCGTGGTCGCTCTTCTGTGAACCTTTTCTAATGCCGCTATATCTTTCTTGAGATAAGAAGACCAAAATTGAATGCAATATTCCAGATGAGGTTGCATCATGGCGTGATACAAGGGCATTATAACATTCTTAGTCTTGTTAACCATCCCTTTTTAAATAATTCCTAGCATCCTGTACTGATCTACCTGTACTAGCAACTCTATTGAATGTCCATGTCAACTGTCCATTGTAACTTCCTGGGTAATTGACCCAAACTCTCTTAATGTATTCCGACCTTGAACTGGAAACTTGATTAACATAACATAACATAAAAACCAAGTGGGCTCATCCAGTCTGCCTGTCTGCAGGCTGAGACATTCCTCAACACAGCAGCATAGTTAGAGGATTTATTTACCGTGTAATTTCCATTTGTCAGGACACGATGTAATGTACAAACTTGCCTTAAAAAGCTTTGTATTGGTTACCAAGTGTACTCACCCACACATCATGGAATATTTTTGCGCATTTGCTTAGTAGTTCACTGTGCACAAACATATCTACGGTGGAACGTTTCCCTCCGTTTCTGGACTTCCCATAATGCATGAAATCAGGTTTCATTCTGCATACTAAGCAAGTTTTACCTGTAAAAAGGATTCTTCATGGCCAAATACAAACATATTAAATACACACATTTTAAATCTTCTGTGGGGCAGATGTAAATTTATATAAAGAAGATTTGTGCACTCCTGGGTCTATTTCTAGCATTTATTTTTTTAAAAACCAACAACAGTAAATGTGCATCACACTTACAGTTGGGCTATACCATTAGATCAATGATCCCCAGACAATGTGTATCCTAATTATTCATTTATTTTTATTGGGTCCTCAGAATGTGCAGGCGTTCAGCACTTTAGTTCTTCATAGGTCCACAAACACTTTTTATTTATTTATTTGGATTTCTATCCCGTCCTCCCAGTAGCTCAGAACGGTCTACAAATGAACATACACAGTGGAGAGTAAATAAACATATAAGTAATACAACAGGTTTACAAGAGCTGATTGAAAAGTATTAAGACAGGGGTTGGATTTTTTTTAATTCAGAGTCAGAAGGCTCCACAGGATTTGAACATTTCTCTTTTTTCAAAGTAGCATCCTACACATTCAATACATTTTCTGCAGCATTTCCAAAATGATTCAAAGACGTGCAGTAGACTATTTTGCGACATTGCTTTTAGCGCTCTGGCTCTTGCGTTTTTCACCACCAAAATACAGCAGCGTGACTGATTGTATCACCACTGCATCCTTGCTGTAACCACTCTTTCTAAGTTTAACACAAAATTCAATCACACATCTCTGGCGTACTCTCACAGACATGTCTTCCTCTCACTTTTACTCTCAGTCTCCCTCCCTCTGTTTCTCTGTCTCTGCAAATTTGGGTTGTTGTTTTTTTAAACTTTCTTTAACTGTCTTTCTCATTGGATTCTTTCTGTGTGTCTCTTTCTGCATCCATCCAAAGATATTGTGAAACACTGCCTCTGTATTCACTGTTGTTTCTGGAGTCTGTCCTCACATAGCCCAAAATCCTGTCACTTCAGGGTCCACGTGCTACTGCTGCTTTTTTTTTTTTGGTTTGTTTATGTTTTTCTTACATTTTTATATTGTTCTCCTAGCCATGTGCATTTCACAAGTTCATTTCTTCCTCCTTGGCTCTTGGAGGTACATGTCTGTATGTGGAAACAAGTGCATATATTAGTAAAAATGTACAGAACCTTGGGGATGGAGGTCATGCTATGCTTATCAATAATAATAAAATGCTAGAGGTGCATGCGCTCTTGAAAATTCGTGAGCGCTAGCGCCCTGAGGTGTGCTTCTGTGGCAACATTCTAAACCTCAGGGCGCATGCAGGGGCTGGAGGCGTGCGACTGTGCTCTCTCTCTCTCTCTCCTAACTTCCCGGCTCCAGCGGCGTAGGCAGCACCAGTGGCAGCAACCGAGTGGTGGACAGCAGCTCCACTCCGGCCGTTGATCCTCCACAAACCTCCCGGCTCCAGCGGCGTAGGCAGCACTATAAACACGCTGCTTCGCGCCCTTCTACTGCCGATTTCCTCTGCCGCGTCTCTGATGACAGAGGAAATCGGCAGTAGAAGGCTGCGAAGCAGCGTGTTTAAAGTGCTGCCTACGCGGCTGGAGCCCCGAGGTTTGTCGGTGGTGGGAGGGTCAGGAGCAGGCCGGATGGAGCAGGACAAAGGCAGTAAAAGAAGGGGGAGGGGCCGAACGGAGCAGGGAAGAGAAGGTAAGAGAAGGGAAAGGGGGGGTGGGGGAAAATGCTGCTACTGTTTCTGCACACGAAAGGGGGGGATAGGAGGGAAATGCTGTTGCTGCTGCATCGGGAAGTGGGATGGAAATGCTGCTGCACAGGGAAATGGGGAAAAATGACAGACAGACAGCGGGAGGGAGGGAGACAGAAAGAAAGAAAGACACAGGGGCAGGGAGAGGAACAGAAAGACAGACAGAGAAAGGGGGCCAGAGACAGAGTCAGCGGGAAAGGGAAAGGGGGCTGCTTTAGGGAGAGGGGTGTGTTTGGGGCAAACAGCTTTGCTCTGGGGGGGGAAGACAGAAGGGGCCATGGAGAGACATTTGGGGGGGAGGTGGGTGCTGGGGGCAGACAGCTTTGCTCGGGGGGGGATGGGGAGACAGAAGGATACAGACAGCGGCCAAGGAGAGAGAGATAAAGAAACACAGACAGACAGACACATCTATTCTAGCACCCGTTAATGTAACGGGCTTAAAGACTAGTAAATACATAAAGTCTTAATAGCTACTTATATTGAGGTTGGCAAGTGGCAGGATTTGCATGCACACCCCACTGCAGAACTTTTCTTTCCGTGCTGGGATGGAAGGTTCCTGTAAACAGGGCAAATACTTAAGGTAGCCCCTTCAGCAATATGGGAGCCACTACCCCCCTTCCTTCCACTGCTGATATTCAGCATGTCTTCTGGATCCACCGCCGACCCACATAGGAGCGCAGGAGCAATGAGACAAATTATTGAAATTGAGAAACACTGCACTGTGGGGTTGATAATCAAAACGTAAAACACGTCTAAAAACCTGCCCAAGTCTGCAATTGGATGAACTGAAGGACAGGTTGTCCAAGTGCCGATAATCAAACCAATTTTCTGGACGTGTCGAGGGACTTTTTAGGCTTCTGAATCCCACCGTGTGCCCAGAGCTAAAAGGGGCACGTCGGGAGGAGTGGTTAGGGCGGGATGTGGGCCAACCTAGACTTGGGTTTCACCAAGGTGCGCTAGCGTTTTTAGCGCGCACGCAAGATTAGCGTGCGCTAGCCGAAAAATTACCGCCCGCTTAAAAGGTGGCGGTGGCGGCTAGTGCGGGCGGCATTTTAGTGCACGTTAAAACCGCTAGCTAAAACCTCTTCTCAATAAAACTCCAGCTTTTATCTATAAACTATTAATCCCCTACAATCCTAGTAGAACTTTAAGATCTAATGAGCAAAATTTACTAACCATTCCCTCGCTTAAGATCATCAATACAAGACGGCAGTTTATCTTTTCAGAAACTGCTCCACAGATCTGGAACGCCCTTCCGATTTTTCTATGAAATGAGCATGACCTGGGAAAATTTAAAAGTAATCTAAAAACATTCCTTTTTAAAGATGCCTTTGGTATTTAATCCATTAATCCTTAGACCGATGTTTTAATTATTATATTATAGTTATTTGTCTTCCTCATGTTTTTTCCCTTTTTTGTTCTACTTTTCTATCATGAATTGTATCTCACACCCCTTTTTTACATTATGTTACGAATATGTTGAACCATTTTTAATATTATGTTATTATTTAAAGTTTGTATTGTATTGTTTCCCATTGAATGTATTTTAAATTGTACATCGCTTTGAATTATGATTAAGCGATTAATTAAAAAAAAAGAACCATTAAACTTGAAACTTGAAACTTGTAAAAGGAGCCCTTTTAGTCGTCCTGCAGGAATAATCGAAGGTTTTACTAGACTTATAAGATCATGAAAGGCATAGAGAGAGTAGAGAGGGACAGATTCTTCAAACTTTCTAAAAATAAAAGAACAAGAGGACACTCGGAAAAGTTGAAAGGGGACAGATTCAAAACGAATGCTAGGAAGTTCTTCTTTACCCAACGAGTGGTGGACAACTGGAATGCGCTTCCAGAGGGTGTAATAGGGCAGAGTACAGTACTGGGGTTTAAGAAAGGATTGGACAATTTCCTGCTGGAAAAGGGGATAGAAGGGTATAAATACAGGATTACTGCATAGGTCCTGGACCTGTTGGGCCGCCGCGTGAGCGGACTTCTGGGCATGATGGACCTCAGGTCTGACCCAGGAGAGGCTTTGCTTATGTTCTTATGTTATGTTCTTAGACATCCTGGACAAAACTTATACGTTGTGAGTTAGACGATGTAAAAACAGGTATAAGTGCCAAAAAGGTATCCAAATAAGCACTGCAGAGACAAAGACACACACACACTCCCCCAGTTTTCACTGACCCTGTCACACACCCACAAAGATCAGAATAAAAACGTACATACCTGTCTCCAGAACATCAGCACCTGGTATAGGAAAGCCTAGTAGAGCTGCACAGAGGTGTCTTAAATAGCCTGGGGGGGGGGGGGGTCCTGCACAGAGAGGCCCATAAGCCACTCTAACCACTACATTTATGGTGGAACATTTGTGCCCCCCAAACCCTACTTTACTGCCATATAGGTGTACCTGCAGCCGTAAGGGCTATTGGGGTTGCAGGCAGGTGGGTGTAGTGGTTTGGGGGGGGAGCTCACCATAACCTATAAGGGAGTTCTGACGAGATGTTAATCTGGCACCCTTTTTGTGAAGTTCACAGCAGTGCCCTTTAAGGTGCCTCACTGCTCTGTTGCCATATCTGGGTGGCCAGTCCATTACAGGATTGGCCCCTCTCACATCCTAATGGTCTTGTTCTGGGCATTTGGGACTTGGATGAAATTTTGGTCAAAAATGTGGTATAACCATAGACGTCCTGGTGGTCTGGACGAACAACAGCCTGGACGTCCAGATAGATGATTTAAAAAAATAAAATTCTAGACGTATTATTCAAAAATTGGCATTTTCCCACTGCTAACTTTGGCATTAGGCAGCATATGCCCAAATCGGACTTAGACGCATGTTTTGATTATGCCCCTCCACGTATGTAAGTTTTAGGCTGCTTTGATCTTCAGAACAGAGAGTTGCACGGGGACAGAAATCCCACCCATCCCCGCCTATCCCCGCCAGGATCCTCTCCGTCCCCACCCGTCCCCGCCAGGATCCTCTCCGTCCCCACCCGTCCCAGCCAGGATCCTCTCCGTCCCCGCCAGGATCCTCTCTGTCCCCACCCGTCCCAGCCAGGATCCTCTCCGTCCCCGCCAGGATCCTCTCCGTCCCCACCCGTCCCCGCCAGGATCCTCTCCGTCCCCGCCAGGATCCTCTCTGTCCCCACCCGTCCCAACCAGGATCCTCTCCGTCCCCGCCAGGATCCTCTCTGTCCCCACCCATCCCCGTCAGGATCCTTTCCGTCCCCACCCATCCCCGCAAGGAATTACCTCCATCCTTGCCTGTCCCCATAAAAAGCAGCAATTACTTCTGGCAGGATCATCAATTCCACAGTTTCTTTTGTGTTTGTGCTGCTGTTTTCCTTGTGGAATCTCTTTGGTGGAACCCTTTTTTTGTTTTCTGTTCAGGTAATTAACTTACAAACCCCCTCTTTTACTAAGGCTGACGTGTCCATTATATTATATGGACGAACCCTGCTTCCAAAGCCTTCCATCCCCGTGGGATTCCTGTGGGCCAGAGGGGGGTCCCCGTGGGAGTCCCGTGGGTTAGGGGGGGATTCCCGCAATCCCCGTTCCTGTGCAGACCTCTACTTCAGAACATGCAAGATATATGCATTTTAAACGAAGTAAATACATATTCTCTATTTGTCTTTATTTACTTTCATATTTGTACAGCAAATCTCCCTAGAGGGATGTTTTGTTATAACTGTGAACCCTATTTGAGGAGGATCTAAACTAGTCTTTTCTTCTGCACACTTTCTCTCATTTTCCCCCAAACATTCCTGTTTGTGTTAATTCCAACAGTGGTTTTTTTTTTTTTGAGTACTGAGACTTCATCGCAGGTCAGTGCCCCACCCTGTCCCCAAAGAGGAGCAGAAGTGACTGTGCCAGCACGGAGGTATAAATAGGAAGAAGAGAGCCCTGGACCTGGGTCACTGGTAACACAATGTACTCACTGTGCCATGCTGGACAGAAGCTGTTTAAGCTTCAGCAGAGTTTTCTCTGAGCTGCATTCTTGGATACGGGGCAGGGCAGATCTTGTCACTCTGTTATCTGCCCCCTCACAGAATTCTCTGGCATGGCTGAGATCTTGTCTCTCACTCACAGTGATTTCGTTTTCTGATTCATTCACTGTTTGTTTGTTTTTCTGCTCACCATATACAGTGGAGCCTCGGTTTGCGAGTAACCCGGTTTGCGAGTGTTTTGCAAGACGATCAAAACACTCAGCAAACTTTCGTCTCGCAAAACGAGTGTTGACTCGCTACACGAGCTCAAACTAGGGTGGTCCTGCGTGCTTGTGCGTGGTGCGCGCGTTGTTGGAGAGGCGCCGGCTTGACGGGGGAGTTCAGAGGTCCTGCGCATGCGTCTGGAGGATGGCGCACGGGGACCCCGGGGAAAGGAAACCACCATGTTGCAAGGGCTGCAGCACCCACAGACAGGTACCCACCCACCCCTGGGCCACCATAGTAAACCTTGGTTGTGGAACGAATTGTTTCAGTTTACATTGTGGCCTATGGGGACGTGCTTTGATATACGAGTACTTTGGATTACAAGCATGTTTCTGGAACAAATTATGCTCGTAAACCAAGGTACCACTGTATATTGTCAGTACTTTCTGTGTATCTCTCTTGTACAAGTTGTACTTAGGTGATCAGAGCAGCCTCGTCTTTTTGCAACACAAACATAGTAACATAGTAGATGACGGCAGATAAAGACCCGAATGGTCCATCCAGTCTGCCCAACCTGATTCAATTTATATTTTTTTTAATTTTTTCTTCTTAGCTATATGTGATTGTGTTGGATAGACATACAGTCACTTCCCACATATTTCAAGTTATGATGACAGCAAGGATATCAAACGAGAAAAGTCCTCTACTTTACGGAGAGGGTGGTGGACGCCTGGAATGCGCTCCCGAGAGAGGTGGTGGAGAGGAAAACGGTGACTGAGTTCAAAGAAGCGTGGGATGAACACAGTAGATTTAGAATCAGAAAATAATATTAAATATTGAACTAGGCCAGTTACTGGGCAGACTTGCACGGTCTGTGTCTGTGTATGGCCGTTTGGTGGAGGATGGGCAGGGGAGGGCTTCAATGGCTGGGAGGGTGTAGATGGGCTGGAGTAAGTCTTAACAGAGATTTCGGCAGTTGGAACCCAAGCACAGTACCGGGTTAAGCTTTGGATTCTTGCCCAGAAATAGCTAAGAAGAAAAAATTAAAAAAATTTAAATTGAATCAGGTTGGGCAGACTGGATGGACCATTCGGGTCTTTATCTGCCGTCATCTACTATGTTACTATGTTACTCCACTTATCAGACCATTCGCACCAAGAATACGATCAGTTCTACAGCATTCTCTAAAGCCGTTTAAAACCTCCGTGTTCACTTCCTTTTTACAACGTGCAGACTTTGGCTGACTGTTCCATTCTAGCATTGTACTGGTACCGGATGTTATACTATGCAGATGGGTGAGGGTCACACATTCCGTTTATTTTAAGTAGCCCGTTAGTAGTGAAAAACAGGGTTGACTCAGATCTGAATCATGTCTGCCTTTTTCTCTATATTGTGCTTCTTAAAGTTGCAGCAAAAATCACTATACTGAAGGGGGTTTGTTTGTTGTTGGTTTGTTTGGTTTTTTTTTTACAAAGGAATGATGCGGTAGAAAGTGACCTTAGCATTCTCTTACGTGGGTCTTTCCCACCCACTAAGGCAGTGGTTTCAAACTTGCGGCCCCAGGTACTATTTTGAGGCCCTCGGTATGTTTATCACAATCACAAAAGTAAAAGAAAACAGTTTCTTGATCATATGTCTCATTAGCTATAAATTACAATATTATTATTAAGACTTAGCCAAAAGGAAAGATTTAGAAACTATAAAAGAGTTTTACCTCATGCAAAATTGTCATTTCTTTAATAAGACATTAACTATTTTTTCTGAGGCCCTCCAAGTACCTACAAATCCAAAATGTGGCCCTGTGGCTTTGAGTTTGAGACCACTGCACTAAGGCCATTATTACCACTGCCAGAAAATGACAGATTTTTTCATTTTCCAAATTAATGGCCATATGCTAATCTTGCAATTAGCACCTGGACGTTACCAAAATTATCACGTCAGCCATCTGTTTTGTAGGCGATAAGGGTTCATGCGCTAATTGGTTGGCACCATGGCAATACAGATGTGCTGATTAGCGCAGAAATGCCCACTCTTCACCCTCCCAGACATGCCCCTCCCAGAAAATGTTCTTTTAGACATGTTTAGTGTGTGATTTTCTCGCAGACATTCAGAACTTACTATGGAACACCCTGCGCACTCCATGGTAAGCTCTTTTATGCTACGGTAAGCACACACTAGTGCAGGGGTGTCAAACTCAATCACATAAGGGGCCGAAATCTGAAAAAAAGGCTAAGTCACGGGCCAAAATTTTTAAAGATACTTAGGGGTCCTTTTATTAAGGTACGCTAGCTGATTTAGCGTGCACTAAATGCGCACCTTATGTTCAAACAAATTTATTGATGAAATCCATAGATCAACAGAAGCAGACAGATGATATCAAAATCAAGAAAAGAACATAAGAAATGCCTGCACCGGATCAAACCTGGGGTCCATCTAGTCCGGTGATCCGCACATGTGGAGGCTCAGCCAGGCGAACCCGGCGAATACCTTAGTCACTCGTATCCCTCAATGTGTCCTGCAAGAAGATGTGCGTCCAATTTTTCCTTAAATCCTAGAATGGTGGTTTCCTCCACCACCTCTTCCGGGAGAGAGTTCCAGGCGTTCACCACTCGCTGTGCGAAGCAGAACTTTCTGACATTTGTCCTGGCCGTGTCCCCTCTCAGCTTCAGTCCATGACCTCTGGTCCGAGTCACATTTGATAATGTGAATTACGTTGTTACTTGCTCACCATCCTTTCCCCCTGCTGGTGAGTGAGCTTGCTCCATTTTATCGATTTCTTTTAAGTCTCTATCAGATCCCCTCTCAGTCTTCTCTTCTTGAGGGTGAATAATTCCAGTTTTCTGAGGCGATCATTGTAGCTCACTGTAGAACACTGGAACAATATCCACAACATAAGAACTGTCATCAACATTTTGTTGTCCATTGGGACATAATACAAGTCTCCTACCTACCATATTCCTCAACAGACTGAGTTCTAAGAACACAACAACACGAACCAGGGCCCTGGACTCTGATGAGCCCTGGAGCAAGCCATCCATCATCCACCTCCCACTGAACCCAGAAACAGTGACCTGGAACGAAACGTATAAACCTTATACCCCCTTCCCCCCAAAAGCCCAATCCAAATGCAACAACCAAAAAGACCCAACCCCCCTCACCCTCCCCTCCAGGTATTCTCCACCCCTCCCCCCGAAAACTCTCCACCCCATGAATTGCAAACTGCCCAGATTAGGACAACCACCTTAATATGGCATTACGTCCCTTTGGGTTCAAGGACTGCAAATAGGGTTCCCAAATGTTCAGGAACAAAAGCTTCCTCTTCCTTGAACCCCCCCCTCCCCCCCGGCATCCCTAGTCAACTGATGCAACTGATCTAAATGCGCATCTTAATAAAAGGACCCCTTAGTCTGTAGGGGTCCTACAAATCTTAGTAGAAGTATAGGGTTACAACCTCTCCAACCCCATGCCGGCTCTATGATGCAATAAAATAAATAAACACCAGTATCAGGATTGTTAACTGAGCTCAGATAAGTGCATTATTTAATATTCCATAATTATTCACTTACTTTGGGGTAAATTATGAAAAAAACTTGTGCTTAACTAATGGTGGGATCACATGAAGCTTATTTAATATGATACCTGTAATTTTTATACTGAATATTAATATATAATTTTGTTTTGATTTTTGCCTGACTAAATTATAACTTCCTAAGAATACCAGCTCCGAATTACCTTGAATATAATGGGCGCGTCAGCATTTAGCGTGCACTAAGTCGGTTAGAGCGCCTTAGTAAAAGGACCCCTAGGTGCTTAAAAATTTCCCTATCCATCCAAAAAGGCTCACAATCTAACTAAAGCACCATATTAAACACTTATTAACCTAACAAAATAAAGAAAAAGAAAAATAATATCAGGTGGAAGCAGCAGCTAACTTAGGAAATTGCTTCACTGGTATTAAAACTTTCTGCGAAAGAAGGAAGGAAGACACCCCAAAAAGCAGAACTATCAAAAATAATAAATATATAAATGACAATATCAAGGTCTTAAAAAAACCTTCCTATATTCTTTTTATTTAAGCGATGCTCGGTTCAAAAAACATGATCAACAATTAAAACAATTAAAAGAAGAGCGTTAGCTTTCAAAACTTGAGCAGAAATTGAAATGCACTTATTATTATTTTTCATATCACTTATCTTTTTTTTTTTTTATTTATCAAATTTTTAAATTTTACAAATCAAGTATCCACTTGTACAGAAAGTTGAAGAAAAGCAAACAAATAATACTCAAGAATTAAAATACATAATAGTCAAATAAAATAAATATTTAGCTTAACTTCAGCTCAAGTCCTCCATTTAGATCCAAGACAAAGTATAGCGAACATATTAACAAAATATTTGAATCAAATATAAAGGAAAACAAGGTCCCTTTAGCTGAGAGAGGATACCATTAAGTTCAAACTGCACTTCACTTTTATTTCCCTTCGTCCAATCGAGCTCCTGCCAGAAAGGCTGTCTACTGGAAGGGCTCAAAGAAAACGTATTTTTTCATACCACTTAACATCTAATACAGTGGTCCCCCAGCCAGTCAGGTTTTCAGGATAGCCCTAATGAATATGCACGAGAGATATTTGCATATAATGGAGGTGACAGGCATGCAAATAAGCTCCATGCATTCATTAGGGCTATCCTGAAAACTCAACTGGCTGGTGGTCCTCTAGAGTTGGGGGACCACTGATCTAATATCTAGATCTAATCAAATGTTGACCGTGACACTTTTGTTGGTCTAGTCAACATCTCTGCCATTGAGCGTTTCACCCATGATGTTGGGATGATTGCCATTGTTCAGTTCAATTATCAAATTCCCAGTGGGGGGTCTGAGAGTTATTTGAAGGGGGCACAAAGGTGCCTAATACTTTTGCACTCGCCCTGGACAGGAGTCTTTATGTAACTGGATGTGTACTCAACCAAGGAAGAGGGTGGGGTGGGGCAGATTATTGGTGTACGTTCATGAACTCTGACATCTACTGTACTACATTTTTGCAGTTCTGCGAATGTGAAAGGAAAAAGACAGAGAAAGAGAAATATGTTTTTTGGTTGCAAAATCTGAGATCTTAGTCGGTGGCCGACTCAGTGGCATGATCCATCCATCCAATCTGAGATCTTTTCATTTGATACTAGATTGGGTCACAGCTCCCATGGACAGGATGTAAATACTAGAACTGAAGAAGCTCCAGGCATGTTTCCTAATTGGGTCTCCTTCTTAGTCTAGATCAGCGGTCTCCAACTCAAACCTTTTGCAGGGCCACATTGTGGACTTGTCGGTATTTGGAGGGCCTCAGATAAAAATAGTTAATGTCTTATTAATGAAATGACAATTTTGCATGAGGTAAAACTCTTTATAGTTTATAAATCTTTCCTTTTGGCTAAATCTTAATAATAATATTGTCATTTATAGCTAGAGAGACGTATGATGAAGAAACTGTTTTATTTTACTTTTGTGATTATGATAAACATACCGAGGGCCTCAAAATAGTATCTGGCGGGCCGCGAGTTTGAGACCACTGTGTTATGGGGAACGGTTAATCTGCTGGATAGGTTGGAGGGTAGAGGGGAGAACAGGACAGTCAAGCCATTGTGACATCACAGATGAGGTTGGCTCTTATTGGTGGAATGAGGCATTATGACATCACAATCTCGTCTCTGCTTCTCAAAGACAAACAGGATGTCATGGATACAGTTAAGACAGTGGTCTCCAACTCAAACCCTTTGCAGGGCCACATTTTGGATTTGTAGGTACTTGGAGGGCCTCAGAAAAAAACCCAGTTAATGTCTTATTAAAGAAATGACAATTTTGCATGAGGTAAAACTCTTTATATTTATAAATCCTGTAGCCTCTGTTCCTCTCTCGCTCATTTAATGAATTTGAAAAGTGATTTCGTTGAAGTGCCCAAGCTTGTGCCATATTATAACCCTATTCTGGTGGCCTCTTAGCAGGTTGAAAAGACTGACTTTTTAAAATGAACATCTGCTTTATACAGTCGGGTTCACATTCATCCCACATCATTCTGTTTTCTTAGGAGATATCAGAACTACAAGGATGTATGCCATGGGGGGAGGCTGTGGAGGGGATTAAATGAAAACAGGCTGTTCTGAAATTGAGGACTCTCCTGTAAGTAACCCTATGGCTTTTCCCTTTGCTCTCTAGAGGCTGCTGGATTTCTTAATTTGGTCTACATAAACAGGACAAACTTTGCATCAAAGAAGGGGGGGAGAGTACGTAATAATGGCATTTACTGTACTTTATATAGCTGTTTGAAATACCCAAGTTAAATTCACTTAATTCTCAGTGTTTCAGCCCATCAGCATCTAAGTGCTGCAAATGCCTTGTACAAAAGAATTAGCATTTTGCAGAGATGGTGGTTTGTTATTATCGAATTCGTTTCTGTGCGTGTTTTACCTCTTTTTTTTTGTTCCCTTTCTGGAGAGATAGCAGAGGAAAATGCTGTTGTCCTTATCAGCTCAGATTGCGTAACACCTGTCTTGGGAGGGGGAGGAGTTGTTTTCATTATTGTTATTCTTTTCATTCTTCTTCTCTAACCGGTGAAGGTTATTGAGATAGGGATTGCCTGCTATTTTTTTTTTTTTTTTTAACGGTACAGGAAGAAAAGAGCTGAAAGAGGAGAGGAAAGTGTTTCTTAGATGAGAAAATGAAAACTCCAGGCTGGCACTCAAAGTTCTCGGAAGAAGAAAAAAGCACAGAATTTCGAAAGACAGCTTGAAACAACTAATTCACTTTTTACCTTTCCTGGCCGAGTTTTTTTTCTTTCTCTATTTTCTTGTCTTCCTTTATTTCTCAGTGCCTGCAGGGAAGGGGTAAAACGCAGATCTCAACCGCAGGTCCTTAAAAAATCTTCATTTATTGACAGCTGAGGTTTCATATTTCATGTGTGCAGGTCCGCGTTGTAGCCCCTCATTCCACCGCTGTATCTGTTGCCGTTTCTGACACCCCCCCCCTCGATCTGTGCAGACAGTCTTTTATTAATAACAATTAATTGAGGAAACAGTTCAGCTAACGGATCCCAATGCTTCTCCCTCCCTATGCTGAGACTAACTTTTGCCCTAAGGTCCACGCCACTTTTAGGGCTCCTTTTACTAAGGTGAGCTAGGGCTTTAACACGCGGAATAGTGCACGCTATGCGTTAGACCTTAACGCCAGCATTGAGCTGGCGTTAGTTCTAGAAGCATAGCACGCAGTGTAGCGCGCGGTAATTTCCTGCGTGCACTAAAAACGCTAGCGCACCTTAGTAAAAGGAGCCCTTAGTCTCAGCATGGGCAAGGAGAAGCATTAGGGTCCGTTAGCTGAAGTGTTTCCTTAAATTAATTGTTCTTAACAAAAGATTGTCGGCACAGATCTGTGGAGGTCAGAAATGGCAACAGATACAGTGGTGGAATGAGGGGCTAAAGCGCGGACCTGCAGACATGAAATATGAAACCTCAGCTGTCAATAAATGAAGATTTTTAAGGACCTGCGGTTAAGATCCGCGAGGTCCGCGTTTTACCCCTTCCCGTGCCTGCATGTCTCTCCCATCACCCCTCCCCCCAAACGCCTTTACCTATTCAGTTCAAGGTCAGATTACATTACATGAGGTTGGGTCAGTTACCCAGGAAGTTACAATGGACAGTTTCACACGGATATTCAATAGAGTTGCTACCAAAGTACAGGTAAATCAATACAGTTAGGTCATAGTTACAAGATGAAGTAGGTCATCGTTGACTCATCTAACTGTCCTCTTTTTCATTCAATATCTTCCCTTCCCCTTTTCTATTCCTTTCCTTCTTCTCTTTCGTTTCATCTGTATCCTGGACCGAAGCTTGACTTTTGATGATCATCCCAACTCTCAGGCTAAAATATGCTTTTTCACATTATGGTAACTTCGTACCATTAAACATTATTTTTATTTCTTCTCTTTTCGATTGTTGCTTCGATCTTTGATCTTAAGCATCTTAGACTACTGCAATATTATATACTTGGGATCTTTTAAGAAAACCATCAAACGACAGAATCGTTCAGAATGCTGCGGTCCGTCTCATTTATGGTCTCAAGAAATCGGATCATGGAAGCTCGTATTACAAAAAAACTACACTGGCTGCCAGTGGAAGCAAGGGTCGTTTTTAAGTTTGCTCGCCTTTGCTTCAAAACCATAACAGGTTCATCTCCAATCTATCTATCTCATCGTTTCGAATTTGCAGGCACAACTTGTACATGTAGCGCTTACTTGTTCGCCTTTCCATCCTTGAAGGGCTGTATCTACAAGAGATTCCTTGATAGAACATTGTCATTCCAAGTAGGCAAATGGAACAAATGTTTAACCAACTTTATTTCAAACACATCTTCCTATCAATCTTTCAGGAAGTCAATTAAAACATTTCTCTTTGATAAATTTCTCTGACCCCCATTTCCGCCTTGATGTATCTTTAAAATACTTCCAGATAAATTTGATTAATCTTAACATGCTAATCTAATTTCAAATGTTTTTTGTAATATCGCTGTCTGTATACAGTCTCTTTCTCTGTAAACTGCTCTGAACTGTTTGTGGTATTGTAGTATATAAAAATAAAGTTATTATTCTTCTTCTCAGCTTCTGCTCTCTGTCTATCTCCTTGACCTACCATTGTCCCTATTCTCCCTCCTTCGAATGCTGACTCATTTATTCTTCTCTGTATCTTTACTCTCTTCTCTCAGTCTGTTCACACTCTCCTTACTCTCTCCCCTTACTTTTCCTGGCTTTTCGCAGTTTACTGATCATCTTCTTTCTCCTCTGTATCTTCTATGTTTTCTGTCCAACTCCTTTGTGTGTCCTTTCTCATTTCTCTTCCCACAGTCCAGGCTCTCCCCAGTATTTCCCCTCATTGTCTCCTGTATCTCGTGTTTTCTTGGGATCCTTCCTTTGTCTTCTCGTCTGTACTTCCCTTTATCTCACGTGCCTTTTGCCGATGTCCTTCTCTCTGCAATGTTAGATCTGGTCCCAGGCCCCTCCTCTTTGGCCATAAGATTGATCTTACTCGTGCTCAACAAGCTTAAATGCAAGCTGAAACACAAGTAAACAAAATGCTAAATATGAGACGTGAAAATTGAATTGTATGGATTGAAAAGAAATCCATTGAGGTGTTGCAGCAGGATACCTCTTTATTTTCTGCGTGAGATAGCCAAAACCTTTTCCTGGGGTCCCCACGCCGCTTCCACTCAGAAAAGTCATATAACAGCTTGGCCAGTCAGAAAAGCGGCGAATGAATCAGTCTGTTCCCAGGCACAAGCTCTGGTATATAAGCCAGGAGGCCAGACAGGCTGTGATGCTGTTATAGTGATGTGTGCTCCTGGGTATTCTCAGTTTCCTGCTGGGAAGCGCTGGTTCTGTGGTTGCAATGATGGAGGGACCACAGAATGATGAAGTGTGTAACAAGAGGAAGCTCAGGCTAATGGTGTTCTGCTAGCTGTCTGAACGAATTATTTCTCCAATTAAAATACAAAGTGTATTTATTATTGGGATGCGAGTGGGCCACGAGAGGGGGGAGGAGGCAGATCAGCCTGCAGTTGAGAACGCAAAGTCTATTACAGAAAAAAAAAACCCCAGAGTACAGAAGCAAAGCCACTTCAGTTCCTCAATCTATTATTTTTATTTTTTTTTTAAATTAGAGTTCAAGTTGAGCTCTTGCTTGTGCTCTTCTTCTCTGGCAAGTGAAAGTTTAGTTTGTTTTAATTGGGACATAATTAGATATTCCCGGGAGCTTGGGAAGAAATGAAGTCATCCAGGGTCTGGAGCAATGTTCCTAAAACAAGCTTAGGATAGGGTGGTGGGAACCTACCTTAGCGAAAAGGCGCATTTAAGAGTGACCCTAGATCTGCCATGGAGTTTTAGATTTATACATTTTTCCAGCACATAAAACAAATGTGGCTATTAACCAAAAATCTCCAGTCATCCTAGTGTGATAAGATTTGGAATCACTGGAACCGACTTTTCAAAATTTACTGGGACTGCTGACCCTAATAGAAATTAGCTCTCTCTGGATACACTCAAGGATTTTATTCAACGTTGGGTAGAGAACATAGCGAAATGATGTAGATTATGTAGATTATCAGAATAGGTAGGACATAGCGAAATGATGCAGATTATGCCTTGCCTTGAATAAGCAAAAGGCCAAAAAGCTCCTGGAATAGACTTAGGGCTCCTTTTTCTAAGGTGCGCTAGGGTTTTAACATGGAATAGTGCGCGCTAGACCTTAACGCCAGCACTGAGCTGGCGTTAGTTCTAGAAGTGTAGCATGCGGTAATTTCTTGCGTGCGCTAAAAAACGCTAGTGAAAGGAGCCCTTAGGCTTCAAGGCATGGCTTACCTGAAGAAGATAAGCAACACGCGGGAGCTTTTGCTGGATAGGAAGGGATAGCGGGATCTGACAGGAGGCTTTTGGGGAGCAAGTTGAAGAGGCCTAGAAAATGTTTCTCGCGAGCAAACATTTGTAAACTTCTGCGCCTCCCCAAGGGGATATATTTTGCACATTGGGTTCCTATTTTTTTCTCTCTCTCTATTTAGTTTTTGTTAAGTTTGTACCATTAAAGCAGTGGTCTCAAATGTGCGGCCCGGGGACAACATGTGGCCCGCCAGGTACTATTTTGAGGCCCTCGGTATGTCTATCATAATCACAAAAGTAAAATTATTTATTTACTTTTCTATACTGTTCTCCCAGGGGAGCTCAGAATGGTTCACATGAATTTGTTCAGGTACTCAAGCATTTCTCCCTGTCTGTCCCGGTGGGCTCACAATCTATCCAATGTGCCTGAGGCAATGGGGGGATTAAGTGACTTGCCCAAGGTCACAAGGATCAGTGCAGAGTTTGAACCCATGACCTCAGGGTGCTGAGGCTGTAGCTCTAACCACTGCACCACTCTAGAAATATAAATGTAGTAAAAGTGAGCCAACTATAGGAGAATCAAGCCATTGTGACATCACTGATGCTTAGGCATTGGTGGAATGAGGCATTATGATGTCACAATACCAGCTCTGATTATCAGAGGCTGAAGCTTTTTGCACTATTTATTTATTCATTCTGTTTTCTATACCATTCTCCTAGGGGAGCTCAAAACGATTTACATGAATTTATTCAGGTACTCAAGCATTTTTCCCTGTCTGTCCTGGTGGGCTCATAATCTATCTAATGTACCTGGGGCAATGGGGGGATTAAGTGACTTGCCCAGGGTCACAAGGAGCAGCGTGGTTTTGAACCCACAACCTCAGGGTGCTGAGGCTGTAAAACAGTTTTTTGATCATACGTCTCTTTAGCTATAAATGACAATATTATTATTAAGACTTAGCCAAAAGAAAAGATTTATAAACTATAAAGAGTTTTACCTCATGCAAAATTGTCATTTCTTTAAAAAGACATTTATTTTTAATGAGGCCCTCCAAGTACCGACATATCCAAAATGTGGCCCTGCAAAGGGTTTGAGTTTGAGACCATTGCATTAGAGGAAACATTACTGGGGTTAAAGAACAGGTCAATTTCTCCAGGCTGACCAAGATTGCACCTTTTTCTTAGTGCAAATCAGTATCATCAAGGTCTGTCATCCTCCCCTAAAGCAAATCAAATTAGAATTCCCTTGAAAAAGATCTGCTCCTTGCATGGGGGGGGGGGGGAGGGAGCTTTGTTTTGAATGTGCAGGTCTGAAGGTAAATGGCTTTGCACTGCAGCCAGGCACACCGATGCACTGGCTGCCGGGGAGGAGAGGGGGGGGGGTGAGTAGAGATGGGGGTTGTCTGCTGGAAGCTCCCCAGCGGCAGCTCAAGGATTTCCTGCTGACTCGAGCGGCCGCGTCTGCCCCCCCCCCTCCCCCTAAGGCTGTATCAGAGCGAGCGAAGACAAACATGCGCGAGTGCGGGCAGCGAGCCAGGGAGCCGGGAACACGATGTACCGAGCAGCGAGCGAGGGAACAGCCTGACTCAGCAGCTGCGGCCAGAGAGAGGGAACGAGAGCTCCCCACCCCTGCACGCACACACAGAGAGAGACACTGTGAAATAAACAGAGCTGCAGAAAGTGCACACAGAGAGAGAGAGAGGGGTTGTGAAATAAACAGAGCTCTCACCAATGCAAAATGCACCCACAGAAACTGCAGAGAGAGAAATAAACAGAGCTGCAAAAAATACACACAGAGATACGTTGTGAAATAAACAGAGCTCCCAAAGGCACACACAGAAACTACACTGACACAGAGCTACACAAATACACTAGAGCTGCAAAAAAAAAAAAAACAACAAAAAAACCCACCACTACCATCACTCTCACAGAGCTGTAAAAATACACATTCAGCTGGAGAAATCCAGTGTGAAATAAACACACACATAGAAAGCTACGACTTAGATTCAAGAAAGGTTTTTAACCTTTAGTTCGCCCCCTCCCTTTGTTATTCTTCCCCTTGTGTGTTCTCTTTCTCTCTATCAATTGTAGTTCTAACCCTTCTTCCCTTTTGTTCCCGTTCGTCAATGTCTTTAAAAATTGTCCTTTTCCCTGGTTTGTTTCTGTTTAAATTGTATTTTACTTGGCGCGTTGTTTTGGCGTTGTTATGTCCTCATTGAAGCTCTTCCAGCTTTGCCCCCTTGAAACAATCTACACATACGCCGACGATGTCCTTGTCCTTCTTGAAACAGACCAGAACCTCACCAACCTCCACGATAACATAACATCCTGCGTAATGAGACTCCACTCCTGGTCCCTCTCGGTACAGATGGAACTAAATGAATCAAAAACAAAATGACTCTGGCTCGGCCCAAAGTTAGAGCACCTGCCCACCCTCTTCGCACTGCCCTCAGGCGCTGCCTTACACCTTGAGTTCTCAAGCAAGGTCCTTGGCGTCATTATCGATTCCTCTCTCTCTCTCAACGACCACCTCAACTCCTTGACAAAATCATGCTTTTTCAGCCTCCACATGCTAAGGAAAGCAAGACCCTTCTTCCGCCAAAAACATTTCGCCGTCCTTGTCCAATCCATCATCCTCTCCAAACTTGACTATTTTAATGCCATTTACCTATGCTTAACAAAAAAAAAGCCTCCAAAGACTCCAGCTTATTCAGAACACGGCAGCCAAGCTGTTTTGGCGTTTCTGTACACCGCATAGAAGGCTTGATTGGGCGTCGTAAGAATTTTTAAATAAACTTGAATACACACACAGGGACATATTCTATACGTGTTGCCTAAAGAATCGGTGCTGAAAAGTGATCCTAGAAACCACCTCCGGATTTAGGTACAGTTTATAGAATCCTGCATCGCGCTTGCCCATGTGACTTACTATTGAGGTGCAGCCATTTCTCCAATGAAAATCAGGCCTACATATCTGCGCCTAAGCTGTACGCGGATCAGGCCTAACTGTTAGGAAATCCCATGACCCGCCCAGGACTCTTTCCCTGCCCCCTTTTGAGACCGCACATCAGCATTCGCACGCACCACTCGTAGAGAATACGCTTAGAAAGCTGTGCGTGTCAATTCGAATTACAAGTGATTACTTGTTAACTGGCAATTGTCGGTGTTGAATTATCCACGCACATTTGGAAATGCACGCAGATTTGTGTGTACAACTTTGGCCGCACTATACACGATCGGGTCCACAGAGACTGTACACATGTAGAGCTGCAGAAATATAAACATGCACACACTGTCATATAAACACCCAGCTACAAAAATTCGCACATACACAGAAACTACACACACACAGAGCTACAGAAATACACTGTCATGTAAACACAGCTACAAGAATACACATACTGAATGATACAAAAATACACACATAGAAATACATAGCTATAGAATACACTTTCAAACACACAGGTACAAAAAAAAATACACACTCAGCTATAAAAACACACACAAACTACTGTACATACACATCTACAGAAATACACTGTCATATAAACACAGCTACAAGAATACACATACTGAATGATACAAAAATACACACATAGAAATACATAGCTATAGAATACACTGTCAAACACACAGGTACAAAAAAAAAATACACACTCAGCTATAAAAACACACACAAACTACTGTACATACACAGCTACAGAAATACACTGTCATATAAACACAGCTACAAGAATACACATACTGAATGATACAAAAATACACACATAGAAATACATAGCTATAGAAAACACTGTCAAACACACATGTACAAAAAATACACACTTAGCTATAAAAACACACACTACTGTACATTCACAGCTACAGAAATACACTGTCATATAAAACACAGCTACAAGAATACACATACTGAATGATACAAAAATACACACGAAGAAATACATAGCTATAGAATACACTGTCAAACACACATGTACAAAAAATACACACTTAGCTATAAAAACACACACAAACTACTGTACATTCACAGCTACAGAAATACACTGTCATATAAAACACAGCTACAAGAATACATATACTGAATGATACAAAAATACAGTAGAACGCCGATTATCCGAACATCGATTATCCAGATTTCCAATTATTCGGATTGCTTGGGGAGGGGTCTTAGTTTATATTTGAGTTCCCCCTGAAGTACCATTCTTACCATTCGCCCTCCCACTAGTGTTCCTTCTCTGCTTCTCTCGCCGCTGCCATCAGCCCAGCCTTCCCCCCAAACCGGGAATCTTTCCTCCACTATCAGCACGCCCCCTACATGAAAAGAGAGCATTCCCCCCCCTTCACCGGACAGACACCATCAACACCCCTCCTGAACCCAGAGGAAGGACTGCTTCACGAGACTGCCCCTGGAAATCTCAGCAGCCATTGTCATTGCCAAAAGAGCATGGGCAGGAGCGAGCAGGAATCGCTCCTGCCCCAGCGTACGCTGCTAGACCACCAGGGAAACAAGGTAGGCCTGGGGTTTTTCCTCTGGGTCCAGGAGGGGGTTGGTGGTGCCTGTTCGGAGAGGGAGGGGGAATGCTGCCTTTTCATGTTGGGGGGAGGGCTGCGCTGACGGTATTTTTTTTTTTTAGCTTAAAAATGATTAAAAACAAAAGAAAAAATATTAATATCTAATCATCCCGATTTTTGATTATCCGGATGACCTTCTGCCAAGGTTAGTCTGGATAATCGGTGTTCCACTGTGCACACACAGAAATACACAGCTATAGAAATATACTATCAAACACTACAAACAGTTACAAACACTGTCAAACAGCTACAAAAATACACACTCAGCTATAAAAATACACACAGAGAAACTACATACACAGCTACAGAAATATACTGTCACATAAACAGTGCTATAGAAACACACACACATACTTATAATTACCTATAAACACAGGTGCAAAACAACACATGCACACAGAAATACACATACACACAGAGTCATACATATAAATACAGAAGTATAAACACACACACTGACATATAAACAGACAGCTACAAAAATTACACTTAAGAAACTGCCCAAACTCAGTTGAGTTCCTGCCAGGAGCTACTCCTTGGGTTTTGGCCAAGTACTAGGGACTTGGATTGGCCACCATAAGAACGGGCTAGTGGGCTTGATGGACCATTGGTCTGATCCAGTAAGGCTATTCTTATGTCCTTAACTACAGAAACATACACACACAGAATCATATAAATACACAGGTATAAAAACACACACAAAGCTACAGAAATACTCTGTGAAACACCAAGCTACACTACAGACACAGAGCTAGAAGAAATATATTCAGAGAAAGCTACAAAAATACATATATTCAGAGCTTTGTTACACTACCATTTCAGTTACAAAAACACACACATAGAAAGCTACACAAACACACAACTACAGAAATACATTGTCATTTAAACACAGAGTTACAAAAACACACAGCTATAATGTATTGTCCACAATGATTCTAAGACGTTATTCCTGGGTGGGTGACTCCTCTTATGGAAAACAACATTGTCTTCATATAGATAAATTAGTTTTCCATATGTGACCTGCATCGTTCAGCATCCCAGCCATACTTTGATTTCCTCCATCTGGTATTCAGCTTGCTTTTTAACTCTTTCTTTGCATTGTTTATTTTTGTCTCTTTGGCAAGTTTCTGCTCAGATTTTCTTTTGGTCTCTTTTACCTATGACATCTGAATACGTGTGCCTTTTCCTGGTTTTCTTTTTTTTTTTTTTGTCTTATTTGGATTTAAGTTTCAAGTTTATTAAAAATTTCTTATATCGCCTAATTAGACTTCTAGGGAAATACTATTAAAACCAATAGGAGGAAACTTTTTTTTTTTTCACTTAGAGAATAGTTACACTCTGGAACGCGTTGCCAGAGGATGTGGTAAGAGTGGATAGCGTAGCTGGTTTTAAGAAAGGTTTGGACAAGTTCCTGGAGGAAAAGTCCATAGTCTGTTATTGAGAAAGACATGGGGGAAGCCACTGCTTGCCCTGGATCGGTAGCATGGAATGTTGCTACTCCTTGGGTTTTGGCCAGGTACTAGGGACCTGGATTGGCCATTGTGAGAACAGGCTACTGGGCTTGATGGACCATTGGTGTGATCCAGTAAAGCTATTCTTATGTTCTTACGTGAGCCAAGTATAGGACAATTAAGCCATTGTAACATCACTGATGAGGTTGGCTCTGAGGCACTGTAGAATGAGGCATTATGACATCACAATCTCAACTCTGGAATGTTGCTCTCATTGGGGTTCCGGAATCTTCCTATTCTTTGAGATGCTGGAATGTTGCTCCTTAGTGCGCTCCTTCGTGCGCCTCCACTCTGTCTTTTTACTATCTTAACCGTTTAAGTCTTTTATTTTTCCTGCTAGCTAACCTATTCACTAATATGTTCATCCCTCAATTTCAGATTCCTGTCTGCTGGGGCCATCGTCCTGGGACAACTCTCAATAATCACTTAGTTCAGTCTCACAATATGCCAGTCTCACTTCAATACAGTTAGATGAGATACCTAACTTACCACGTATAAACCTTACAAAAATTGGACTTATCAACCCCAGGTCTCTTAAATCTAAACACCATCTCATCTTCGACATTATCTTCAAAAATAAATTTGACCTCCTCTTTATCACTGAAACCTGGTTAAGTAAGGGTGAGGAAAGTTACTTGGCCTTTTCTTGTCCCCCTGGCTATACGTATCGGTATAATCACTGACTAGTAAAAAAAGGAGAGGGTCCAGCAGTAATCTATCACTCCAACATATTGGCTGATTTTGAATTTTCTTCCAATAATAGCAGCCCCTTGGAATACCTGGAGGTCAGATGTAAGACCTCCCCTTCATCAAATTATTTATTAATATATATTCCCCCACGTGTCAACGTCTCGGCACTAACTCACTTGCAATCTGTCATTTTGGATTTTTGTGTTTCCTCAGTCAACCCCGTCATTCTAGGTGACTTTAATATCCACTTTGACGATCCCAGCAATGCCTCCACGTCAGAAGTTCTTACTTTCTTGAAGGACTTTGATCTCTACCCATTAATAACAAGTCCCACCCATATCGCTGGTCATACCTTAGATACGGTATTGACCCAAGCATCTCAAAGAAATAACTTTCAAATGTTAGCTACTACACACGTCCCATGGACAGACCACTTTTTAGTCTCTTTTCAACGATTAAATTCAAATTACCAAAGTAAATTAAAACCTAAAATAATTACCACTAGGAACTATAGCAAGCTAGAAGCTGCAGATATCTCATTTAACTTCTGCCTTTCTTTTGAACAACTATCCAGGTCTACTGTAGAAGAAATTTTTTTTACCATGGAATCAGTCCATTGGTATTCTTCTAAATTCTATCGCGCCAGCAATCACCTTCATGATCTCTCCCCGTAAACAAAAAAAATCTATGGTACTCTGCAAACCTAAACCTACTAAAAAAACAATTATGTTCTCTTGAACGAAAATGGAGGCACAATAAAACACTATTCAACTTTAATAAATATAAGGAACATGCCGCATATTACAGATCTGAAACTAATAGAACCAAAAAAGAATACTATACCAAACAAATCAAGAAGGCTAAAAACTCCTCCACTTTATACGCAATAGTTAAAACTTTAGCAAAGAAAAAAGAAATGAACAAATCCAATCTTACACCTTCAGCACAAGCCCTCGACACTTTCTTTATTGGCAAAGTCCACAAAATTAGAGATACATTCCCGCTTAACGCTACTTCCTGTCACTCTGTAGATTACGTAGACTCTAATAATTCAACTAATCTGTCTTATTCAAAATGCTCTCATTTCACCCTTCCTAGCTTGGAGGAAATACAAAGATGTATTAACTCGCTTAACTTAAAAGGGACTAATACAGAGGTCATCCCCCCCTTCCTTTTAAAATGATTTTTTTCCATTTTCGGTCCGTACATCAAAGACCTGGTCAATTCAAGTTTATCATCTGGATCTCTGCCTAAGATTTGGAAACAATCGATTATTTATCCAATTATTAAGGATCAAAACATTAGTACTCAGGACTTGTCTAATTACCGTCCCATAGCAAACATACCATTCATGGAAAACTTACTGAAAAAATAGTCTTCCATCAAATCTTCAACTTCGTTGAGAAAACTAACGTACTCCATCCTAATCAAACTGGCTTCCGTCACTGTCATTCTACAGAACTTTTTTTGCTAGGACTTACTACTAAAATACTATACCATCTTGATCACCATCAATCAGTATTGCTTATTTCCCTAGATCTCTCCTCTGCTTTCGATACTATGGATCATAGCCTGCTTTTAATGCAACTCCCCAAAATTGGTTTGGCTGACAAGGTCATGGACTGGTTTGTTTCCTACTTCACTGATAGATCATCAAAGGTCATTTTTAATGGCACATCGTCTGAATCTTTTTCCACTAAACATGGAATACCGCAGGGATCCATTCTGTCACCATTGCTATTCAATATCTTCTTGTCGCCCCTTCTGACGGTGGGCCAATCCATAGGCTTTACCACGTTTGCTTACGCGGACGATGTGCAACTAATCCATCCAATTGACTTCAACAATACGGAAGAGGTAGCTTCCATTAACCATAAATTAGGAAAAATCAAATCATGGTTAGACTCGAATAAACCGTCTCTTAATATCGACAAATCAAAACTCATGATTTTTCCTTTTAAAGAAGGAGCAACACTTCAGGCTCCACTGAAGCTCGAATCGCTCCCCACCAAAATTGTTCCTACTTTAAAACTACTAGGAGTTACTTTTGACAATAAATTTTCTTATCATTTTCACATTAGCACAGTCGTTCAGAAATGCTTCTATCGACTCAGAATGATACGTTCCCTTGCTAAGTTACTTGAACCGGCCTCCTTGAGCACATTGATCCACTCTCTAGTAATCTCTTGTATAGACTACTGCAATGCCCTGTATAAGGGCATTACAATAAAGGAAATTAGACGGCTTCAGATTGTACAAAACACAGCTATTAAGATCATTTGTGGCGCAAAGAAATACGATCACGTATTTGCCCTTTTGATTAGCGCAAATTGGTTACCAGTTGAACACAGAATCAGTTATAAAATCCTACTTTTAACATTCACAACAAAATCAAACAACCAACCAGATTTCATCAACAGACTTTTAATTCCCTATAATACATTAAAATCTCTTCGTTCAACGTCTCAGAATCTCCTCGTTATACCTTCTTTAAAATTGATTAATACGTTGCGCTCCAATAATTTTGCCGTCACTGCCCCTACTCTCTGGAATTCGCTGCCTAACCACTTGCGTGGTGAATCCGATTTAAAACAATTTAAAGTCAAACTAAAAACATTCTTGTTCCAGGACGTCTTTGGATGTCAACTGTCCTTTTAAGGACAAAATTAAATTAAAGTAAACTGTTACTTTTTACCCTAACTTATTGTACTTTCCTTTTATGTTGCACTTTTCTATAACGATTGTAGTTCTTCCCCACTTTCCTATTGTTTGAAGTAGGTCCAAACGTTTTATCCGTGCTTTATTATGACACTTGGATTTTATCCAGAATCCCTTGTTTTTATATGTTTTTATGCTTTAATATGTTTTTATGTAATTTTATATTGTACACCGCTTAGAAACCTGATTAAGCGGTTTAAAAAATCTTTTAATAAACTTGAAACTTGAAACTTTAGGTTTTAGCCATATACTAGGGACCTGGATTGGCCACCATGAGAATGGGCTACTGGGCTTGATTGACCCAGTAAGACTATTCTGATGTTCTTACATCAAATAAAAAAAGGGTATAACATAAATCATAAAATTACAGTAAAAGACTTAAAACTGAACAATATTTCATGCATATTAATACAGAAACAAACATAAATGAATTAAAACAAACTGAAACTCTGGGGAAAAGGGGGAGAACTACATTATATCAAAGTAAAGAGCAGAGAAGGGAAGATACAAGAGGGAGGGAAAGACGGAAAAGTTTAACGTTGAGAAAGTTGTAGGTCATAAAAAATGCCCATAAGAGGACGGTTATGGAAAAGCATCATGACACAAAAAGGGTTTTAGCTTGGACTTAAAGCAATTTATTTTCCATTTTGTGAAAGTTGTCTTTTGCCTCCTCGTTTATAACCTTGCACGCGGTTCGATGCTTATCTGCTGCATGCAGATTATAGAACAGTGCTAGTTATGCATGTAACGTAATCATTAACCCCTCCCCCTCCCTTTTATCAATATGTGCTAGAGGTTTTTTTGCGTGGGTTTGCGCAACAAACGGCACTAGAGGTTTTTTAATGCAGGCCGGCGTGGTAAATACTCTGATGCTCAAAGAATTTCTTTGAGCATGGGAGCACTTACCTCGCCAGTGCTAAAAAAACATTATTGTAGCTCGATAAAAAGGGGGTGTACATCAGTTGCTAATCGGTGTTAACGTTCAATATCATGGGGGGGGGGGAGAGCAGGTCGTGTTTCCATCCTTCCAGTGGTCTTCTGGTCAGTTTGGGCACCTATTTGGCAAATATTCATTTTTAAAAGAGGTCTAGCCTCAAACATTACATTACATTTCATTAGGGATTTCTATTCTGCCATTACCTTGCAGTTCAAGGTGGATTACAAAAGAATTATCAAGGAAGTATTACTAAAAGATCTTACTAAAAAGAGATTTGGTCCAAATTATGCCCTGGTTTTCTAAAATGTCTGATTATGGCAGAAAAAAGTCCAAGTCATAAGCCTGACTGCTTGGCAGCTCTTAAGGACTGAAAATGAAAACCAAGGGACTAGGGATACTCCAAAAACAGTTTGAAAAACACTGATCTAATGTACCCCAAATCTTAGTCCAGTTAATGATTGCCCCTGAATAAAATGAAACAGTTGGAACCAGGCAACGCCATTGAAAGAACGGACTATCTTTAAACCTTGAGAAGTAACATAGAAAATAGTTATGGAGGAAAGTGAATTGAAAGCTCCCATAGGGCAGTTTATAGACCTTATGCCAACATTTTTCTGCTATAATCAAACATTTTAGAATATGGCTATGGCTATGGCACAATTTGGACGTTTGGGGCTAGACCTATTGTAACAGCGAATAAGTGCCAAAAGGGTTCCCAAATGAACCCAATGATCACTAGACAAATGTAAGCATGATTCCCCCCCCCCCTCACATGTCCCCAGTGGTCACCGACCCCCTCACACTCTCCAAAGATGTAAATAAAATAGTACATACTAGAGAATGACACGGTGACAAAATTCATCACCGTTCCCGTCCCCGCGGATAACCGCGGGAAACCATCTTCATGTCATTCTTTAAGGAGAGAGGGAAGAATCAGACTATGAATGGGCACAGCCACTGACCCTCAAGCCTTGCATTGAAGAATGCTGAGATTGAGCAGCAACATTCCAGAGCTGAGATTGTGATGTCATAATGCTTCATTCCACCAGTGCCTAAGAGCCAACCTCATCAGTGATGTCACAATGGCTTCATTATCCTTGGCTCCCATAAGAATCAGACTATGAATAGGCCCAGCCACTGACCCGCAAGCCTTGCATTGAAGAATGCTGAGATTGAGCAGATATTTTTAAGATATCTTTTATTAATGCTGTACACCGCTTTGAAACTTGAGTTAGCGGTATAAAAAATGTTTAATAAACTTGAAACTTAAACGCTAACGCGTCCATAGACTAACATGTTAGCGTTTAGCCTTAGTAAAACAGGGCCATAGTATGGTGCATATGGCAGGTAGTGTAGTAGGAGAAAGATTTTGTTGGGAATCAGACTTTACTGTCAAGATTAAGAGAAACATTAAATAATTATAGTTCCGCCTCTCTCTGACCAGGTGGATTGTGGGTGTTAACGCTATACAAACAGAATGCACTCAGGTATGTGCAGCGGAGACATAATGTTCAGTCCTTGCCCTTTTCCTCTTTCTCTCACCCACACTAAAAAAAATAAACCAAAGGAAAAAACCTGGACATCTTCAGACCTGAGTGGGCCTTCTCCGGCTTTAGAAAGGGCTTTGCTCTAATTCGTGCTCATAGGAGGGGAAGGGAGAAACAAGGGAGGAGAGAAACAAAGAGAACATGAGGAGAGAGGAAGAGACTGGGAGGGAGAGGGCGAGAACAGACTAGAGAGACAGGCAGAGCTAGAGGAAGTTCGAAAGTACAGAATGTACTGTACCCACAGCATTAAAAACAGCACGCCTGGGGGAGGGGAAGGATTGGTGTGTGTGTCAGAGAGAGCGAGAGAGGTCTTCCGGGAACAGTCTGCATAATCAGCTTGGATAACATATACCCTGCCAGTGCTCACCAAAGACAACCAGCACATAACTAGTCTGGAGCAAAGCAAAGAAGCCACAGAGCAGGGTTGGCTGGCTTATCCTGCTTTGCAACCCCCTCCCACCCCCCCCCCACCCCCACCCCTTAAGTCCACTGCTCTTATAGCCAAGTGTCTGGGGCAGGCCGAGACTTATAGTCTTGCTTTTTCTAACAGAACTGAGAACTAGTCGCCCCTAAGTGCAACAGGGCAAACACCAGGATTCGCTCAGCCAGAGTTGGGTAAAGCTGCTCGAAGTGGCAGTGCCATCCGACGCAGCTCAACCATAACAGGTCGATCTGGTTCCGGCTTTGCCTCGTTGTGCTTCTGCCCTTGTGATTCCTGCCTTTCCAAGAAATCCAGAGACGCACCGGGGATAAAAGCAAGAACTGGATCGACCTGTCAGAGTTGAGCTGGGGCAGGGAGCAGCCTTGTCTCAAAGACATCACCCCCCCCCCCCCACATACACACAGATATTCTGTCAGGTGGTTCACAAGTGTGGAAGCACAAACCAATGTATATACCCCTACATAATGTCCCTCTCAAGTTACTATCACACCAAGGCAATTACCGTACTAATCACTTCCATCAAATCCAGTGGAATCATTCTCTTACACATATTCACCCGTTTTGCATCTTTACTTGTCAATAGTGTCATCCAGTTGAATGCTGGATTCAGAGGCTAGTACGGCACATCCACGCCCGCCCTCCTCCTTGTACCCTGCATTTGTCACTGAGGGACGATGAAATAAAGGCCAGGATTCACTAACCTGCCAGATCGGGCCCGATCCTGGCAGGTCCAATCAATTCAGAAACCAAAAATATGCAGGGGGGGACGATCGGAGGAACGCCCCCATCTGCCTGCATGGATCGCGCATGCGCAGACCATAGGAGCAGCAATATTTTTAATATTTTTAAACTTTTTTGTACTTGCGGCAGGACTTCGGGGAGACTGAACCAAACGCTGCCACCGCCACTGACCACCCAACCCGCGTGGCTCCCACAAAGTTGGTCCTGCTCTTGCCAGCTGCCTCACTAATAATAAAAAGATAAATGGAGCCCGTGGTTTTAACCCAGTTAGTGCCCATGGATTAAAACCACTGGCTTGCACTGCGGGGAAGGGTGGGAGAGTCCAGGCAGGCAGGAAATCATGGTAGTTCGGGGCAGGAAGAAGTTTGGGCAGGCAGGAGAAGAGCATCGGAAAGACGAGCAGCAGGAGATAAGAAGCAGGGCAGCATTCAGGGCGAGCAGGCAGGAGAGATTGCAGGGCAGGGAGCAGGGCTTCCGGTCGGAAAGACGTTGTCAACTGGTCCCCAGCAGTCGCTTCTTCAGGTGATCAGCCAGCCCAGTCGGATTGGAAATTTGGTGTAATGAATCGGGTCGTTGTCCAATTTGCATGCGTTTCACCTCATTTGCATGCACGGATTCGAAGTGGATCGCAGGAGAGGTATGTGAATCAGGCCGGATGGAAATTTGATAATTAAGGGGTCGCAAACCGATTGGTGAATCTAGCCCAAAATGTGCCACTATGTTTTGCACACAGGTTATCTAATCTTTAGTGCACAGGTTTGTAGATGCATAATATCAAAAGGAGTTATGCATATGAACTAAGGGCCTGATTCTACAAATAAGGCCCTAGCTGGCTACCACCAGATGTTGTAATTAAGGCCACCTAGCAACACCTAACTAAGGGCTGGATTCACTAAAGTCCCGAAATCTATCCTATTCGTGTCCTATCCGTTTCCGAGTCATTGTAGCCGATCGATTCAGTACAGCTTGTCCATGCAAGTGATCCAATCATAAACACGGCGCTATTAGCGGGTGCACACGGTATCTTTGTTGGTTTCGAAGCTCATAACGCATGCGCTAGCTCTTTAGGAATTCACTGCATAGAAATGGGGCGTGGTTTAAGCGCGGACGTCATTGGCGGGCTCTGAATGCGCCTACCGCAAAGCATTGTTGTTGTAAAAAAGGCAATAAATAAGGAAGTATTCTTACCAACCGTTCTTTTTCTGAAGTACTGTTGCTAGCTGTACAAGCTGTGATTTTGGGGTTTTTTTTTGGTTATTTGGCATTGATATTTGAAATGTACAATGCGCAAGGAGCAAACGGGGTTAATCCGCGATTTTCTCGCAATGCGCATTACAAATCCGAGATTCACTTCCGCGCTCGCTAAGCGCATTCCAAAAGAAGAAATAAAAATTATTTCTAACACTTATGTACATGAAAGTTTACATATATTTAAAAATTTTGATATGTTTAGGATGTTTAGAAGGGTAGATATATATTTTTGATGGTCGACGGTCTTCAGAGTTAGTCTTCTGGTTCCTGAGGAAGGGAGTTTCCCCAAACCATGCCTGGTTGACCCATCCACTCGGCGTTCTTCCTTGCTTGTGGGAGTTCATTTCACCACCTTATTCCAGCTAAGTCGGCATTGTGATTCTGGTTTGTGTGTGGGGGAGGTTCTCTTAGAGCAGGGGTGTCCAATGTCGGTCCTCGAGGGCCGCAGTCCAGTCGGGTTTTCAGGATTTCCTCAATGAATATGCATGAGATCTATTTGCATGCACTGCTTCCAATGCATATTCATTGGGGAAATCCTGAAAACCCGACTGGACTGCGGCCCTCGAGGACCGACATTGGACACCCCTGTCTTAGAGACTGTTGATTGCCTTTGCCTGTGTGTGTTGCTTTGTGCTTTAATTTTTGCACTTTTTTTGCACTTATTGATTTATTTCACACACTTTGGAAAAGCCCTGTGATGGTGTGGGGGCAGGGACTGGCGGTCCTTGCTTCATGATTTGAGCGCAGGAGCATTGCTCCTTTCGCTGTCTTATCACACTGAGGGCATTTCCTATCAAATTAAATTGTACTTGTGATTCTCTTAACTCCTGTTTGGAGCTTTTTACTGCGTGCTGTGGGTATTTAGCCAATCGACAGTCTCTTCGAGAACCTATTGATCCTTTCTGCCTCCTTCTATGGTATCTTGTTAAGTTTCTCTGGCAGTTTTTTTGGAGTTTTATGTTTCTAACTAGGCATTTCAGCCATACTATCCTGTTAACTGCCACCAAATATACCCAGTTAGCCCTGGACAAGCTACTTAAGATTTGGGAGGTTCGTCGATCTCCTAGAGGAATTTGTCTCTTTTTGAAAACTCGGGACCCCGATATTCAAAAACTTTCGCCTAGAGCATGAAGTTTGATTCTTAATTAATTACATTGAAGCTTTTGTTGTCTTAGTCACCTTCCATCCTGGGAGGGAGGGGAGATTGGGAAGGGGGAGGGATAAAAAGGAAGGGGGGGATGAAAGAGGGGAATAGGATATGTCATAAAATATTTGGAGGAATGATAGTATTTCATGGAATATGTGAATTTGAATTTTCAAAATTGGTAAAATTATTTGTAATGAATATCTTATATGTATTATATAATTGTTTTACTTTGTTCCTTCAATAAAAATGTTTGAAAGTAAATTGCTTTGAATATCAACCCCAATGTATATCTAGAATAGCATTCCAGCCCCTATGTGGAGGTATGCACATGGTTTATGGTTATGGTTTATTAATCTTGTTATACTGCTCGTTCGTTTTACTAGTCAAAGCGGTTTACATGATACAATCAAATATAAAAAAATAAAATAAAAAAGAACTCCATTGATATAGATAGAATAGACGTAACTCACACAACAACAAACATACAGGAAAACATTCACTCCTAAATAAAATAATAATATTAAGATTTTACATGATTGCTGACTGAGGACCCAAAAAAATTATTTCAAAAAACATGGGTTAATTCAGATTGTATCGAATCTTGTCCAAATGCTTCTTTTTAAAAAAAACACCCTGTTTTTTAACATAGTTTTAAAAGATTTGAATTTTTCCTGTAATCGTAACTCTCGGGATAACTGGTTCCGTAAGTTTGGAACTGCAAAGTAGAACGCCTTATTGAGTGTAGACTCCCACCTTGCTCTGTTAACCGAAGGGAGTACTGACCTGTTGACTTTAATAGATCTTAAAGGTGAATAAGGAGTTAGAAACTGGGTTGATGACCGTGATTTCCTACCCCTAGCTGATCTGGTCCTGACTTGCTCCTATTGTTCCTGTTTCTCTTAAAGAAATGAGAACTCCAACTCCACGTATGTAAATCAGTTAAAACAGGACCAGATTTGTGTTACCTTAGATTTGAGGGAAGTCCCTCATCTAATACTATGCTTTGCAGAAATAAGATGTGATCTATTATTTCCAAAGTAGCTGCATACTTAGGGCTACCATTTGGCTTCAGAAAAAGGACAGATTGAGACATCTGGGTTTTACTTCCATTGAACACAATGGAAGCAAAACCCGGATGACTCACTCTGTCCTCCTTTTTCTGGAGCCATATGGTATTTCACCAAACAAACTGGGCAGGTGAGTCCTAGGCTTACCTGCTTTTCTGGTGTGGTGCTTTACCTTTTATCAAGATGTTGGAAATGTGGTGAATATTTTGCTTGTAATCAGTGTACTGGGCCTCAGAGATGGATTTTAGCAGCTGGCAAGACATTTTTACTAACTGGCTTCATGTCCTGTGGCCCAGAGATGCCAGATTATCCAGTTCCAGGCTGGAGACATTTTGGCCAGTCCTGGTTTTGAACTTACATCCCAAAGCAGTGTGGGATTTGTAGTGCACGATCCTGACCATTGACATCAGAACTGCAAGTTCCATAATGCACCAGAATGGGATGGTCAGAAATCCAGAACTGTGCCAAAATCTCCTTCCTGGAACTAGGTATAGAGTTATCTTATAGCTCCAGCAAAAGGAGAATGGATTGAGACATCTGGGTTTGACTTCCAATGGGAGTAAAACCTGGATGTCTCAATTCATCCTCTTTTTCTGGAGCTATATGGTAACCCTAAGCCACACCAATTGCATGGCTCTTCAACTAGTCCTATGCTTAGGGTTACCATATGACTCCAGAAAAAAAGAGGATAGATTGAGACATCTGGGTTTGACTTCCATTGAAAGCAATGGGAGTAAAACCTAGCTGTCTCAATTCATCTTCCTTGTTCTAGGTAACTTGGCATCTTTGGGGCTAAAGGAAGGGATTTCTGTGGGAAAGAATACCTAGAGTTCACCTGAATAGAGGTGAAGGGGAGATTAGTCACTGTAACTGCTTCATGTAGCTGAAAGTGCATTTGTCTGTGTGAGGCATAAACGGCTGCTTTCCAGACAGGTGCTGGAATTTGGGATTTAAAAGCTTAAAGGTAGAAAATGAAAGTCTAGAAAAAGTTGTCTTTGAGACTTTTGTTTTTATTTCACTATGCTGTTAGCTTTCAAGAGCTGCTCTCCCTTCATCAGGTTCAGTGAAGAATGAGCTACAGATGCGACTGCCTGAACAATGCAAATAAATTATAGGTTATATTACAAGGGTGGAGTGTGATGGTGTTATTTTCATAGGAAATATGATAGGGGGAGTCAGAAAACCGAGAAAGACAAACAGAACCTACAGCTATAAGAAGAATGTCTCTGGTAATGAGTAACGAAACCAGTGACCTATTAGGTTCCTTTGTGACCGTTTCAAAGGATTGACCATTTTAATTTCCCAAATGTCTTCTATTCCTGGGCAGGGTGGGGAGAGGTTCTCATGGAGATCTGAAGAGCAGGGAGGAAGTAATTCCTTCCAGAATGGCATAGCGACCCTTTGAAGTGGTGGCAACCTGTGTTGCCACAACTAGGGTTACCATATGGCTCCAGAAAAAGGAGGATGGATTGAGACATCCAGGTTTTACTTCTACTACAAGCAATGGAAGTAAGGAGGACAGATAGAGACATCTGGATTTGACTTCCATTGAAAGCAATGGGAGTAAAACCTGGATGTCTCAATTCATCCTCTTTTTCTGGAGCTATATGGTAACTCTAAGCCACACTAATTTCATGGCTCTTCAACTAGTCCTATGCTTAGGGTTACCATATGACTCTAGAAAAAAAGAGGACGGATTGAGACATCTGGGTTTGACTTCCATTGCTTTTCATTGGAAGTAAAATCCGGATGTCTGAATCCATCCTCATTTTTCTGGAGCCATATGGTAACTTTACCTAAACTGGTGTGGTTGTGACTTGTGAGGTTTCTTTTTTTTATGCTGATTGCATGATTATTGATACAGTGATCTAGCCTAGGAGTGTCAATTTGCTCTTCTGGATTTTAGCTATGTACATCACTTAGAAGTATGATTAAGCGATTAATCATATTTTAAATAAAACTTGAAACTTGATGTGTGATCTGATTGAAGGGACAGGAGTCTTTCCTTTTAGTGTACAACACATGCAGACACCGAGGCTAACTGCACAAACCAAAATACCGAGCATGTGAATGAGTGAGTGTAGCTGGGCAGACGGTGGCCCAGCCCTGAATTTGATCAGAGATCCAACCCTGCTTATAAAAAGCTAACAGAAATCCTTGTTAGGCTTTGCTGCCCTCTAGTGGATCACATAGGGTTTGGTACTATTACCCAAACAAGGTGCCATGACGGTGGAGATGTTTGAATACCTTCGTGGCAACTCCCTTTATGAAAGTATAAACACCACCCTCATGCACAAACCACAATTGATTCAAAACACAGCAATATGGCTAGTTTTCAAACTGAAAAAATTTGACACCATATTGCCCTATTTCAACAGACTTCACTGGCTACCAATCTCTGCACGCATTAAATTCAAAATATCATGCCTTATGTACCGTATCTTATATGCAAGCTCACCTGAACCTCTGATAAACCTTTTCATCAATTTTTGGTCCAATTCAACCAGAAACATCATGAAACGTCTTCTGATCCTCCCGTCTCCTAAAGGAATGAAGTACAAATGCTTATTTAACACAATCGTCACCTACATCGGCACAAAGACCTAGAACAGGAACCCTGTTATCTCAGATTTCGAAAGAAACTAAAGACTCTTCTCTTTGAGACAATACACTCCATCGACAATCAGTAGCTGTTCTAACTCAAAGAACTACCACAAGTTGATATTCTAGAAATAAAGCCTAAATGGAGGAAAATATCTCAAACTCACCACTTAGGGATCATAAACAATTCACCCTAAAAGTTGTGGTGTTGAGTTTCTTTCATTGATCAAAAAACCTCCATCCTATCCTAGTAGCTGATCATTATTAATAATAATAATAATAATAATAATAATAACAACTTTATTTTTGTATACCGCAGTACCAGAATAGTTCAGAGCGGTTTACATGACAAGAGACTGTACATTTACAGTGTAGTTACAAATAAGTCAATCAATCAATATAGCTTAGCAAGTGGGAGCAGGCAAGAAGGTGATAGCGAGGTTATAAACAAGTCATCAGCGTAGCTTAGGAAGACGGGTGCAGTTAGGTAGGAGGTGCAGGTAGGTGGGAGGTACAAGGCATAGTTAAAGGTAGAGTTACAAGGAGGGCGGGAGTCAGAGATATTTGTCAAAGAGATAAGTTTTGATTGATTTCCTGAAAGTTTGGTAGGAGGGAGAATTAGAAATGAGAGTGGACAGACATTTGTTCCATTTGCCTGCCTGGAACGCCAGGGATCTGTCAAGGAATCTCTTGTAGATGCAGCACTTTAGGGACGGGAAGGCAAACAAGTGGGCGTTACGTGTGCGGGTGGGGCCAGGACGGACAAAGTGATCTGACAGCCCTCCTTCCTTCCATTGGAGCTCCTTTCTGTGTTTTTAATTCCTGTAAACCGTGTCGAGCTCCACTTCTGTGGAGATGACGCGGTATATAAACTTAAGGTTTAGTTTAGTTTAGTTTGACAGGTAGATTGGAGACGAGCCTGTTAGGGTTTTGAAGCAGAGGCAAGCAAATTTGAAGATAATCCTTGCCTCCATTGGCAGCCAGTGCAGTTTTTTTGTAGAAGGGGCTTATATGGTCTGATTTTTTGAGATTGTAGATGAGTTGAACGGCTGCATTCTGAACGAGTCTTAAGCGTTTGACGTTTTTTTAAATGAACCTAGGTAGATGATATTGCAGTAGTCTAGGATACTCATGATTAGTGACTGGACCAGTAATAAATTATTTTTTAACTTTTTAATACTTTTTTTAAAATTAATGATAGCATCATAACAATATTTGAATAAATCTAATTAATGCAAAGAAAAATAGAGGCACTGTATGAAGATTAAAGTGCTCTAGTGCTGCATTGCACAAACATAAAGTGACGATTGCTGTGTTGCTTGCACAAGGATAAAGTGCTGAAAATTCAATTGCTCGACGAGTCCCATTTCGCCCTAAGAAACAGGCTTCATCAGGAAACGAGCTAGTTAAGATACACAACAAGAAAGAAAAGAAAAGCTTATAGTAAAGATTCATTCAAAATAACTACCAAACAATTCTAATAGCGCACTAAAAGACTTACTTCATGTATTCAATTGATCCTTTAAAATCACATCGGATCCAACTAATTTATATATGATGAATTTCGTTTGCTGAAAAAATCTTGAGTTGGCACAGATTCATAGATGATATTTTTATGTTATGGGGTGGCACTTTATCTGAACTGAACTTGTTATGATGCTATCATTAATTTTAAAAAGTATTTAAAAGTTAAAAAATAATTTATTAATGATCAGCTACTAGGATAGGATGGAGGTTTTTTGATCAATGAAAGAAACTCAACACCACAACTTTTAGGGTGAATTGTTTATGATCCCTAAGTGGTGAGTCTGAGATATTTTCCTCCATTTAGGCTTGTGGAGATGGTGCGGTATACAAACCTAAGGTTTAGTTTAGTTTAGTTTATTTCTAGAATATCAACTTGTGGTGGTACTTATTTTTGATTGTTGATATACATCTTTCACTATTAGTTCTATCTCAAAGAACATCATATCCTCATCCAATGTAAACTGTACTTGTAACGTCTACTCTATTCTTCCCTGAGAAGACTCTCCCTCTCCCTCCCCTCCTCTTGCTTAATTCTTCTATCTTTTTTGCCTATCGCTTAAATTGTACATCCCTTGAACCTAATTAGGCATAGAACGATTCACAAATTGGAAAGAAAGTCTGGATTGGAGGGGCATAGGATGAAGGTGAAAGGGGATAGACTCAGAAGTAACCTCAGAAAATACTTTTTCATGGAAAGAGTGGCGAATGCTTGGAATGGCCTCCTGGTGGAGGTGGTGGAGACAAAAAGTGTATTTGAATTTAGGAAAACTTGGGACAGATGCCATAGTGCAACTAGTGCAAAATTCGGCAGTCAGGCTGATCTTTGGGTTGAAGAAGTTCGATCTTATAACTCCCTCCTACCGACTTCTGCATTGGTTGCCGATGGATACTATATAGAGAGGCCTTAGCTGTATATCAAACCCTATAGATATACACCAAAATAGAAAAAGGGGAGATAATCTGTAAAGTATATAAAGTAATCAGATCATCAAAACTAACGCCATTCGAAAAAGCCACCATGGCATCTAATATAAGGAATCTAAATTGAAATGTTATTATAAATGTTCAAGATATAATTAAATCATGATCCTAATTGAGTATTTAAATGTTTAAAGAAAACTGTGGTGCACATATCATAAAATATACAGACTTCAATCTTTGGATAGCATAAAAGGAGACAAAGATCAGATAAAAACATAAAATTCAACAAAATCATCAGTTCTAATTAGAGATTAAAACCCAGATACTAACCTTCAGAGAGTAAGCTGGGAGCTGATAAAATGTCAGGTCAGTCATTAATTTGCAGCAAACAAATGAGTTTTTAATCCAGATTTAAATTTTGGACAAAAGAGCTCTGGGTGCAAAGATTTAGGAAGGGAGTTCCACAAAAAGGATGCTACGTAATAGAAAGCAGAAGACCGAGGAGAAGCATGTCGAGCTTGGGATAGTGCCAGGAGGAATCAACCGACAATCATTTACAGATTATCTCCCCTTTTTCTATTTTGGTTGCCGATGGAGGCATGTGTGAAGTTTAAGTTTGGATGCTTTTGCTTTAAGGTGCTATTCGGCCTAGCCCCCAAATACATAACCGACCTTTTCTCTTTTTCAATCAATAGACATAAGAGAAGTTCAGACTTGATTTTTGTTTCTCCTCCGGTTAAAGGACGTAAATTTAAAAGACATCACCAACATCTTTTCTCTTATCAAGCAGCATTACGGGGTAATGATCTGAAACAATTACTTACGCTTGCCAATACTTACGGGGAATTTAGGAGACACCTAAAAACATATCTGTTCCTAAAGTACGTAGGAAGCTGATTTGCACAATCTTTCCCACAATAACTGATCTCTAGAGCTGTTAGTCACTAGATTTTAACGATGTTAGTTCTACTCAATCTGTAGCATTTCTAATCATTGTAAATCACATAGAACTTCACGGTCCTGCGGTATATAAACTGTTATTAATTTAATTTAATTTAAATTTAATTCTTATATACCACTAATAACCGTGAGGTTTCTAAGCGGTTTACAAAAATGATGCATTAAAAGATACAATAAATAAAAATAAATAAGATAGGTACTTGGAAATTCCCTAACTGTCCCAAAGGCTCAAAATCTAACTAAAGTACCTGAAGAAACAATTTATGAAAAGTAAAGCTAAAAATATAAAGACAGAGGTAGAGATAGAAATGAATATTCCAACAAGATGGCGGCCAGTTAGGTCATCTTCTGTGCTGTCTCCCTTGTCCTGCTTTTGTTTTTATTTTATTTTGCCTTTGTTGATTTTTCTTTTAAATTTCTTTTTTGTTGGTTTTTTGTTCTGTCTCTGCTGTTTTCATTTGGGACTTCCAGTCTCATTGATGTTTGCTTCTTTTGAGCTCATCTACCGATTTCCAGTTTGACAGTTGCTCCGATCTGGCAGCTGATGGAGCCGTTGCCTGATGCCTGAATGGTTCTATGGTGGCGGTTAAGAGTTGAAGAATTGGGTCCTGTTTCTTTTCGTGGTGGATGGGAGAGTTCTGGCTTTCGGCTCCTTGTGTTCATGTCCAGCCACTAGCGGAGAGGAGTGTGGGAGCACTGCTTTGCCCCCTCCCGAACCAGCATAGGACCAGCTCCGTTGAATTCAAGCTGCAACAACGGCGTGCTGAGGGCAGATGAAGGCGGGAGCCAGCCCACACCGCCACAGAGGGACTACATCGGACCGGCATGTAGGACGGTCGAGCCAGCTCGACCTCCTCCCCGTTACCAGCAGGGAGAGGAGATAAAATCTTTTTCTCCCTGTTAGGTCGTGGGAGAGGCGGAGCGGTGATCGCACTCCTCTCCTGAGCGGGCTGGCGAAAAGATGTCAGCCCGCTGCTTGAAAGCAATCTTTTTTTTTTTCCCTACTGAGTCGTGGGAGAGGCGGAGTTAGGCAGACTAGATAGGACAGATAGTCTTTACCTGGCTTCATTTTACTATGGGTTATTGTGGGGTGTTTTGTGTTTTTTTTTGTTTGTTTGTTAAGATCCAAGTTATTGGCTCTAGTTGGCTCATTTTTCAATTAAATTACACACCTACTAACTTTTAGCTCTTTTGATGGAATTAGGGGGATAATGGCCAACCTGCAATTCCATCAGCTAGTGCAGTGTTTTGCAATTCTCCTCTGGTTTTCAGTTTACCCACAAGGAATATGTATGAGATAGATTTGGAAACACTGGAAACCCAGAGTATGCTAATTTGATCTGATACATATTCATTATGAAAGTCCTGAAAACCTTACTGTTTAGATATGTGTCCAGGACAAGGTTGAAAAACGCTGAGATAGTCTGCAAAGAAATAACTCCTTGTTCTGTGGTACAACTGTATTTACATATACTGTACTGTGTTATATGCAGGTACTTTCTCTTTCCTAGTGGGCTCACAATCTAAATTTTGTGCCTGGGGCAATGGAATGTCACAGATTTGCCCAGAATCATAAGGAGTTAACCCTTTCAGGACCAAGGGACATATTTGTCCCATAACTTTAAAATCCTATAAATTTTGATTGGGATAGTCTACAGTTCTAAATTTGATATGTACGGATTCCATATGATACTGCCTTTATGTAAACAAACTGGTTCCGACATTCATTCATTAGCGTCGTTGCCAGATTGACTAGAAGATTCACTTGCCACACTGTCCATAAGCCAGAAGTGTGATTTTTTTTTAAAAAATAATGATATTTCACAAAAAAAATCAATTTTTTGGCATCTGCAAGCCCTTTTTACCATAAAAATGTCGTCAAAACCACAAAAATTGGCCTACGATCCTTATGGTCCTGAAAGGGTTAAGAACATAAGAATAGCCTTACTGAGTCAGACCAATGGTCCATCAAGTCTAGTAGCCCATTCTCATGGTGGCCAATCCAGGTCACTAGTACCTGGCCAAAACACCAATGAGAGCAAGATTCCAGAGCTGAGATTGTGATGTCATAATGCCTCATTCCACAGTGCCTCAGAGCCAACTTCATCAGTGATGTTACAATGGCTTAATTGTCCTATACTTGGCTCACATAAGAATAGCCAAACTGGGTCAGACCAATGGTCCATCAAGCCCAGTAGCCCGTCCTCACGGTGGCCAATCCAGGTCACTAGTACCTGGCCAAAACTCAAATAGTAGCAGCATGCCATGCTGCCGATCTAGGGCAAGCAGTGGCTTCCCCCAAGTCTGTCTCAATAGCAGACTATGGACTCTCCTCCAGGAACTTGTCCAAACCTTTTTTAAAGCCAGCTACATCAACTGCTCTTACCACAACCTCTGACAACACTTTCCTGAGCTTAACTATTCTCTGAGTGAAAAAATATTTCCTCTTATTGGTTTTCAATGTATCTCCCTGCAGTGGGGTAGCAAGGGTGAGAAGTGCTCGGGGTGGTGGCTCCCCTTCCTCCGCCACTTTCTCCACCCCTGCTCCTTCCCCCACCTTCCTGCTGCACGCCCGCCCCTTCCCTTTCCCCGTTCCTCTTTAACTTCCCCAGAACGAGCAGCATCACCAACATGCCTCTGACATCACCTCCTTGGCGCGGGACTCAAAAGTGACATTAGATGTGAGCAGCAGGTTGAGACGCTGCTCACGCCGGTGAAGAGGTAGAGAGAGGTACAGTGGTGGGAAGTGAAGGCACGTCTGTGGCGGGGGAGGAGTGGGAAGGAGCAGGGGGACAGAGAGGAGGAAGGGTGACCGTGCCCCCAACAAGACGGCGCCCGTGGCGGACCGCCCCCCCCCCCTCTTACTACACCACTGTCTCCCTATAACTTCATCAAGTGTCTCCTAGTCTTTGTAAGCTTTGATGGAGTAATAAATCGATCCTGTGTGACTCAAACCCTGTTCCCAGCCCACTGCACTAGCCATTAAATTATTATTCTACTCCAGTGTATCTCAAATTGTGTGTCTCCTGAGATTCCAAGTGTGCTGCAGCACACTGAGGAGGAAGAGAGGCGCCTGCCAGCTGACTTTCCTAAGCGGTACAGCGCCAGCGCTGCCCGATTCACCGAAGGCCTGCATGTTTCCCCCTTCTCTCTAGCATCCTCCGATTTCTTCACTGGCCCATCGGTCTCACCTTTAAAGCTAATTACAGCAGCCTGCAGAGGATCGCCGGTAGGTAAAATGATTTTATTTTCAATATAGTGATTGAAATGTGTCAGTTTTGAGAATTTATATCTGCTGTGTATATTGTGTGTATCTGAAAAATGAATGGAAAAAATCGCATTACAATTCGTAGAGGGGATGGGATCTGGGGGCAGAGCTTGGGTGGGCCTAGGGAGGTCTGTGGTTGGGGTACTCAGTTGATATTTGTTAGACTTAGGGGGTGCTTAGCTTGAAGTCGTTGAGAAACACTGCTGTAGGCAATCAGCTGGCATCAGTGCCTCTCCTTCTCTTCCCTGCTGGCACCCCCTACTGGCATCTCTGGGCCCATCTGGAGGGCCTCTGCACATGCACGGACGTCAACGTGATGATGTCACGCATATCCATGATGTCATCATGGCGATGTCCGCGCACTTATGGGTGCCTCAAGCCGTGGCCGCTACCTTTAGTGTGCCTCGGCTCGAGAAAGTTTGAGAGACAGTGCTCTACTCTGTTCCAGCTTCACAACATGACCTCCTGCTGCAGAATTTCCTTTTCATTAAGAAAAAATTGTTTGTCTGTTATAGTATTACACCTTTTGACTGTCTTTGTCATACCTCAGTTCTTCCTCTCTTCCAGGATATCTCACCTCACCCCAGAGTTGAAGTATCACTTTTTAAGACATCCTGTGAGAAGGACTATCACCTTGAATGGTGTCTCTTAAGCAAACCAGCAACAGCACCCTGATTCCAGAATGTTCTAAGCTCAGAAGCACTACCATCACACCCTCTCCACCTTCCAGTTCCAGAATGTTCTACGCTCAGCAGCACCTGCAGTTCCGGAATGGAACAGTAGGCATTGTTGAGACTCAGGCCACAGGCTCTATGTACATGATGACATGAGGATGGAAAACCTCCTAGATCCAAATATCAGGAGGAACGTGCTTTTCTTTATCACTGGAGCAGGGACCGCCTACCTAGCATACAAAGTTATCAAGTCAGGAATAGCTGGCTGTCTACAGAAACAAGACACATGCAGCAAAGGCATGGCATACAATGCATCACGTAAGTATGTGACAAAAAGCCTCCTTCTGTGTCATAGCAACCAGAACGGCGAGCCCTGAGCTGAGAACGTAGATGTAGATGCTTCATTCTACCCACCAAGATTTGAAAAGAAGGGGAGAGGGCTTAGAACAGACATACCAGACAGCATGGATAGATGGACGGACAGGATAGGCCAGGGGTCCGCAATCCAGTGGGGTTTTCAGGATTTCCCCAATGAATATGCATGAGATCTATGTGCATGCACTGCTTTCAATGCATATTCACTGGGGAAATCCTGAAAACCCAACTGGATTGCGGCCCTCAAGGAGGGACTTTGAGATCCCTGGGATAGGCCATATAGTCGTTATCTGCTTTCACTTTTCTCTGTTTTACTCAAAAGTATCCGCGTGCCTGTTTTTATGTTCTTTTGCGTCGCTTTGTTAGTACATATTATGCTTGAGTCTGCTTTTTAAATGTCTTTATGTTTATTATGGCATCACCTGGCCTTTTTGGCCTATCCTGTTCTCGACAGGTTATACAAGTAGGTCCCTATGCCAAAGGAGCAAGCCCTGTTCAGAGGGTCAGGCGTTCACATTACTTATATGGTGGAGCACGGTGCAAGCTAGGACCCGGCAGGAGTCTTGCTGAATGAGTGAACATCCTGATGCAAATTTTGGCTTTCTAGATTATTGATAAATATTTGATTGCTTAGGATTTCCCATAAGACATGACTTGAAAAAGAAGTCTGGCGAGCTGACGCGGCTTCTGAGCCTGTTGAAACAACAACCAGACAGCTTTACAAAGGGTATGCTTCTGCATGGCATCACCAGGTGCATCTACCTTGTGGAATGTGAGGTGAGAATACGACGCAATACAATGCAATGTATACATCTATAGTCTACCAAACCCCTCCCGCAGGGACCAAAGCATATTATTATAAAATATAGCCAGAATAGACTCCAGAAAGTACAAATTTCTCAATAACAAGGTTCTTCAGTCATAAAAAAAAACATAGGCTCCCTTTTATCAAACCGCGGTACAGCTTTTTATCGTGGGCCGGAGAGGTAAATGCTCGGACGCTCATAGGAACTGAATGAGCGTCATTTACCTCACCAGGCTCTACGGCGGTTTGATAAAAGAGGCCCATAGTTAAGCAAGAAATTTGCAAAATAAAGTTGCCTTTTTAATAAAGCTTGGTGTGCACCATTGGACATTAGGGCACGCTGAATGCTGCATGCCCTTTTTTTTTCCCATGGTGCACATGGTATGTAGCACTCGTGCTAAGCTCTAGTACAACGGCCCTGAAGATATTTTCAAATGGTGGTGAAAAACCAAGTAAGAAGGTTTCAAGTTGGTAGAGACTTGGAATAGACTTCCTGACTCTATTAGATTGATAGGTCAGCTGCAACGGTTCATAGAAAAATCACGCGAGACAACGGCGTGCCGACAACTGAGCGCAGACAACTGAGCGCAAGGTTGACGGCGCGCCGAAGAAAAGCACTATTTTAAAGGGTTCCGACGGGGGGTGTTGGTGGGGAACCCCCCTATTTTACTTAACAGACATCGCGCTGGCGTTGTGGGGGATTTGGGGGGTTGTAACCCCCCTCATTATGCTTGAAACCGAACTTTTTGCCTGTTTTTTAGGGAAAAAGTTCAGTTTTAAGTATAATGTGGGGGGTTACAACCCCCCAAGCCCCCCACAACGCCAGCGCAATGTCAAGTAAAGTGGGGGGTTCCCCCCCATGCCCCCCCGTCGGAGCCCTTTAAAATAGTGCTTGCGCTCAGTTGTCGGCGCGCCGTTGTCTCGCGCGATTTAGTCCCGTCACCGCTGCAACGGTTTCGTAAAGTCTTAAAAACTTTGTTGTTTTCACAATATCTCAACGGTTTACCTATAGAATCTATTAACTGACAGTATTGCAAGACCTATTTTTATGATAGACTTAAATAATCCCTTTTCCCCTACTTTTGTTACTTTCATGTGGATTCTTGTCTTTGACCACTTGTAAACTGAGTCGAGCTCCGACGGGAGATGACCCGGTATATAAACTGAAGACTAGATTAGATTAGAAGGTAAATTATTCCAGATAACAGAAGCTTGATTTGGGAAAGAACTATCCAGCACTTGAACTTGGTAGAAAGCATAGAAGCAGAAAAAGAAAAAAAAAAAGATTTAGAGGACACGTGCCTTCAAACACCTTGGAAACCAAACAAGCATCATGCCCTCAGACACAGTGATCTAGTCATGTACAGAGACCTTCCCATAAGCTTGAAAGTTGTAACAGGTGCTAGAATAGATGTCTATCTGCCTGGGTATTTTTTTTTCTTAGTCTGTCTCTCCTTGCACGCTGCCTTTCTGTCATTTTTTCTGTCTGTGAATCTCCCTGTGTCCTTAGTGCCCTCAGTGCCTCCTTCCTATGTCCTTAGTGCCCCTTCTATGTCCATAGTGCCCCCAGTACCCCTTTCTATGTCCTTAGTCCCCACAGTGCCTCCTTCCTCCCCTCACCCCCCCTCAAATGCCAGCCTGCTTGCCTGCCTCCCATCCCCCTTCCATTGAAACCCCCCCTGATGCCAGCCTGCCTGCCTCCCATCCCCCTGAGCAGCATGTTCCCATAGAAACCATCCCCCCCGATGCCAGCCTGCCTGCCTGCCATTGAAACCCCCCACCCCCTCTGATACCAGCCTGCCTGCCTCCCATTCCCCTTCCATTGAACCCCCCCCGATGCCAGCCTGCCTCCCATCCCCCTGAGCAGCATGTTTCCATGGAAACCACCCCACCCACCCCCCCGATGCCAGCCTGCCTGCCTGCCTTCCATTGAATCCCCCCCACCCCCTACGTTGCCTGCATCCCCTTCCATTGAAAACCCCCTCCCATACCGATGCCAGTCTGCCTGCCTGCCGCAGCATGTTTCCATGAAACCCCCCTACCTCCCTCCGATGCCAGCCTCCCTGCCTGCCTCCCATCCCCCTTCCATTTAACCCCCCCCCATGCCAGCCTGCCTCCCAAAAAGAGCTGCCTGGCATAAGGATTATAACAAAGCAGCCCCAGCTCTTCTCCTTTCAAATACAAAAACCGTCTCGTCAGCTCTTAGCACCGCTTGTAGCATCTCCTCCCCCACCGCCACCCAGCAACTGAAGCACAACGAATTGGGCCAGGCCGCACTCACCCGGGGGATGACTGGAGGATGGGGATTCCCCGCGCTGACTCGGCCCAGCCTGAAGAGCCGGCCGAAGCACAGAAATGAATGTTCTTGTTCGGTTCCCCCTTCCCGCGGGCTGGTCTGCTGCGGCCGAAGGTTTTTTTAAAGTAAGGGAGCCATTTTCAAAGCCGCCGCCGCCGCGGCTCCTCTCATGAGCTGCACTTGCATCCGAAGATGAGAAAGGAGCCGCAGTGGCGGCGGCTTTGTGGGTCCTGTAGTCTGAAGCTCGATCCGACGCGCTTGTGCAGATTAGAGGGATTGAAGGGGACGAAGAAAAACAAAACAGTAGTTCGCGGATGCTGGGAAGTAAGGCTGGGGAGTCGCGCATGCGCACTTCTGCGGCCACAGACCTACTGATCACAGAAGCACGCAGATAGGAGTGCGCATGCGCGGATCCCCAGCTACCAGACAGGATCAACACGATCCTTTTTGGGGGAATCATTCTTATATTTTAATTAAAGATGTCAGAGTAAGGGTTTGATATACAGTATTTCTCCTGTACAGGTGCACTTTGTTATTGTTGTTTTTTTTTTAAGAAACTCTATTTATCACCCTCCTGCTAAGCAAATAACTTTAAACATATGAAAGAGCAGTTCCGTCACTATTTCTTAAAATCTTACTCTGTACATTTTGATACTTTCACGGAAGTGAACGGGTCACATTAGGGGTGTCTTTTTGCAAATATGTAAAAATTAGCGAAATTTATGTAATAAGTTATATTAAAGAAAAGAGAGCTAAAGTAATAAAAAAATTTTTTTTAATGTTAATGAAGGTTTTCTTGCCGATGACTGTATTTTGAGCTTATTGAAATGTCACTTCTGTAACCCATATGGGTTAATGGCTCTGACTCAGGCTTTTTCCCTATTGAGTAAGAAGAAATTAGAACTGATTAAAGTTTAATATAACCCCTGCTAAGTGATAACATAACTATAGTGGGATCTGCAGAACTGATATCAGTGGGTAGAATCGAAGATGACACTGCCTGAAAAGCCAAAATGTACACTTCTCCCTCCGTACAGGGGATTAACAGACCCACGAATACAGAAAAACTGCGAATAACTTTTTCATATGTTATTTGCTGTTTTCTATTAAAAAACCATTGTGAATAGGGTGAAACCACGAATAACATGGTGGGAGACCTGGCCTGTTCCTGAAGTAGAGGCAAAGCACGGTGAAGAAAGTGCTGGGAATTGGCGATTTTCTCTGTAAACGCTTGGAATCAGTGATTTCTCTATGCAAGCTGATGTAATTTGGGGGGGAGGAACCAGCAAGCTAAAAACCGCGAATTATTGAAACCACGATTGCTGAAACCGTGAATACGGAGGGAGAAGTGTAGATCTACACAGCACAAGAAATACATGTATTTTGCAGGATATTCAAATGAAATACACTTCTCCCTCTGTATTCACTGTGATAGGGGATTAACAGACCCGCAAATACAGAAAAACCGCAAATAACTTTTTCATATGTTATTCGCTGTGTTCTATTAAAAACTATCGTGAATCGGGTGAAACCGTGAATAACATGGTGGGGGACCTGGCCTGTTCCTGATGGAGAGGCAAAACACGGTGACGAAAGTGCCGGGAATCGACGATTTTCTCTGTAAACGCTTGGAATCGGCGATTTCTCTATGCAAGCTGACATCATTTGGGGGAGGGAGGAGCCAGCAAGCTAAAAAAAACTGCGAATAATCGAAACTGCGATTGCTGAAACCGTGCATACAGAGGGAGAAGTGTAGTAACTGTCGAGAAAGTAAATGTGAGAGAAGTCACAAAAATGGATTTCTCTGAATAAATCTCCATGAGGTAATTCTTGACCAAAACTAATATAGTACTGTGTTCTGACTAAACATATCTCCCCATTTATCAAGACATGTAGGCCTGGATTCTCTGTTGTCAGCGTCCACCAATCACATGTCAATCACGTGACGGCGCTGGTTATAAAATCGCGCCTCTGGCAAAGGTAGGCGCCGGAATTGTAGGCCAGGCTTTTCCAGGCCTACATTTTCAGCACCTACCTGTGATGTGAATCACACCTCCATCGGTACCTTTGGCCGCCTAATGCCGCTTCCAGCATTAGCCACACCCGCGGTGGTGTGAGGTGGCCTAACACACCTATGAAGGCACAATTGGGGCACTGTTTTTTTAGGCGCTGGTACTGAGCTTGGGCACCTACCGACACATTAAAAAACGGTGCCATTTAGTGAACCCGGGCTACTGTATTTTGGACTTTTTGCCACAGGTGTGAAAATGCATTCAAATGTTAAATGGTTTCCATATTTAAAAATACACAGTAACTCAGTAACTACAGGATATTTGGCGAGTTAGCTTAGTTTAAAAAAAAACAACCCCAAAACTTTGAGCTACTGTGTTCTGGCTTTTCAGGGCAGTATAAATTCCACATTGCTTTAAGGCAGGGGTGTCAAAGTCCCTCCTCGAGGGCCGCAATCCAGTCGGGTTTTCAGGATTTCCCCAATGAATAGGCATGAGATCTATTAGCATACGATGAAAGCAGTGCATGCAGATAGATCTCATGCATATTCATGAGGTAAATCCTGAAAACCCGACTGGCTTGCGGCCCTCGAGGAGGGACTTTGACACGCCTGCCTTAAGGTATAAATTCAAAACCAGGATTGGCCAAAAAGTCTCTCTCCTGAAACTGGGTATCTTGGCATCTCTGGATCCTCCTGAACAAAATTAACTTTCTCTCTTTGCCGCATAGCTGTAAGAAAGTTATCGTCAGGGGGGAAGTGAATTTGCAGTTCTCAATTTCCTACGCTCTTTGCAGAGATGCCAAGTTACCCACTTCCAGGCTGGAGATTTTTTTGACCAGTCCTGGTTGAACTGACATCCCAAAAAAGTTTGGGATTTGTAGCGCTTGATCCTGCCCATTGAAATCAGAGCTGTAAATCTCATAATTCAACATAATGGACTGTTCTGAAATTCGGACTGCTCAGAATCTCCATCCTTGAATGAGGGATCTTGGCATCTCTGTCTTCGTGTTTACAAGGAACTTAATTCCGCTCTCCAAACCCTGGGAAGCTGTAACAGAGCAGAGCTTCTGGGAGTGGTTACCAACTCAAGATCCTGTCAGACAGGTAGAAAGAAAGTCAGTTAAAAAAAAACAAAAACATAAGGAGAAATTCTGTAAATGATAGGTGCCTATAATATATACAGTGCTCCCCTGGTCATTCGCGGGTCGGCGATTCGTCGTCACAGTCATTCACGGTATTTTCCAACCGCGAATGACCAAGCAGGAGAGGGCAGCCGGAGCACCGGTGAGTGAAGGAAATCACTTGCGGTATGCTCAGACCGCTTCTTCCTGCACTAAAGTCGGGCCTCACCAATCAGAAGCTGCATGTCAAAGCAGCTTCTGATTGGTGAGGCCCGACTTTAGTGTAGGAAGAGGCGGTCTGAGCATACCGCAAGTGATTTCCTTCACTCGCCGGCGCTCTGGCTGCTCTCTCCTGCCTCTCCGGCTGCCCTCTCCCCTGCTAAAAAAACGTATTCGCGGTTTTTCCAAGATTCGCATGGGTTCCTGGAACGGAAGGGAGTACTCATAGGAATAACCCAGAAGGAATTAAGACGCCTCCAAATAATTCAAAATGCTGCCATCAAACTAAGAAGAAAAGCTAGGAAATATGACCACGTAACCCCACCGCTTCGTAATGCCCACTGGTTGCCAATTAAACGAAGAATTTCCTATAAAATATCACTAATAGCCTTCAAAACCATGCAATCCAAATGGCCCCAATTCATTGACAAATACTTAATTTCATACGTGCCATCCCGCCTTCTTACAACATCCAACCACAAATTGCTTACAGTTCCATCCCTACAAATAATAGGTACGAAAAGAGACAACATTTTTTCAGTGGTGGCCCTCCCAACTCCTGTAAGAGAGGAAAGTAATCTTAATCATTTCAAGGGCCTACTTAAGAGCCATATACTCAAAGAAGCGTTTACCCTCCTGCCAACTTCTCTAAAGAAACTAGTCGCAGTATTTCCCTTCCTCTCGTTCATCTTTTAAATGCTTATCTTTCCTATACAAATTGAAGTTCCACCCCACTTTCCTCTCCTCTTGTTTCAGGGTTGTTTGAGGGTTTTTCGTTAGCCATTTGCTTGATGTTGTTTTTTTACTTCTTTGAACTGTCGTGTCATTGGCACTTTTATCTTATTTGTTTCCCCTATTACATTTGATCTGTATCTCGCTTAGAAACTGGATAAGCGATAGAATCAAATTTTAATAAAAACTTGTAAATATATTAAAAAAAAAATAAAAAAAATTTTTTTTAACTTGAAACTTGCTTATCTCTTGTCAATCACACTGTTACAGAATCGCGCCTAACTTAAAACGTATGACAAAAATTAAACCAGCTATTTAATGATAAATCAATTATTTCTTTTAATTATTTCAATTCTATAAATACAGTACTCCCCCAATATTCACGGGGGTTCCGTTCCAGGAACCCCCGCGAATCTTGAAAAACCGCGAATACGGTTTTTCATGGGGGAGACTGGAGAAGGCAGCGGGAGAGGCAGGAGAGAGCAGCCGGAGCGCCGGCGAGTGCAGGAAATCACTCGCGGTATTCTCTGACCGCCTCTTCCTGCACTAAGTCGGGCGTTAAGTCGGGCGTTATCCAATCAAGAGCTGCGTGCCTGATTGGATAAGGCCCGACTTAGTGCAGGAAGAGGCGGTCGGAGCAAACCACGAGTGATTTCCTGCACTTGCTGGCGCTCCGGCTGCTCTCTCCTGTCTCTCCTGCTGCCCTCTCCTTGTCGGCGGTTTGCGGTCGGAAAATACCGCAAATGACTGGGACCGCGAACCGCCGACCGCGAATGACCGGGGGAACACTGTACCATAATTACCAATTCTATAAATACCATAATTATTTATATTCATAAAGCTTAAAACTTAGGTGCCTGAAATTTAGACCAGGGTTTTAAAGGCCTATATTATAGACACCTATATCCTTTAGAGCAGGGGTGTCCAACCTGCGGCCTCATGAAGTATTTTGTGCGGCCCCGGTTGAGGGCAATGCAGTGTTTTCCTCTGTTGCCCCCGGGTGTTTACCGTCTTGCCGGCTCCCTCCTCTGTCTTGCTGCAGCGTTTGCATGGCCCCAGAAAATGCAGCCCAGGGAAGCCAAAAGGTTGGACACCCCTGCTTTAGAGAATCACACCCTAGCGGCATCTAAGTCTTTCTCCACCCATACTTTGGCGTTAGGTTCCACTAGGCGCCATGCGATAGGTGACTCTCTTGTGCAGAATCGTACCTAAGAGGATAGGCGCTTATCTCCCAATTCATTGTTAGTTGTTTTTTTTCGATTATGAACTTGTTAAAGCTCATAATTAAAGGCAATTTACTAATTAACCCTCCCTTCCTCCCTTTTTCAAAGCTGCGCTAACGGCAGTTGCAGCGGTAACCGCCCCGAAGCCCAAAGAGATTGAAAGGACTTTGGGGCTCTTGCTGAACGGCAGCCGCCGGCACAGCTTTGTAAAAGGGGGGAGGGGATAAGTTAGGTGTCTAGCTTTAGGGCATCTATGTAGGCACCTTTTGTAGAAGTTCTCCCATGAAGCCTAAAACTCAAAATTAAACAAAACATGAAAAGCAGTAATGGTGACAAACAGCAGATGGCGCTTTTTCAAGTTGTATAATTGTCAGAACTTAATAAGCAGTTTGGGTGACAAAGAATACACATTTTAAAATCTAATCTAATCTTTGATTTTTATTTTTTTTTAATACCGATTCATCTCAACAGGAGGGCTCGACTCAGTTAACAAAATATTAATAAAATTATACAGGAGATTAGAACAGAAACTATAGCTTTTCAGCCAGAATTCTATCTTTTATGATTGATTATTTGAAAAAGAAGGATCATACGTAAATTTCTGAAATAAATATGTCTTCAAAACTTTACGAAAAGTGGGGAGATGAGAGAGCGCTCTAATTATAGAAGGAAGGTCATTCCAAACTTTTACGAATAAAAAAGAAAATGATCGACAAAAATTGGCCATAGTTTTTCTTCCTTTGACAGTGGGAAAGCCAAGTTTATATTTCTGAGAGCTCCTGGAATTAGAGAATTCTTGTGAATTAAATGATACAGGAACCAAAGGAGAAAAGAAATACTATATAGGATTTTGAAAATTACAGTTGCACATTTAAATTGGAGCTGGTATTCAGAGCTGCCAAGTTACCCAATTCCTGAAAGGATATTTTTTTTGGTTTTGAACTTACATCCCAAAGCAGTGTCATGCCTTGCCCTACAAATTGAGATTAGAGCTCCAGATCCCACAATGCACCAGGACAGAGTTGTCAGAAATCCAGACAATGGCTTAAAATCTCCTTTCTGGAATTGAGTAACTTAGCGTCAGAGGCTGTCGCTTGTCCACTACCGGGCATGGCAGGCCCTGCACCTAATTGAGGCATGATGCTGAGGGGAAAGAGAGACCATTGACCCTTGCTTTCTTCCTCCCAGGCCAAGAGTTGCACAGATGAGGACATTAATTTGATTGGATCTCTGCTGAATGATGAAGAAAAGGGAATTAAAATCCAGGCATTAAATGCACTGAATGCCTTTGCTACCCTGGAGTTAAAGCAACATAAGATTCAGGTGACAGTTCCGTTAGCAAACGTCCTATAACACATTTGAGATTTCTTCCATTGGTTTGAGCTCTTCTTCTCAGCCTCTGTCCGCAGTGGTGTCTGATGATCGAGACGCCAAGCTAGTGCAAGGCTGGTAAAGAAATCTAAAATTTGGTTATTGACTTCTGACAGGGGTGGCCTGTCCCTCACCCCCACAGTTACCAGCAGAAGGCCTAAACTCAGCAGTGTTAATAGCGGATAGCCTAGCTGGTTTTAAGAAAAGTTTGGACAAGTTCCTGGAGGAAAAGTCCATAGTCTGTTATTGAGAAAGAAGTGGGGGAAGCCACTGCGTGCCCTGGATCGGTAGCATGGAATGTTGCTACTCTTTGGGATTCTAGAATCTTGTTACTCTCTGGGATTCCGGAATCTTGCTATTCTTTGAGATTCTGTATGGAATGTTGCTACTCTTTGGGTTTTGGCCAGGAACTAGGGTCCTGGATTGGCCACCGTGAGAACGGGCTACTGGGCTTGATGGACCATTGATCTGACCCAGTAAGG